>NC_141157.1:73361851-73694708 GCF_053477565.2 Lygodium microphyllum | reverse complement strand
CAGACAATCGACCTGTGAAACTTTTACATAAGAAGGTAATGGACAACCAATAGGCTTTACGCCCTGCATGCAAAAACGCTCAAGGACTTTATAAATGTACTCCCTCTGTGAGAGGTAGAGTAGCTTAATGCGCATACCAAGAATGTGAGAGGCCTATCCCAAATTTGTTATCTCAAAGCTCTTCTTCAACTGAGATTTAAGAGCATCTAGCTCATCATGAGCTTTCCCTGCTATCAGCATATCATCCACATAAAGTACCAAAATAAGCAATGAGCCATCACGGGCTTTCTTCGTGTAAAGACACGTATCCATAGCACTTCTGTTGTAGCCCTGTGACTGCATAAAGGCATCAAACTTATGATACCACTCCCTAGGTGCCTACTTCAAGCCATAAAGACTTTTCTTTCAACTTGCACACTAGTGACTATTGGAGTTCCCATTTGTGTCTCTCTCTCTTCTTGCTCTTGCTCTCCGCCATAGCTCA
The DNA here is from genome assembly GCF_053477565.2 of Lygodium microphyllum. Classification (NCBI taxonomy): domain Eukaryota; kingdom Viridiplantae; phylum Streptophyta; class Polypodiopsida; order Schizaeales; family Lygodiaceae; genus Lygodium; species Lygodium microphyllum. Next base: position 73,694,224 of record NC_141157.1, on the reverse strand, counting down.
CTTCCAAGCAAGCTTCGATTCTTCTCACCTTTCAATAAGCTCCTAAACTGAGCAAAATAGGATGTTGTTGTACTGTGGACAAATTTGGTAAATCTGCTATAGAAGTTGGTATTTGCATTCTAACAAAAATCAGATGCATTCATTTGAAGGGGACAGTATAATATTCAAGAAAAGCTATCAAACGCCTCATTTGGACAAGTACTTCTCAAGTTAGAGGCAAATTAGTGATTGTAGGGTATTATGGATAGCACTCATATAATGTCCAATTAGGATATAAGAGATGCTAAATGGAGGTCATAAATATTGGAGTTATAGGAAATGGTTGATAAAATCATGATAGATGAATTGATGGTACATCATATGGGTAGATATATGATGGGATTTGTTATGTATCTTCATCTTATGGACAACATCATGATGAGAGTACATATTATTGAGATGTCGAGCTCTACATGAGTTGATATCCAGTATGTGCCTTGGTGATATTGCACAATATTAATCATTGGCATGTTAAGTGATTGACATGAGGATACACCTATGATTCTATAGCTAGACTATACCCATGTAGTCCATCCTTAGTTATTGCACATTCATTGTGCCACCTCTTCTTTTCTTAGTAGGTTCACACTTAGTGACCATATGTACATACATTGTGTATTTTCATATTAGTATTTTATCATGTCATAGACTTAGTAATTTTGTGTGAAGAAGAAAGAAGAAGAAGAATATTTCATCCCTATCTCTCTGTGTTCTTAAGTCTCCATTGCTTTTGTGTGTGTGTGCCCTTGGGTGCTTCACCTCTCTTCCCTCTTATCTATTTTCATGGTATCAAAGTTGTCCCACGGTTGCATGAAGCTCAGTTGAAAATTGAGGTGAAGGTATTGGAGCATGAAAGAAAGGAATGTGTAATAAGCTCTTCCACCTTACTCGATTTGCCTTAGGTTGTAGCCATAGGAGGCTGCTGAAGCGCTAGTAGGGCTACAATCTCCGATTGTAGTGAAACTTGGTGAGGAGAAAAAGTGATATATGTACTGAAGATAAGACCTTTAGGATTGTCCCTTTGTGACTTTTTGCATTTGAGGTCATTTCAACCTCCATTGTGGACTTGCAAGTGGTCATGGCACAATATTTGGGTATATTGTAGTTTCGATTGTGTCTGTCGTTTACAGGTGCACATGTTATATATTTTGGATTTGTAAGGTTTTATATAATTCCTAATAACTTCAACCAAATTTTCAATGAGAAACTTGATAAGAGCAAGTATCCTGCATGGAAGTTTAGGATTATAGATTTCTTCAAGGGCAAAGGTGCTTGGAATGACATTGAATAAGACATGGCAGTTGCGCTTGAAGTTCTTGCACAAAATACTATTGCAAAAACAATTAAAGACTAAGAAAGATTGGGAGTAGACACAGAGTAAAGTAATATATTGATTGCCTATCAGTGTCACAGATAGCATGATGGGCTATTTGCAGGAATCTAAAACCCTCACTATTGCATGGAAGAATTTGACAAGGCTATTCGAAGTAAATATAAGGGCTAGAATGCCACAGCTCAAGTTACGAATCAAGTGAAAAGAGGGAACATGTACATTAATGATTGAATATCAAGAGTATTGTGGAAGATCCTGGATCTATCAATGCAGTAGTTGATGATGATGATGTTGTGTATGCATACTTAGATAGACTTGGAGATGAATACAAGACCTTCAGGTCATCTATGCATACGAGGGAGGATATCCTTGATTTTGTAGACTTGATTTCTATGCTAATACTTGAGGAAAAGAACCTTGTCCTGGATTTGACTTCTTCTCAAAGCAAGAATAAGTCTAAACAAGTGTTTTACTCTACTAGTAGAGATTGAGATTGTGAGACAGAGACCAAGGTGGTTGTCATAGTCAAAGTTATGATGCACAACAAAATAAAGGAGGACAATCCTAAGAAAGAGGGAGCCAAAGAGTGCAAGTTGTAGATTCTAATAGGCAAATTTTTTTTGATGATAATAGAGAGTGCTATCATTATGCTCAAAAAGGCCACATCTCTAAAAATTACTTCAAAGAGAAGGTTGACATTTGAAATTAAAAAAAGCATCAAGGCAACTATGTATCTAGTAGTAGAAATAATGATGTCAAAAGTGAACAATTGTTTATTATGCAATACTTTGTGAACACTATGAGTGTTGATGGTTCATCAAAGAATTATGTATGGTATGTAGATTCAGGTGCCTCTAACCACATGACTTATCATGGAGAGTGGTTTAGAGAGATGTGCAGTCCAGACTCTCCAAGCTATGTGGAGACGGGGGATGATATAGCTCATCCCATTACTCATATTGAAAATATTCCTTTGAATACATAGGATGGAAAAACTAAGTACTTGGTTGATGTGCTGCATGTATCAAATATTACAAAAAACTTGGTTTCTGTTGGTTAGATGATAGAATAGGGATTGCATGTTTGATTCACATCTAATGATTGTTATGTAGAATATCTAAAAAACGATTAAAAGTTGATTGCAAAAGGGAAACATGCTACTGGATTGTTTACTATTGATATAAGCCTTCTTGAAATGGATGCTACTATGTTTGCACAATGTTCAAGAGTTGCATCTTATATTGAAATTTGGCATAAGAAAATTGGTCATGTGAATGTACAACGGCTAAAAGGCATGCAATCAAAAGACATTGTGGATGGCTTGCCTAAGTTTGCCTAAGTTTAGGGTTGATGGAATGCATAAAGTATGTGAAGCATGTCAAGTTGGAAACCAAGAAAGACATGCATTTCCACATGAAAAGCATGTATGTAAGAAGCCTTTTAAATTGATACATTTTGATGTGTGGGGTCCTACAAAGACTGCAACTTTGAGTGGTTGCAAGTATTATGTTTCCCTCATTGATGATCATACTTGCAAAGTGTGGGTTTGCTTTATGCATGAGAAAAGTGAGGTGTTCGCTCACTTTAAAAGTTTTAAGGCTTTGGTTGAGAAGGAGACATGATTGCATACTAAATGCCTAAGATTGGATGGAGGGGAAGAATATCTATCCAATGAGTTTTTTTAAAAAAATTTACAAAAAAATGATATACATAGGCAATATACATGTAGATATACTCCATAATAAAATGGAGTTATTGAGCGAAAAATAGGCATTTTGTAGAGGTGGCTTGTGCATTGATATCAGAATAAAACTTGCCTCATTACTATTGGACTAAAGCAGTTGCTAGTATTATATACATTATGAACATGACAACCACTGTTGATGTACATGGTATGATACCTGAAGAAAAGTTTATGGGTAGAAGGCTAAATCTATCCCATGTGAAAGTATTTGGATGTATTGCTTATGTGTATATTCTTGATTAGTTGCACAGTAAATTGGATTCCAAAGCCAAAAAATGTGTATTTGTTGGATATTCTCTTGATTAGAAGGGATATAGATGTTATAATCCTATTACACGTGAGCCGAGAGTTAGTAGAATGTTGTTTTGGATTAAACGAGTTAGTACACTAATGTGCAGAATGCAGTTGGGTTGATGAGCATGAGAGTGTAGCTATGCAGAAAACAAGTCAGCTGTCATCACACATACATTGATTGGACCACAAGAGTCCTCTAGTCATGGTTCTATTAATAGATATTGGAATTGCAAATTGAGGTCATAGGTTACTCCACCAAGTACATCACAAATGTTAAGAAAAGGTAAAGAGAAAGTTGGGGACTCACTTATTGTTACACATGTATCATCTTCTCTCATGTGCTAATTCACATGGCTTTGAGTAGAACTTGGATGAGAAGTTTGGAATTCCATCTATTGAAACACATGGTGTGCAAAAGGCACAAGAGGATGCTAAAGCACCTGATAGTGATCCAGGTCCATGTAGGTCAAGTATAGTGAGAAAGCCAATGCATCAATGAATATATTATAGCTATGTAGCTCATCACTATGCATACATGGCTAAGGTTGTGTAGGATGCGAAAACCACTTGTTTTGAGAATGCAGTGGGTAATGAGTATTGGGATTGTGCTATGGATGTAGAAATGGCTGCACTTATGGATAATGATACATGGGAGTTGGTGTCATTACCTAAAGGCAAGAAATATATTGGTTGCAAATGGATTTACAAGATTAAACAAGCATAAGTCGAATGGATCTATTAAGCATTGCTATAAGACACAACTAGTTGCCAAAGGATATGCACAAACTCATGCTATTGATTATGAGGAGACCTTTGCTCCATCGGCTAAAATATCCACTATAAAGGTTGTCATAGCAGTGGCTACATCAAAAGGTTGGATCATGCATCAAATAGATGTTAATAATGCCTTCTTGCAGGGGGAGTTGCAAGAGGAAGTTATGTTGAGCAGCCACTTAGTTATGTAAATGAGAATCATCCGTATTATGCATGCAAGCTTCACAAGGCCTTGTATGGGCTGAAGCAAGCACCTAGTCCATGGCATGACAAGATTGCAAAATATATTGTTAGCATTGGATTTCATAGAGCACAAGTTAATCACTCACTCTATGTATGTGATATTTATGCAAGTATTATGATCATTACCATATATGTGGATGATTTGATCATTGTGGGCGTACTAAGACCACATAGATTGTCAATGTGAAGGGTATTCTCAAGGCTGAATTTGAGATGAAGGATTTGGGAGAGCTACGCTATTTTCTTGGTATAGCAATAATCATGACTCCAAAAGGTATACATTCATCATAGAGACAATATGCATTGGATATGTTGAAGAAGTATGGTATGGCTATGGGAAGATTATGGGCATCCTTATCTATTTGATGATCACTAGGCTAGATCTAAACTATAGAGATGGTTTGGAGAGTTAGTTTATGCAACTTTCATGGAAGCCACATTTGGATGCTGTGTGGCACACATTGCATTATGTCAAGTCCACATTAGACTATGCCTTAGTCTATGGTGCAGGTGTACCATTGGAGTTGTATGGTTTACAGAGATGCAGATTGGGCTGGTGGTGTTTCAAATAGGAGATCTACTAGTGGTTTTATATTTTTCTTTAGGAGTGCTGTTGTTACTTGGAGCAATAAGAAACAAGCGATAGTTTGCCTTGTCTACTATAGAGATAAGAGTACAAAGGTGTTGCAATTGTAGCATGTGAGGTAGCTTAGTTACACAAGCTACTTAGTGAAGGAACCTAGTGTATCATGCGTGGTCCAAACACATAGAGGTCAATTATCATTTCATTCAGGAGTGGGTTCTAGCAGGTGATATTGAATTGGTTTTGTTAAAATATTGGATCTAGAGCATGGCAGGAGCTATGGAGGTTGGAAAATGAAGACTAAATTCATGTTGACATGGACAATGAGTAGACAACTATTACACAAGTGAATTAGGTTCCAAGATGGAAGCTTGGACTCATAAAGACAATCTTGTGTATTGGATTGACAATGACACTAACTGAAAGAGAAAAGCATCATGATATTGTATTCATCATTGTAAAAGTGAAAGTCAAGTACAATGCTTTATAGAAATTGGATTGTTCCACTCTCCTCATTGCGCATATGGGATTCACGAAATCTCTTCCTAGAGCATACATCATTTGTCTATTTCTCAATACCTCCTCAAATGATGAGTCCCTACACTTGCTGGCTTTTGCCCCCCTTACATGGTGACATGGCCCAGGAGACTAGCTCATAGGTAGCCTAGTCAAGTTAAAGCTTGAAACTTTACATCTTTGGCAAGGGTTTTTACAAAGTAAATCCACTAAGGGAAACATAGAGATCCACTATGGAAAAAACATATGAAAGATACAAAAAATTCTTTAGAACATTTTGTTAGAGTTATTGATGGTAGTGGAAGACTCTTTCTCTTCTTCTTCTTTATTCATGAACTGGTTCTGGTGGTGATCATTCTGCATCTGTTGTGCTCTTTTCTTGTGGAAACAATATCTTTAAGTGAGAGACTTGGAACATTACTTAGGGTGGACACAAGATACTCATATGGATCCTTATTTACACTTGCAAGTAGTACGACTATTGCTTCATCTTCATCAATATTCTTCTTACGAGTTGCAAGCTAGGTTTTTAGGCTCTTGAACTTGTTAATGTGTATGGTCATTACTATCTTTTATATCTAGTTTATAAAAATGCATGAGTAATTTTACATTTGAATTCTTTGCTTGGGTACCAAAGATCATGTCAAGTTCCTCCCAAGCAGTTCTGGCATCTGTGATGCCAGAGACATGATGTAGTACATCATCACTTAGTCCCCAGGCAATGATGCCTGATGTATTGTTATTCATCTTCTTCCATTCTTTGGTTTTTGGTAGAGCTACTACAAGGATTCCACTTTTTGAATCTTCTTTCCCACCATCTGCATCACCTTCATCATCTTCAAAGAGATCCCAAAGGTCTTTCCTCATGAGGTGGTACATGGTCTTTTCCTTCCATGCATGGAAGCCTTCTCCATTGAACTTTGCTATTTGTTCAAGCTCTGCCAACAATCAGCGAGCAAAAGAGTTGTACTTCAATGTGTCAAGGAACACAAGATTATTAGTGTTTAACAACATTGCATGAGTATTTAAAAAACACTATCTTGGAGCTTAATGTTGGATTTTGATGTGCTTGATCTTCTTCTTGCTTGTTGATTTAGTGTGATGCTTTGCTAAAAATTAAGTGCTCAGTAAGACCAGAGTTATAGAGTCTTCAATGGACTGGGAGGGGTAAGAAAATAAAAGATTTTATGACCTTGAAGGTCAATGGATATGGCTGCCCACAGAGATGATAGTTAGGGTTTCTCAGATTGTGATCAACAAAGAGAGTATTTTGGGGAACTCCCTTGGGTGAAGTTTAAGTCACTTGGGGGGCTACCAAAGCCCTATGGTGGCAGCATAGATTGCAAAGTGTGGAGATGATGGTAGCTATACGACCAGTAGGGGCACAGTTCATGACAACAAGGAAGAATTTCGACAATGCTAGCTTCTGCAGTATGTAATGTCGACGTGTGAAGTGATAGGATGGTGCATCCTAAGCAGAGGGAAAGATCTCTAGAAGAAATTGTATGGAGAGAGATCTAGGTGCTGCAAGTAGACAAGGTACTGCTATCCATGGTAGCCATGAAAGCTCCAATGAAGGTGAAGGTGAAGTCGGAGTAGGAAATGAAGACTTGAGCTGATACCAAGCTGGGCAGAAGTGAAAGGGGAGCTGGAGAAGCAGAGTGAGGAGCTGACCATGCTCAATTGAGCTCTAATACCATGTTAAAATGTTGGATCTAGAGCATGGTAAGAGATATGGACGTTGGAAGATGAAGACTAAATTCATGTTGACATGGACAATGAGTAGACAACTGTTACACAAGTGAATTAGGTTCCAAGATGGAAGCTTAGACTCATAAAGACAATCTTGTGTATTGGATTGACAATGACACTAACTAAAAGAGGAAAGCATCATGATATTGTATTCATCATTGTAAAAGCGTTAGTCAAGTACAATGCTTTATAGAAGTTGGGTTGTTCCACTCTCCTCACTGTGCATATGGGATTCATGACATCTCTTCCTAGAGCATACATCATTTGTCTATTTCTCAACAGGTTCATGTTAGTATAGAGGATCAAGTTGCTAAAATTTCACCAATGCCTTGGGAGCTGAGAAGCTTCAACACTTGAAGACTATGCTTGGAGTTTGCAAGCTCATGTTGAGTTCGAGGGGGAGTGTTGAGATGTCAAGCATCCATTGTGTGCCTTAGTGATGTGACACGATATTATTCACCGGTGTGCTAGGTGACCGACATGAGGATATGCCAATGATTCTATAGTAAGGATGGACTACACCCACGTAGTCCATCTTTGGTTATGGCACATTCATTGTGCCACCTCTTCTTTTCTTAGCGGTTTTAAACTTAGTGATCATGTGTACATATGTTGTATACTTTCATATTAGTCTTTTATCATGTTGTAGATTTAATTCTTTTGTGAAAAGAAGAAGAAGAAGATTCCACTCCTATCTCTCTATGCTCTCAAGTCTCCATTGCTTTGTGTGTGAGTTCTCTTGGGTGCTTCATCTATCTCCCTCTTGTCTATTTTGACATATCATGATCATGGTATTGGGAATGGTGGATGCTATGCATCCTGCTATAATAATGGTCAATGCTCAAATGTATATGGAGAGTAGCATTATGGATACAATCATAACTATTCTCATGATGCTAGGGACCAACATTGTGGACATTATGATGACCATTCTTATGATGATGATGATGATGGGTAGCATTCTTTTATATACCCTTATGCTACATAGGGTCATCATTATGACTCTTATGAACATCTCTATGTAAGGGATACTAACGCTAGTTCTATTGAGTGTTACCATCATCAGCAATATGGGCAACATGCTATCATAAGCTCACCTACTACTACAAAGGTGAATACTTTTCTTGCAAGAGTTGTGGAAAAGGAAGAGGAAGAAGAGCAACTTGCCCAAGATGAGGATGAAGATGAAGAAGAATAAGAAGATGTAGATGAGAAAGACTAAGAAGATGTGCATGGACAAGAGGGTGATCAAGAAGAAGAGCAAGTTCAAGGGTTACATGATTCTCATGGGTTTCGAGAGTATTGTGCTAAAATTGAATGTCTTGAAGACATTGAATCAACATATGATGATGCATATGAGTTTCTTAATGAGGATGCCTATGGATATTATGCTTGGAATGCATATGCATATGACATGGATGATAGGCATGACAATGATACTATGATTCTTTATGATTAGGGGAATTGTGAAAATGCTTATGAAGATGATGCATTGCATCCATTTGATCCAAGTAGTGTAGTATTTCTATGTCATGACAATTTTCCTATCCTTGATGTCTATCATGTTAGTATTCCATTCAATTTCGATGGCTTTATTCTAGGGAAGTATGCTTGCCAAAAGTCATTCGATGCTCAATAATTGGTACTACTTTGTCCTCATTGCTTCTTCATGATTCTTTATAGGAAGAAGGTTGGGAAAAGATGGATTTCCTGCACAATACAACTTGTTGTATTACAATTACTATCATTAAATAAAATGACTTGTCATAATCAAAGTTAGGGTTTTATGCTTGAAGATGCTGATATTCAATATCTACTTCGACAAGACATCTCATTTGCCCAATTTGGAGATGTTTACTATGAGTTATGGCTCTTTTCCATAACTCCCCTATTACAATAGTATGCAAGAAATTCATTGCATTGGTCTCACTTGAGCTTCATTAGATATGTGATCTTCTTCAGTATATGGGTCTTGATTTCTAAATTCAATCCCTTGTATTTTCTCATATTCCCAACTTTGAGGACAAAGCTTTTTCATGAGGGGATGGCTCATGATGTAGTTAATTTTAGCCTATTTTAACCCAAGGTACGAGGATCCAAGGTTTGCCTATAAATAAGGCTAATTAGCCAAATGTAGGAATCATGTGATCATTTTTCGATTCTTGGAATAACACTTCTTCAAGGACCTTGATGGTTCCTTCCACCTTGGCATGGGTGTGTACATGTCCCACCATGGCATAAAAATGAGTTTCTTGCCCCACTTGAGCTCGAGATGAGTTCCATCCTGCAGTTCATAATTGATTCTCCGTAAGGCTATGGCTTCTATTTTCATATATTCATGGTTTCTTGGACATTTTCCTCATATATGTGATAGTGAAGGCTATGGCTTCCATCATTTCATGTATTTCATGGGTATTTTATGTTTGTGCATGCATTTCTTACACGATTTCTTAAAAGATTAGCAATTTTTTGTTGTACTTTGTAAATATATAGCAATGGCAATGAGTACATGACAATGCATTTTCTTAACTCATAATCATGAGTAAATTTGTCCAATTTCAAATAAGGGAGGTTGAACTTTGACTTTGAAATACTAGATTGGGCCTTATGCACTTCCATTTTGGGATGGATGTATTTGAAGATGGACATTATCTAAGAATATATGCTAATTTGAAGAATTATAAGTTTTTGGTCTAGTATATATGGTTTTACTTTTGCTATGCTTTGATGAACAATGTGCAATGAGGAGAAGGTATTATATATATTGCTTTTTGGTGTGGTTTTGGATATGTACATTTAGAATTTATGAGCCATGACTTCTTAAATGATTTAGTGCATTTTGGACTTTTCTTGTTGACCCACATATGGAAGCTCATTTTATAGGCTTGAAGCGTGAGAGGATTCTACTTCTAATTATGGACATCAAGAGTGGGGATCACACATATATGCCATTGTGGGTCATGAATTTATAGGTTTGGGCACCCCATACTTTATAAGGGTGGCTTGGACACGATCTAAAGGTCAAAAAGTATTCTCAACGCTTCAAGTATCAAGAGTGGTTTGGTAAAAGGCCAAATATCCTTTTGTTTGTGGAATCTAGGGTAACAAAAGCATGATTGAAAGCAATGTGCAACATGATCCATCTTTTGAGAAACCATGACCAATATTCAACCTTTGGCTTAATCAAGTTGGCTAGAGCACTTAATTTTCAACATAAGTTAGTAGAGCAAGAAATTATTAGCATGAAAGCGATCCATACTCAATTTAAAGCAACCTTGGAACTCAAGATTCAAGCAAGAAAATCCATGCCATTTTGTCTATAAGAGAGACCATGCACACTATGAAGAACACAATCTCTAGGCTTCAATATGACAAAGAACTCAAGGCCTCATTATCATCTTGTTGAATTGCCTCGTTCTTACCTCTTGTCTCTACTCAAGTCTCAAGTGATCTCTTATACAACTCACTTGAGTATCCATAGCCTTGACTTGTTCCAATAGGTCCCTTTCCTTATTGACTTGATGCTTGAAGCTTCATCCCTCATAGCCTTGATATGTTTTGATAGGTCCCTTTGTTTCTCGACTTGGTGCTCAAAGCTTCATCCCATGGCCTTGACTTGTTCCAATAGATCCCTTTTTTTGCAAACTTAGTGTTTGAAGCTTCATCACATTGTTTGTCAAATCATTTAGTAAGTTCACTTTATTGGTTTCCTTGTCTTGTCACTTTTTATGGCTTGCTATAATGTGTTGTACCTTGATTGTTCACCATGGTTTGTCAAAGCATTTAGTAAGTGTGCTTTGTTAGACTCGTTGACTTGTTATTTTTTGTCATTTGCTATTTTGTGTTTGTTAGAACTTTCACAAGCTCCACCACTGGACTTGATAGAATTCCACCTCTCTAGTAAGCGTTTTGTGCCAGTGGTTGAACTTGTGAAAGCCCTAACAAACACAAAACAACAAATGACAAGTCAATGAGTTTAACAAAGCACACTTACTAAATGCTCTGCCATGGTGAACAATAAAGGTACATCACAATATAGCAAGCCACAACTAGTAACAAGACAACAAGTGACAAGTCAGTAAGTGAAAATGAAGGAGCAAAATGAAGTAGAACATGTGGACTGCCGTGAAACTTGGAAGAGGTTTGGGAAAGTTGAAGAAGAAGAAGAAAAACTCTTTGAAAAGTAATTGTGTCTAAGGCTTCCCTAACTTTTATCAAGCCTTTCTCTTCAAAATGCTTGCCAAAACTTACCTAAAACTAAGTGACGACTTGCTATTTTGACCATCCACTACCATGTCTATCCCGTCTAGCTTCAAAGATCTCCAAATTTATCTTCTTCCAACTGTAGGTATCCTGCATGTCACTGCTAGTCATTGTCCATGTCTTGTACCTGCCGTACTTCTTTGAAATTGATTTTAATGATGAAAATTAGGACTGAATATGAAGTAAAAGAAGAGAAAATGGATCAAAGAACAATTGCTTTGATACCACTTGTCATGAAGGGGCTTGAGAGGAGAGAGAAAGACATGAAAGAAGAGAGATGGCTAGAAGCCATGAAAGGACAGAAAGAGCTAGAGGGAGAAGAAGGACAAAATTGTATTATTGTGTAAAAAATGATATCCTATACATATGTCCTTTACCCTATTATATGCCCCTAATTCAACTCTTTACAATATGATCCATCTTTTAAGCAATTACAACTCACACATTATCTTCTTGATGAAGCTAAGCTAAAGCACTCAAAATTTAGCATGAAGGAATTAGAGCAAGCAAATCTTAATATGAAAGAAAGCCACACTCAATTGGGAGCAATCTTGGAGCTCGGGGTTTTAAGCAAGAATATCCATGGCCTTGCCTACATAAGAGAGACCATATCATAGTATAGAGGCACAACCTTGAGCTTCAAGGTTGATTATCTCATTGAGAACTCAAGCTCCCATTATCACCTATTATTTTGCTTCAGTCTAGAGGTCTCCTCTTGCCACTAGTTGAGTCTAAAGTGAGTTTATATATATATATATATATATATATATATAACTTGTTAATCTACAACCTTCTCTTTTGCAATATTTGTTATTAATCAAGATATCAATCATCATTCCCTTCCCAAATATATTGTGTGCTTTCTTGTCTATCTTGGTTTTGGCTCCTTCTTTGTGGAGTTGTGCTTCTCAAAGGTTGCCATTGATGATTTCTCCATGATTATTCAAAGTGTTCAACATGTGCACTTTTTGGTCTTTTTGACTCATTGTTGCTTGTGGTTTATTATATCATGTTTTGGTAGGTGGACTGGTCATAAAATATTTGTGTTTTTGTTGAGGCAAAATCAATTGAATGCAAAGAAGTATTCATGATTTTATCACTTTTTTGTATTTGAGCATGGTGTGGAGTTTAACATGCCTTGTAACATTACCTAGATGAAAGTTAAGAAACATCTCATAAGGCCATATAAAGTCAAGAATATCTTATACAATATCATGGAACTCAATATGGACAATGTGCATCTTTGTGGGCCATATTAAAGACAAGCTTGCTAAGGATACAATGATATTCAAAGAAGCTTCAAATCATTCTTTAAATAAGAATAAGAAATACTATATGAAGTCCTTGTATACAAGTTGAGGAGAAAGCAATATGGTTTTGATAAGGAAGATTTGGTTGACACAACTACTCTAATAAAAATCTCAAATCTTTAACTATAATTATTAGGGTTGCGTGTTCACCTTACTTCTTGCTTACAAAGAATACATTGAGGTATCATAGTATTATGTTCACAAGATCTTGAGATTTGAGTTGTGGGATGGAGCCTTCTTTCATTAGGAGACTTAGGCAATAGTTGTGCACATGTATTGAGAAGAAGTGAGCACCTTCATCTACTTGATTCTATGCCTAAATAAAAGTTTGTCCTTGAGTGTACATTACAAGGTTTTGTAAAGCACTCCATACAAAAACCGTATAATAAGGCCCCATTAGGAGGATAAACTATGTGAAGCCATATTTTGAACATTATCATATGGGTTACAATACATTGACAAGGTTGTCACATTACAAGTTACATATTCACAACATGTAGTTGCATGCCATGAGTGATTAGTGGGTTGCAACTTGAGGTTTTATGCTCGAATTGCAAGACCTAAATGAGGTTCAAGTCAACCTTGAATGCTATTGTAAGTTTTATTACCACCTTTACATGTAGAGGTGGTTAGGTAGTCAAGGTGATTGTCAATTTTGCCAATGTGCACATCATTGTTATTACATAGAGATATATAATCTAGCTATCACACTTATCATTATTACACAGCTCCTAAGATTTCTATTTTTTCCTAATGCTTGATTAGATCACCATGCAAAGTATGTATTGATTTAGTGCATTGGGGAAAAGGGACATATTAAGTAGGTCCCATGTATTATTGTTCACAATTACTACTATAGCTCCTAAGCTTTGTATTTCACCAAGTGTCTCTTTACATAAAACAAATTGTAATCTTTGTCTCTATTGTTTATCTTTAAAGATTTGCATGGGTGACTCTCAAAGCAAGGAGAAAACTTGCAAACCTATGTGTCACAAGGAGGAGAGTTTTTATATTCAAGAAATAAAGAGGGGTTTTTTAAAAAGGTTGATATTATAATGATAATGAAAAGAGGAAATGCGAGTCTTTGAAAAATCGTGCATGGCTCTGTGTGTGTGCACATGCACGTACATGTGTGTGTAAAGTAAGAGAAATGTTGAATATTTCAGAAATATGTTTCTCTATCTCTCTCTCTCTCTCTCTCTCTCTCTCTCTCTCTCTCTCTCTTCCCCCTAGAAAGATGAATCTTTATTTTATTAAAGATATGAGATGAAATAATATTTTAATAGGTACTAACATGCTATAAAACACACACACAACATATATATACATAGATATACATGTATGCATGTACATATATGTGCAAACACATACACTCATGTATGCACATATGCTCATGTGCCCATACATGTAAGCATATGGGCAATAGAAAAAATGGAGAGAGAAGAAGAAGAAGAAGAAGAAGAAGAAGAAGAAGAAGAAGAAGAAGAAGATTTGATGAGAATGAGAAAGCAAACTATGAAGGAGAGAAGAAAGAATGGATATAAACTTATAAAACATGCACATACATACATGAATACACACATGTAGACATATATATCTACACATGAACATATACTTTTACACATCCATACATGCATATACATATGTGCATACATATGCACACGCATCTATACATAACATGCACACATATGAGGTGAAAAAAGATAAGAGATACGAGACTCAAGGAAAAAAAGAAAGTAGATGAGAGAAAAATGATAATAGGGAGAGAGAGGATAGACACACTTATAAAACCACACAAATGGAAACGTGCATATCACACACACACACACACACACACACACACACACACACACACACACATGCGTACATAAGATGCACACACATGAGGTAAAAAAGGACGAGAGACAGGGGAATTAGGAAAAAAAGAAAGGAGACAAGAGAAAATGATGAGAGGGAGAGAGAGGACACATACACTCATGAGAACACACACACACACACACACACACACACACACACACACACACACACACACACACACACACACACACACACACACACACACACACACACACACACACACACACACACACACACACACACACACACACACACACACACACACACACACACACACACACACACACACACACACACACACACACACACACACACACACACACACACACACACACACACACACACACACACACACACACACACACACACACATGCGTACATAAGATGCACACATATGAGGTAAAAAAGGACGAGAGACAGGGGAATTAGGAAAAAAAGAAAGGAGACAAGAGAAAATGATGAGAGGGAGAGAGAGGACACATACACTCATGAGACCACAAAAATAAAGACACACATATTAAACACTCACATACACATACCTATACATATACATGCATGCATACACAATATGCACACATATGAGGTGAAAAAAGATGAGAGATAGGGGAGAGAAAAAAGGATGAGAGGGAGAGAGAGAATTGAAAAAAGATGAGAGATAGGGAACTCAAAAAGAAAAGAAACGAGACAAGAGAAAAAATGATAAGGGGGAGAGGGATAATTATTGAGAGGGAGAGAGAGGATACACACACTTATGAGAACACACATATTAAACACACACATATATATATACACATGTGCACATACACACACATGCACACACACGGGCGTGTGTACACACATACATTACTAGTCCTTAATTCTCTTATCCACACACACACACACACACACACACACACACACACACACACACACACACACCCCCTAAGTATTGCTAGTTGTTATGAAAGTATTGAGCTATGAAAGAGCTTAAAGTTAACAACTCAATAATGGACTTGTGTTATTTATTTTCAATGGTATTATAATGGCATTAGTTTCCCAACAACCATTGTGGCTTCATAGAATTTAATGTGAATTGCATTATAACTACATGTTTTCATCATAAATAGGATGTGAAAGGGGCTATCTCCCCAAAGATCTTGGAGTCTCCAAAACAAGTCTATTTGGAAAGATATATGCATGCATAAATGAGTTAATCTTGGCACTTAAAAGGACATGAAGTATATGATTGTACCTTATAGGAATAACCATATCATAATTAAAATTACAATCTCATATGTGACCAATGTAAGGGTTATCAAGATGTCATTTGCAAGTAGAACGTTTCTTTTACTTTACTATCTAAACATTAGATTTACATGTCAAACAACTTTTGTGCCATTCGCCTTTGAATCGAATGGCATAAGAAGGGAAAAAGTTATTTGCGAGGTACTTGTGAAGTCTAACATTAGAAAATAAATTTCATGGAAAAGAAAGTATTTATTTATATTTATTATTTGTTGACACTATTTTGTTAATAAGGATCTCTCTTCAAACGTTTAAAAATGAAGATTTAAGAGTCTTAAAAGAAGTCTCAACAAAAGATACAAACACTAACATACATAATTCTATTGGAATGGAAAAGGTGCATATCATTGTCCAAAAGGGACGTGTTCGAAAATAAAGAAGAGATTGGACGTTTTGTACACAGTCAAGCAAGCATTTAGTTAGGGTTTCCTCTCAAGAAAAGATATGGCATTTCATATAGAGCTGAGCAAGCACCTAGTTAGTGTTTTCTCTCAAGACGATCCTTCAGATTTATTTTTTTTAAAAACGATCAAGGGAAATAAAAATTTAAAGGAGATTGAACTTGTTAGATCAACAATTCAATCAATAGATTTCACTAATAATTTGTTAATATAAATTTATTTTTCATTAAAAAGTCTAAATAATAGGTAGAGGAAAATATACAAATCCAGTGAAATACATCATATATGAGATTAGCAGGATAAAGTAATCAAAGCAAGAAACCATAAATTTTCAAAGGAAAGATACTTCTAGTCCTAATTTTCAATTATCCATAGCCACATCCACATGTATAGATATATAAATGACAAGTTTTTTAGTTAGAGGCACTTGTCAACCTAATAGGGCATCTTTACAAAGTCACATCAATGCCCCTCTCAAGCCACATAGATGGGTGGATAAGCAAAGAAGAACCATGCACCACAGAGCAATCAACAATAGGATTGCATGCTCATAAGTGTGTGTGAAGACTTTATAGCCACCAAAAACTTTAGTAATAACATAATTAAAACCAACTCTAAAAAACTATGGGTTCATAAAATAACTTGAATATGGGACAATATCCATTATATACTAACTAAACACATGTTCTAATGGCCATTTAATTTGATAAACAATGTCTTCAAAATCAACTTAGAATATGTCATTGATGCTATAAGCCATATAAGTTATGATCACTAAAGCAAAATATTGCTTAAAATCTTTGACGTTTTCTTCACTATCTAATTAGACACAATTTCAAATTCTTGCAACATCATTTAGAATTGTGAGAGAAAAATAGAACAACCTAAATGGAGATTTTTTAAAAAAAATACTTTACCCCTATATTGATGTCTTTTCATTCAATTTATGTTGTGCACAAGTCTACATCTCCTCTAAGAGAAGGATGAATCATGAGACATTGAATTGTTCTTGCTTGTGCAAAGTTGAGGTGGATGCTTGTTCTTTCCAAATGTCAATACTCTCTATAAAAACCAACACTCTCTAGGTCTTGGCATATTTTGAAGAGGATAAGGAGTCAAGTTGTACTCTCTTGAGCAAAAAGTTGAGGTGGATGCTTGTCCTTTCTACTTGACATACTTGTTCATGTATGTATGTGGATGATTTCTACTAGCACGCGATAACATAATATTCATGCTAGCTAGCTTTAGTATTTACATATGTTTATTTGGAAATTTGTATATCTTGTATACCAAGGTCTTAGTTGTAGTCATCGTTGCTGATCGAATTTCTACTCTATTCATAATTTTGGTGTGGAGGATTTATTTTTAAATATTGATTCTCATTGTAACTTTTATTACTTCATAGTTATTAAGAGCTTATACATATCTTTAGTTTTATGGAACCTCTAGTTATTGATGTTCAATGTTAAGTAGGATCAATGTGGAAGAGAGCCATAAGAGAAACGCAATTTAGAAAACTATGAATTTTACATTAACCATGGTGCCTTTAAATAGGATGTGCATACACTTTTGTGTGGCTCACGTGGTTCTCACATGGCCATCTCTATCTCTCCAATGAATCGGGATGCACCCTACAATTGATCCCATTAATTATAGTGTACTCCACCTTTAACTAGGGTACAACTAATCTCACTAATTACGTTGTCACGACACATCATTGGTTAGATAATAAATTAAATCCATTTGTCAAGCCAAAACCATGGACAACAATGGGACAAGTGCAAAGCTCCTATTGTTTCAAGAGTTCAACCATCCAAGGTTGAGAAACTCTCACCTTGTCACTCACCTCTCTTCCCGTAACCATTGGCTACTCTCACAAATAAGCAATTGAGATTATAGTAGAGACACCTTGATCTTGCTCATTGTTGTAGTCTTGTTGCAATGTTAACGGTGGTTTCCTTGTATTGTTACCTTGATCACCAAGCTCTCAATCTAAACATCTCAACTTCCTCCAAGATCACAAGGAACATGCAAAGAAGGGAAGAAAGAAATGGACTTGTCAAGCAATTTACCTCATGTTCCTCACACTCATATGGTTGCACTCACTTTCTCCCTCCCTCTCCCACTCTCTATCTCAATACTAAGTAAGAACCACAAAGCAAGAAGCAGAGAGAAGAGATAGAGAACTTGATCATAAGGTGACACACTAGAATGAGTTTTTCATTTCAAAATTTTCACTTGTGTAGGCACCCTATTAACTTTTTGGCTCTTGGATTGGCCCTTGTGCTCATGGCTATTACAAGTTGAATCCTCATCACATGTCCAAACATTGTAACACCTTGTTTTCTATTGTGAGGTTAATACAATTTGCATGAGAGTGAGCCTGGCTCTTGCTATAGTTAATTATTTCATTTTTATGGTAGATTCTCTCAAACACTAATTCTTATTTTATCCTTTTCAATCTCTCCCTTATCTTTTTTACTTTTTGTCATTGTAGCTATAGTTGGGTAAAATTTTCCTACTCCTAGATCAATGCCAGTCCCATGGCACTTGGGTGATGGTCTAATGAAATGTGGTCAAAGTATCAAGCACTTCCAAGAGGAATTTTAGATGTCATGCTTTAGTGCTAGTGGGAACTCTTTGGTAGCTTGAAGGTCAAGTGCAAAAATCACTGATCATCCTAGAGAGTTGAAGAGTGGGCCACCGATGCTAGAGTTTTCCTTATGGATATCTTTAAATACCTACAATTGTGTGCACTTGTATGACTACCTATTTATGTAGGGATGTGTGCATGGGTTGGTACAACCTAGAGATAGGTCAACCCCTAGGCAGCAAGACTAGAGTGTTGTCCCATACTTGAGGACCTAGTTGGTGCGTTGTTATTTGTGTAGTGTAGTGCTTAGGGTGACTAGTTGTCTAACACGCTTGGTAGGTCCTACCCTTGATGTGCCCTAAGATTATGTGGTGGGGGAAAAGTAGACTAGGTTTTTTAGGATCCCTAGGTGTGGTGATTGTGTGTTTTGTTTTTTGTATTCTTCTTCTCTTTTTTTGGGCTATTTCTCAAGAACTAATTTCCATGTCCTCATCAAACAACCCTTGTTGACTACGTCGTGATGATTGAAGGCTCTAGATAGAATGGATGGGTGCATTTGGTGAATCGACTATCCACCATATCCTCCAAGAGAGTTATATAGTAGCATGGTAGGAGCAATGTGCGAAAATGTAGCCATGGTAACCATATCTATCCTAGCATCCACATCAAAGAAGAGGGGTGGAAGTCCATATTCATAGAAAATGTGTGGTTGTTCAAGAAGCATAATTAGCAACTAGAGTCATAATGAAGAATAGGATAGGATAGTTGCTAAATTCACTAAATGAAGGGATAAGGTCCCTACGTTGGAACATGTACATCTTCTTCTCCTTAAGGGCTTGAATATTAGGGACCTTTGGGAAACTGTACCTTCCATGTTCTTTTACATAATAGTCATTGATGTGGCTATGAGGATAAGGATAGTATACAATATCAATCATTCATCTAGGTGCACATAGGAATAAACGTCCCTAGTGAACTTATCCTTTTCCAAGATAAGATAATGACATGTTGGCTACCTTGGGCTTGCATCCCTAGGCTATTTCTTAATGCAATAATTGCTAGTGCCATAAGGCAACCATGCTTGTTAAAGGCTTCAACATCTTGTTGGTTGAGCCATTTTTGAGCTATGTTCTATCTCTCCTATCCTAATGAATAAATGTATTGTTCTTGGGGACAGAAGCCTTCATATACCTTGTCAAATGTGACTCCCTTGATGTCATATCATTGCCTTTCATGGCTATCTCTTCTAGGCTTTCATCCTATTATTCCATTATTTGTAATGTTTAGCAAAGCATATGTAACCTTCTCTAGTTGGGCTCTCAAAACCTTGATTATTGTTTCATAGGCTTATTGTTTCTTTGATGCAACTTCTATAGTTTGTTGTAGATTTGGAACTTCCTATGTGGTTACTTGTGGTAGTGCATCATAATCTAAGAGCTCCGGGATATCCATTTAGGGATTCATGAGTGAGGATGGATTTGAGACTGCTTTTGTTGATAGTTTTTTAACATTGCTAATGATGGGGAGGTGGGTTACCAAAAACCCATGTCTTTTAAATTTGGGTCATCATATCTTACATGGCAAAGATAGGCTAGTAACATTTCTCTAGCAAGCTCATAGATGATTGTTAATCCCTTCTAGTGAGTCAAGACATGCAAAGAGAAGGGTAAATTTTTAAAATAAGAAGGAGAATAGAACCTAGAGCATCTCTCAAGTACTAGTAAAATTTTAGCAGAAAATTATTTTGTAAAGAGAGTTGGGCTCACTCCCATGAAAATTGTAACAATATTCTAAGCAAGGCATGAGCACAAAACTTAGGCCAATAAGTTGAAAAAGATTTATAGAAAGCTAAAGAGGGTATACAAGGTAAGAGAAGACTTGTTTAAGCTAGCTAGATGGGGGGGTGACCAAAAAATCAGGGTCATGTATAAAGTAAAAAATGGAAAAGATAACCCATACTTGTGGTGTGCAATCTTGTGGAGCTCTCTTCTTGCTTCTTACTTCCATCTTGTTATGTGTGTGTGTGTGTGTGTGTGTGTGTGTGTGTGTGTGTGTGTGTGTGTGTGTGTGTGTGTGTGTGTGTGTGTGTGTGTGTGTGTGTGTGTGTGTGTGTGTGTGTGTGTGTGTGTGTGTGTGTGTGTGTGTGTGTGTGTGTGTGTGTGTGTGTGTGTGTGTGTGTGTGTGTGTGTGTGTGGGGGGGGGGACCAATGTGGGTGAAGCTCTTACTTCCTTTTTCTTCTTCTTCTTCTTCTTCTTCTTCTTCTTCTTTTATGCAAAGATCATACAGTGATCAAGGCTATGGTGATGGAGCTTGCATGAGGGGCATTGCTTGAATCATGGGGCTATCAATGAACCTTTACAGATAGACTATAGTAAGAAGATAAATCGGTGACTTCACTATGTTTGTTTTGAGAGTGTACAATGGTTATGTGAGAGGTAGCCATAGTTGCATTGCTCAAAGCACTTGAAGCAATAAGCATTTCGTTAAGTTTGGCATTTACAAGCTTATGAAAGTGATGATATTTTGGTTATATTGTTGGGACCAATGGAATTGAATGAACTAGGTGCATAGTTTCTACATCGAGCGATGAAATAGTGGCTTGCAATCTAAAACATCGCATGGATTACCTTAGGATGGGCGAATCAAGAGGTAATCAATTCATCATTTGTATATTGGATTTGAGTCTGGAATGGTCTATATTTTGAGTTTTGTTTAGGAAGGTAAAAGCATATGATATTAAGGTTCTAAGGCTTAGAAACCACTAAAATATTGGATTTTAGTTTGGAATTATATGTAATTTGAGTTTTTTTAAGGAAGGTAAAAGCATTTGATATTAAGGCTCTAAGGCTTAAAAATCACTAAACACTTAAGTCCCCAAGATCATGTAATAATACACATTGCCTCATCCAGTGGTGCCAACAATGTGATGAGCACATTCCCATCAAATGTGATCACACACATCAAACCATGACATGCATAACATGTGATCATTTAAAGTGGACAAGATGCACCCTATCTTGACTGGAAGCCCTACAGACTCGTGCCTAAGTTGTGATTCCATTCTAGGACAAGCATCATACCAAGGACCACTTAGCCTAGTAGGCTCTAATGGACACAACCTACATGACCATTATCACTACAACTAGTGCTTGTTGTTGTTACATGAGAATTGACATAAGTTGCTAGACTATGCTACTTCAAGTTGGAGTATTGAGTTGAAAATTCCCACTCATGCATTTTTTATTTAACATCTCACCCTTAGGGAACCCATTCTAGGGGCATAGTTAGGATATAGGATTGTGCACCATACAAGGTAAGCATTAACCATGAACACATTGTGGTGATCAATGTGAACATGGGAATGGTATAAGCATAAGAGCTCTTTGTTGGAATGAAAGAACAAGAGCTTGTTTGAGCACAAGGCACTCTTCACATTGGGGTACAAAGTGATACGAAAGAGCTAAAGAATCAAATCTAAATTGTGAACCCCTAAAGAGAATTGAATCTTGAAGACCTACCAAAAATTAAGAGAGACCCAAAAGGGCATGATATACTAGTGTCTCTTGAACTAAGGACCTAAGTTAAGACCCATTCACACCTTGGAGATAGTAGGCAATGTAGTCTAGGTGAGCAAG
The DNA here is from genome assembly GCF_053477565.2 of Lygodium microphyllum. Taxonomy (NCBI): domain Eukaryota; kingdom Viridiplantae; phylum Streptophyta; class Polypodiopsida; order Schizaeales; family Lygodiaceae; genus Lygodium; species Lygodium microphyllum. The sequence goes on along the minus strand of NC_141157.1, from coordinate 73,671,602 downwards.
TGGGATAGTGCTTGAAGACAACTCTATATGTAGTGCATTATGCATGTGTACACATCCCTAGTGGCACTAAGCAATTTGGGAATAATTAGATTGATCATTTCTACTAGAGATTCTTTGAGCATGAAAAGTTTATTGGAGTCACGTTAGGAATTCCAATAGTCTCTAGGACTATCTTACAACTAGAATTGCAAAAAAGTCTGGTGCTTGTTAAGTAAAATTATTAGAGTGCCACCCTTTAAGCTAGACTCCTTGAAACAACCCTACTAGAAGCCCTACAATTACTTGCATACCAATAGACAATGCAAGACCCTAGGCTAGAACTGCACCACAAACATAACACATGATTGCACATCAATGACTTGGCAATACCATAAGGGACTGAATGTATAGCACGATTGCTATCAAGAAAGATTAGAATAGGGGATGCATTGATCCAACAAGGAAGATTACTTAGAAGTTGCTAGAGACAATTTAGAGATTCCACACTAAGAATAAACTTGGGAACAAGCCTTGCTAGAAATTCAAGAAAAGGCCCTAAGCCTCAATGCATGCACAAGCATTCATACCTTGATAATGAGCATTATATGGGGACTTAGAATTTAGACCACTTTTTTAGGCACTAATTGAGCTATAGTCCCTTGAATCTTGAAGCCAAAATGACCTAGTACTGGGAGTTGGGACAACTTTGAATGCATTCGTGAACCTTATTCTAAACCTTAGAAGAGCTCACTCTGTGTGATGGCGAACCTTGAGGGAACTACCCTTGTCATGATGCTAAGGAGAATACTTCACTTGAGCCATCATCCCCTTGGAAATTTAACTTTGGATCTACCAATAACAATCAACCATGAAACAACACCACAAACTATTATAGGGAGAGTTGCATGGAGTTAACTCAAAACTTGGAAGAATAAAAATAGTGGAGGGTTATATCTTTGACCACAAGACCAAGAGAGTTCAAGGTAAAGTTATTGAGTTCTACAAATTGGGAACACTTGCTTGACTTGGAACATATCAACATTCTTATTGACTAAAAGCTAGGAGTGGAAACCTTAGTGCTTGAAACCCTTTCAACTCAAAGCGGATTAAAATACACACCTTGAGAGATCGGCTCTCTTTCATTATGCTTCAAGAGAAAGATCTTTTAGAAGGTTGGGGCTTGTCAAGAGATTCAAGGAATGATGTAAGGGCCTTTTGATGGACCATTAGATCCAATTCAAGAATGATTTGAGTGGGGGATTGGAATGGCAGCAATTGTGAAGGCACACACACTAAAGTAAGAAGTTATGACTTGACACACAAATTTGAATACCTATATCCACGAGGGAGCAAAAAGTTTAAACCACACAATTGGCTCCCTCGTGGATATAGGTATTCAAATTGGCTCCCTCGTGAATACATTTAAATACTTGACTTCAATTTCAACGAGTTGTCAATGAAAATCCAATAGTTACCTGTGTAATATGAACGAAAGATGTGAATAGTATATGTGTATAGATCAGTGCATGAGATAATAATGAATATAGAGGAAGAAATGAGATTGGAAAAAGATCTATTACAACAAGTCAGTATGTTCATGTAGGCATAGAAAGTTGATAGGCAAAGGAGAGAGGTTGAAATGAACTAGGTTTAGCACATCTTGGCACTCACCAAACAAACTGGACCATCATCCAATGGAGATAGAAGAGATGTGCTAAACCCACTTCATTTTAAGATGTTCTAGTTCTAGTTATGGATTTGGGTAGGGGATAAGGTCGAGGCATGGGATGAAACCAACCACATGAACCTCTCATGTGTTGGAGTTGTGGCCACTCAAGACACATTTCATTGGGATGCCTAGAGAAGGAACAAGCCAACAAGGACAAAGCCAACCTAAGATATCTTGAGTGTAGTGCTATGCACCTATATGCCGATTGCCCTAAAGGGAAGCCTTGACAATTATTCCATCAATGCCACTCTGACTCTTTAATGTAAAAGCACGATGTTGAAACACTTGATGATGCTACCACTCAAATTCCCTTGAATGCTATGACTAGAGCTAAAGAAACATGTTGGCATTTTAGTGCCTAGGCCTAGTACCTTTGATGCCTCATCCATAGGTAGGTTCTTGACTTAGAGATAGAAACAATCTCTCCAAAAATGGGAGTATCAAAGTTGAATAATATCTCGATGCCATAATAGACAAGGTAAAAAGCTAGGTGAAGGAGGCACAAATACATCTCTAGGACATTGAATCAATAATAGAAGAGGAATTGCATGACTTGTTGTGTGTGAGTCCACCTACTTCTCCTACTTACATTGGGTAGGAAGGAAACTGAATGCCTGAGGCATCTCATCAAGAGTCAAGTAGCACAACATTTGAATGTCAATCAAGGCATAACCACTAGAGATAGAGTGTTGAAGGGTATGAATAGGGTAAACCAAGTGCTAGCTTCTTGACCAGTTTAACCTTGACCTTGGTCTCCTTGTTGCTAGGACAACTACTAAAGCAAGGCCTGTGATCTAGGAAGCATTAAAGAAGTGGATAGAAAAACTGATGTAGCTTGAAATAGTAATTTTGCAAGACCTTGATACTCACATGCATATACCTAGCCTAGCTTTTAATCCTACGTCACAAACTCTACAAGTAAATACCTTCTTGGAGGGAACAAAGATACACATAGCCCTTCCTATTGCTCCATTAAGGAATAAAGCTCAAGCCATTCAGTTATATAGGCTTGTTGTAATCCATTAATGGAAATATCATGCTTCATTATTACATTTGCCAATGGAACAAAGGTCAATCCATTTGATGTATTGAAGGATTGGTCTATTAAATTGCAAGAATCTAGTTCTCAGTGAACTTTATTGTCATGAAGGGAGTGGACTATGAAATTTGAGTTGATTGACCTTAAATAAGCAGTGCTTGAGTGACCAAGGATTGGGGTTGGAACTGTAACAAGAATGGAGATTGCACACACACACACACACACACTCTCTCTCTCTCTCTCTCTCTCTCTCTCTCTCTCTCTCTCTCTCTCTCTCTCTCTCTCTCTCTCTCTCTCTCTCTCTCTCTCTCTCTCTCTCTCTCTCTATCTCTCTCTTCTCATAAATTGTTAGGCATAAATACCCATAAAGACATAATGATTTGAATTTTCTACATGCATACATGCTCCTTGTTATAAAAATAGGCTTAAGGGAATCTCCTATTCTTTGCATGCTCCACTGATGAATTCCTAATTATCTTTGGATTGATTATTTTGTATCGATGTGCTTCAAGAAATATGATGATATAATACCAGTAATGAGGATTTCTACTACCTTCTATGTCTATTTACCCTCTTCTTCCCTGTTGTCTTTCCACTTCCTATTCGTAGATTGCGTGGCGTATCTCCAATTTGTCTTCTACATATTGTTGACTCTTCTCCAACTTCTATAACATGGCACTTGTTCAAGCTAGAGCATATGAGGTTACTATTCTCTTGAACCATTTCTATCTAATTTCCACTTGTATTAAGTACTAATATGTTTATGATTAATTGCCATTATCACTTCATGAAGGGTATGGAAATGATGTTGGTATTCATGTACTTGTTAATTCCCCTATTTGCAGGGTATTCACATGATATCCCTCATGCTTCATGCTTCTTACGTAGATTTAAAACACTGAAAGTATCATGATAAAATGAAAATAATCTTCATCTTGCATGTCATGGAGCCTTTTTTTTTCTACTAATAGCTTACATGGAAAAAGTTGACCTACTTAGATTGATTGCCCCTTAGCATGTGAATAATGGTTTGTTACTCATCAAATGTACTCCTTAAAATATTCTTGACAAATTTTTTATTCATACTAATGAAAACTACTTTAAATAGAGGATTTGTTTGGTTAATTCACTATCTGATTAGGACACTCTCTTCTCTCCTTCTTAATGATATTCGTGATACTTCTTGCCTTCCCAAGGTCTAGTATAGATGTAATTTCTTCATATCATTTTTCAACTGATACTTTGTTGACCCTTGGAAGGCAAGGGAGTATGTCTTACTTTCAACATTCCAAAATAAGAGGATACTTTGCACCTCTCTAAGCATGATCAACAATGTATGAGATGGAGATATATTATAGCTAGTTACAATGGATGGTTGAAATGTAATCCACTAGTATGCATTATTATGGATGTCCTACAGTAGCTTAATTAGATATGAGCATAATGGTTCTTCCCCTATGGCATCTTGGACACATCCTGCTTTGCCAAGTCCTATTATGGAGTTAGCTTCTTTCACTTTCAAACTAGGCACTGGCTTTGTACTATATGCTCCAACTTGGCACAATGGCCTAAAAAAGGCTAATATAGTAGTTTTAAGTGGGTGGGACATTTTTCCTAATAATATACTACTATGGGGACACCATATGGACACATGGACCCCCAATATAGCTGATCTAGCTATAAACTTCAGAGATCTCTCCCTTTCAACAGATCCTAGGGGTTTTGATCCAAAGATATGTCATCTATTAACCAGTTTTTATTCAGTCAATGTTACATTGGACTGATATCTATCTCCTTTGATGAATACATTATCTAGTCAAATGTAAATAGATCCCCCTCTTAATATGCAAAACCTTCCTAATTCTTTGGAAAAAATATAAAAGGCTCATCCCCATAGGTATTTACTAAAGGGCATAATCAAACTTCTTGCAAGTGATGGGTAACACATAGACTAAACCATATATGCTAGCAAGACTCAACTTAAAGATGGATGCCACATGGAAGGCATGTTAATATTTTTGGCATTCAACATTCTTGATGGAGATGGTACTATGCATGTTTAGCTTTATAGTAAAAATAGAAGGATGTATGTAATATTACTTGCATCATTAACCATGCCACCTCTATTCGATTAGGGAAGGATATCATTGATTGTCCATATTTCTTAATAATTGGGTTGACAATGATTTTCACAAGATGAAACTAGTTGCACTCAATAGGCTAGGCACTTAGAACATTTCATCATCAAACAATATAGATGATATTGATTTCTTGCTTGCCCATGTGGTCTAGCATCTTGTTGGGTCTTAAGACAATGATAAAAAATAAGCTCTGCTCTCTCAATGGTGACCTCAATAATCTCAAACAATATTTGCTTCCATATCTTTATTTATTAGACCATTGGCTTCCCCTTGCATAGATTGTGATGAGCCGACCATTTCCTAGCTAAGTCAAAATAAAAAATCCAGGGATACATGGGCTTGTTAAATCTCGCCATTTCCTAGCCAATGCATGGGTGCGTTGAATCTCCTTGATGTAGGCTTACGTCTGAAGATTAATTTGGAGCTTAGCAAATCTTGTAATTTTGTCTCCATGATCAAGGTCCAAGTTCCAATGCTTACTTTATTAATTAACTAATGGCACTGTACTAAACTAATACATGTGACCAACACCAAAGCAAACCATCAGCAACACAAACATATGGATTCAAGTGTTTTTATTATATAGTGATTCCGTATGCTAGTTAGTGAGTATCATAGTATTTCCCATGGCTGAGATTTGAAGTGTTTTTATATCAGTTACCATGGTTATGATATTCTAACCTTATATTTCATGCATTAATAACTTGAAAAATGGCCATGCAAAAGTATGGCAAGACTTGCAATCAGGTGTGCTCCATGTAGTGCCAATTACTAGGTTAAGGACTTTTATTTGTATTTTCCACTTATCAAATAACTTGCAGATGTAGGGTATGTCCTGCAATCAGATGTACTTCGTGTGAGAATGCTTTAGTTTGGCAAACTTGAGATCAATATAACAACATTGAATGAGGTTGTTCATATTAGTAGGTAGACATGCCAAAACTATATGGGTTCTTATGAAATTGTATTGTTAAGTGATTCATTATGCTAATGAGTGAATATTGTAGCCCCTTTGCCTTGCTATTGTTTGATTGCTTTTAGTATCAACTACAATGGTTATGGGCATTTGTCTGTATCTTCCAATTAATCATAACTTGCCAAATCAACCATTTCCTAGCCAATGCATGGGTGTGTTAAATCTCCTTGTTGTAGGCTTTATGTCTGAAGATTAACTTTGGAGCTTAGAAACTCTTGGAAATTTATTTGCATGATACTTACTTTATTAATTAACTAATGGCACTGTATTGAACTAATACTTGTAACTAGCACCAAAGCAAACCATCAACAACAATAGACAAACATATGGGTTCAAGTGTTTTTATTGTGTAGTGATTTAGTATACTAGTTAGTGAGTATCATATTGGTTACAAGGGTTATGATGTTTTGACCTTATTCTCCATTTATTAGTAACTTGAAAAAGGACCATGAAAAAGTAGACAAGACCTACAATCGAGTGTGCTCCATGTGTGCCAGTTACCAAGGTTAAGGGCTTTTATCTATATTTTCCACTTATTAAATAACTTATAGATGTAGGGTATGTCTTGAAATCATATATGCTCCATGTGAGAATGCTTTGGTTTGGAAAACCTGAGATTAATAGCAACATTTAAAGAATATGTTTAGATTAGTAGGTAGACATGCTGAAACTGTATGGTTTTTATGCAATTGTATTGTCAAGTAATTCATTATGCTAATGAGTCAATATCATAGTCTCTTTGCCTTGTTGCTATTTGATTGCTCTTACTATCAGCTATCATGGTTGATGGCATTTGTCTATATCTTCCAATTAATAATAACTTGCAATAAGCACCATGCTAATGCAAGATATGTCATGCAATTTGGTGTGCTTACTTCAAAGATAGCATATGAACACATGTAATCCCAAATGGATGATCCTGTTGAGAACTTCATGGATATCTCCCTTTTAGCTACTCCTAAAGGTTCTTCCCATATCAGAAGAAAGTGCCTATAAACTAGTTGTTATATTTTCCCATAGTCAAAAGCAAGTACATCATCTAGTCAAAGCAAGTAGAAGCTTATCTTAATTCACATAGTCTTGCTTATTATTTGATTATACATGAAATTAAATAACGGAGGTAATAAAAATAGCTTTTGAGGCTAATCCTGCATCCCTACACGTTCCTATTAAAGAGGATAATCCTATATCCTGGTAATTGCTAGTTACCAAGTGATTACCACTTTCCTTCTCTTATAGAAAGTGATGATTTAGCCAAGACATAAGTAAATATCTAGATAATATATTTTCTTCGGTAATAGTGCTCAAAGCATCCTTGCTTGGCATGTATGGTATACTTTGTTTGCTAGCTAGTAAGTAGGTGCTTACTAGAGCTTCTCTTATCCATCTTTTTGTAGAAATTACATGGCACAATACACATGATCTGAGCAAGGAGTAGAGAACACATAGCAAATATGAGAAGAATGGAGACTACTTTACTTCAAATGAATTGATACAAAGATGGTTCTGTCCACCCACGCACTTCCATTGTGAAGCTTAGATGGCGATCCGGATGGATGATAGGTGAAGAGCTTAAGGATAGCTAGAAGAACTTTAATTGGGTGAAAAATGGGTTGATAATGGCTTTAGACAGGTCTTTCTTTTATAGCCTAGGAAGGTAGTCTAGTCAGCATGTCCGATTGTATTATGAATCTTCCCTAGCTAGCCAAAGAATATTCTAAGGAATATTCCCTTTATTGTTAGGCTAGGGGGTTGCCCCTGGATCCCCATTAGGGGGGCCACGGCCCCTCTAAGACCCCCTAGCCAAGGGTTACTTCCATGGCCCTCAGACCCATAATAGGGGTCCCTGATAACTCCCATACCCTGCAACTCGTTGCATTGTGCCCCGAGTTACTACCAATATAACTACTCTATCTAACCCAAATGCTAGATCCATAACGGTCACTTTTTTGCCATATGATCACGTAGACCTCATTTAACATAGAAGTCAGAACCTGCCCAATGTTTGTGATCACACATGGCTTCTCCTCATAATGGGGGACTTACAACTTTGAGCACCAATGGATCATTGGTGGCACCTTACAAGGGTGGGGCATTGAGCATATCTAACACTTTTTCTAAATGTCCATTCGCAAGTGAATTACATTTTCAGCCCAACTTCGAGTCTCTCCAGATGAATTTGAAGGAGATCCTTCGTAAGATCTTTGGTGAAGATATCTGCTCCATTCTCCTCTATTGGATAGTAGACTAGCTCTACTATCCCATCCTCAATCAAGTCACACACATAGTGATATTGGATCTCGATGTGTTTGGTGCATGCATGAAAAACTAGATTTTTTGCAATAGCGATACAACTTTGATTGTCACATCTTAGCACTTTTCGATCTTCATCCTATACTCCCATATTCCATAGGATCCTCCTTAACCATCGCCCCACCCTCTGTCTCACGCTCTGTTGATAGATACAGAGGGCAACCATACTCACTTCCCCATCTGGTTAGGATGAAAGCTCACATCACTCGAGGGATTGTCGATGAAGATCGCGTCATCAGTTGTTGAAGAGGCATACCCAGGGAGGTAGCCATCAAATCGAACATTGTGTTGGATAGGACATGCCGTCTGCTAGAGGACAGTTCGACGCTCTGCAGAGAGACCCAGGACACAGCGTACCAAGGGAGGCAGCTTCGGAACGGGATCTTGAGGATTTCAATTGATGAATCCACTTTCTGGACTGCTGGGTGTTGCCACCTTTTCCACAGCCAGCTTCTCGCCCAAGGGTGTTTGCCACCTTTTCTTGGAACGAGGCCTGCTATGACAGGGAATTGCTTCCTTTTCTCCCATAACAGATTTTTTTGTTTTTCTTATCTTGTTTTTTTTTCTTCTTTTTTTTTCTCTCTTTTCTTGTTTTCCCCTATTCCTGAGGGTGTCTCCACCTGTTCTCGAAGAATAGGTCGGCATGACAGGGACCGAAGTCCTTTTCTCCCATGACCGATATGTATATTTTTTCTTTGTTTTGTTTTTGCTTCGAATTAAGCAAGGGAATGGTAGAAATACCATTTGTCAGAACCCACCTCGCCACTGCCGCTGGTGGAAAATAGAGGATAAGAGATCAAGGCTGGAAGGTGGGGCTGAGGGGACAGAGGGTTGCGTCCACCTCATCAGGAGTGGCTAAAGAACGGCTATCAGAAGTAGCATCATAAGAGTGACAGTGCCACGCCAGTGAGGAAAAGGATCAAGTGACCGTGATTGTCAAGATCCCCAAGGAGGGAAGTACTTCTTCAGGCGATATCCATTGATCAGGAAGGGATCATCAGAGGCATCAACGGTCTGCACTTGGATAGAGCCATTAGGGTTGATAGCAAGTACCTTATATGGGCCCATCCACCGCTGTTGGAGCTTGCCAGGAAACTTGCCAAATCGTGAATCATAGGCTAGGACCAAATCACCTTCTTTGAACTCCTTGTGCTTGATGAAGCTGTCATGGTAAGCCTTGCGTCGAGCTTGCGTGGCTTCCATACACTGTAGAGCCATCCTGCGAGTTTCGTCCAAACATTCCAAGTGCAGGAGACGGCGTTGCAATGAATCATCGTCCCCCAAACGCTCTTTGATAGCCACTCTCAAAGAGGGTAATTCCAGTTCAACAGGGAAAACAGCTTCTGTACCATACACCAGCTGGAAGGGTGTCTGTCCTGTTGCTGCTTTATGGGAGGTTCTGTATGCCCAGAGGGCCTCTGTAAGTCGATCATCCCAATCACGACGATGTGCGGAAATCGTTCTTGTCAGGATCGAGCAGAGGATGCGATTGGTGACTTCGACTTGGCCGTTGGCTCTAGGGTAATAAGGAGTGGACTTGCGATGGCGGATCTTATACAGCTCTGTCAACTCTTCCATGACTTTATTAATGAAATGAGTGCCTCTGTCATTGACCAGCTCTAAGGGACTGCCAAAATGGGTGATGATATTCTCGTACATGAACAAGGCCATGCTGTTACCATCGTCCTGCTTTAGGGCTTTAGCTTCACACCAATTTGTGATATAATCCGTACATACGAGGATGTATCGGTTCTGTTTCCTTCTTGTGGGAGGATCGATTGGGCCTACGAAGTCGATTCCCCACTTCTCGAATGGCTTCAAAGGAAGGATAGGTTGCAGTGGCATGGCACTTGTCTTCATGGGTTTTCCCATTCTCTGACAAGCATCACATCTTTTGTAGTAATCATAGGTATCCTTATGGATGGTCGAGCACCAGTATCCTGCTAGCAGAGCCTTCCTGGCTGTGGCTTCTCCTGCAAACTGGCCTCCACATGGCTCGTCATGGCAAGCCTTCAAAACAATCCCAATCTCATCTCCTGCAACACATCTTCTGAGCACTTCATCTTTGCCTTTCTTGTACAGTGCGCCGCCTAACAGGGTGTAGGGGGCTGATTCTAACATAAGCTTCTTCCTTTCCCAACTAGAAATGCCAGGAGGGTACTGTTGGGTTGGCAGCAGATTGGCAATGTCTGCATACCAGGGAGTTACAGTTTCTACCAAGAATAGGGAGGCATCAGGGAGGTCTGGATCATCCTGCTCCTCTTCTGCAATTTGTGGGATACGCGATAGATGATCAGCCAGAACATGGGAACGACCAGGTTTGGTAATCACCTCAAAGTCGAATTCCTGAAATAGAAGGAGCCATCTCATCATTCGTCCTTTCACATCTGCTTTGTTCATCAGGAAGGATAGGGCCTCATGATCCACATAAAATTTAAAGTGAGTGGATAGGAGGTAATGGCGGAACTTCTCTAGGGCAAACACCATTGCCAAGCACTCAAGCTCTGTCACTGTATAGTTCCGTTCCCTATCAGTGACTTTTCGGCTTGTGTAATAGATGGGTTGATCCAGCTTCAAGGAGCCCTTCTGGCAGAGAACTACGCCTAAGCCTTCAATAGATACATCAGTGTGTACATGAAACTCCTTCGTCCAATCAGGAGGTTGCAGAATGGGTGCCTCAATCAGACACTGCTTCAGAGTGGTGAAGGCTTTGTCACATTCTTCTGTCCAAACAAAATCTGCATCTTTCCTTAGAAGCTTGTGTAAGGAGGTTGCCTTTGTTGCAAAATGGGCTATGAACCTTCTATAATAACCCACATGGCCTAGGAATCCCCTCAACTGTTTGAGGTTGGTGGGTGCTGTCAGAGCTGCAATCTTTTCGATCTTTGCAAGGTCTATTGATATCCCTTGTGCAAAGACAATGTGGCCCAATAGAACTCCAGAAGAGACCCCAAAGATGCATTTGGCGGGGTTAAGGGAAATCCCATACTCCCGGCATCGATCAAAGCATTGTTCCAGGTGTCCCCAGTGTTCACGGATCAAACTATAGACACAGAAGTCATCCAAATATACCTCAATAAAGTCATGCAGATGATTTTGGAATGCGGCCATCATGACTCGGTGGAAAGTAGCAGGGGCGTTGCAGAGTCCAAAGGGCATCACTCGATAAGAGTAGGTCCCCCATTCTGTGGTGAAGGTTGTTTTGGATTGGTCTTCTTCTGTTATCTGCACTTGGTTATATCCGCTAAATCCATCCAGAAGGGAATAAAGCTCATGTCCTGCCATTGTGTCCAACAGTTGGTCTGTGAAAGGAATTGGAAAATGATCCTTCTTCGTCTTGGAGTTCAACTTGCGGAAATCCACACATATACGAAGCTTGCCATTCTTCTTTGGGACAACCACAATGGGTGAAACCCATTCACTATTTGCCACTGGATAGATGAACTCGGCTTCCAGAAGCTTCAGCAGCTCTGCTTTCACCAAGGTGGAATAATTCAGGTTCATTCCCTTTGTCGTTGCCGTACTGGCTTGGCATCAGGCTCCAAGTCAATATGATGCTGACATATTGTGGGATCAATTCCCTTTAGGTCTTTGTAGGACCATGCAAACACGTCCAAATTCTCTTTCAACAAGTTGTACAAGGTTGACAACTCCTCTTCTGGGAGGCTGCTACCCACCTTCAAGTGGCGTTCAGTGCCATCTGCATCCACAAAAGTTAACTGCCTTTCACCTTCTACTTCACGGATGAAGGTCCCACGCACTGCTTCTAGATACAGATTCGACTCCTTCAAGGGAGTGGTGTCCTCTTCTGATGTCCCACTAGAACTAACTTCTTCTTTTGGTGGAGACTTAGGTTGCTCCTTGAGATGTTGAAATGGGATTAGAGTCGTTTCGGGTTTGGTTTCAAGATTAGTTACCTCTTGGCTTGAAGACTCATCTTGTGATGATGCATCCAGGAATGTCACATAACAGGGACCCTCTGATTCCTGTTGGAATCGTGAAACTGGTGCTTGTTGGCACGGTGCATCATCATCATCTTTCTTTGGCAAGGATGGGTTAGGATGGCATGAGCCACTACTGAAAGACGGCTTGTTCTTCTTAATCCATTTCTTATAAAGATTTTGTATATGAGAAGATCCATTTACCAGACCAAATGGTACCATCGCCATTCTGTCCCGCAGCATGAGCTCGTCTGCTTGTGATACTTCTGGAACTTCTTCTTCATATGTAACCTCTTCGGGTGGGATAGGCTCTTCCATCTCACTTTCATAACCTTCTTCTTCAATATCATCTCCATCCTCTTCTGTCTCTGTCTCTGTCTCTGTCTCTGGCTCTGTAGGAGCTTTGTAAGAGAAGAACAGGTTCTCTGTTTCATCTTCTGCCTCTGTCTCTGGCTCTGCTATGGCCATGTAACAGGGAGAGCAGTACATCCATGCTTCTATCTCAGTGTCAGAAGTGATTTCGGAAATTGTTCATGGTTTAGGCAGGAAGTATTCTCCCATTGATAATGGCTTTGCATCTTTTGGTAGTTGGCTTACAGTATCCACTGTTAAGGAACGTGCCACTGTTTTCTTGGGAAGGATCTGTTTAACAGCATCTTCGTCTACTAATGTGCCATCTGTAGCCTCATTAGGGGAGTCAGAAGATAATTCCAAGGAGGTGGATCCATGCCCTTTTTGAGAACCATAGAACTTCAGCACCACTTTGTTGGGTCCTCTACCCAAGGTCAAGGTTCCTTTGAACCAATCAGTCCTTGCTCTGGCTTCAAAAAGCCATGGTCTACCCAGTAACAGAGGGTAGGATGTATCATAAGAGTTTGGCTTCACCACTAGATAGGTTAGCCAATAATCTTTTCCGGCTACTGTAGTCTTCACATATGGGAGAATACCCAAAGGCTTGATTCTCCTCTGATCCGCCAATCTGATGAGCCATTGGATTGGTTGCACACCTTGTAGGCCTAGATCCTTCATTATCACATCTATCATAATGTTCACTGATGAACCACCATGAATCAGTGCATTTGCAATAAAGCAACCTTCTATCCACATGCTAGTCTCTGGGGTCCCCGGATCTAGGAAGGCGTTAGCCACATCCACTTCTTTGACAAGCCCTGAAGCTTTGTTGGACTTTGTTGCTATTGAGAGAGCAATCCTTAATCCACGTCTTCTTGTCAGTATACTTTTGAACCTTTTGTGGCAACTAGGAGACAGCATCAATAATTGTCGGAATGTGAGGTTTGGTTTAAAGGTATCTAGATCTCTGACCAGATCGTATTCCTTAATAGGATCCACTGGCTTCTCTAACCGGTTAGGGAATGGGGTAACACCCATTTTCATTTTCCTTGTTTCTTCCAACAGGGGCATCATGGGGACTTCTTCTGCCACTTGTGGCTCTTCCTCCTCTTCTATCTCCTGGACCTCTGGTCATGTCTCGGGAACTGTCTTTGTGACTCTCTGTGGCACTGTAGTGCTCTGTACGGCACTGTCAGGCTCTGTTCTGTTCTGTTCTTCTGGTGGAAGATTGAACCTCACTGTTCTGGCAGGAGGATTATTTTCTTTCTGGATAGGTGGTTCCTTCTTATTTGCACGCGTGATGGCAGCAACTTCCAATTCCACTAAATTGGAGGTAGGCTCTTGGGCCTTGGCCGGACTATCAGTAGCACTGTTTTTCACTGGGACTGGGCTTGGACAGTCTTTTGCAGTGTGGCCTTCTCCTTTGCATCGACTGCATAAGGGCTTGTAATCCACTGACCTTTTGGGATTTGGACAATTTGGTGAAATGTGTCCCTTTTCTCCGCATCTATAACACTCTACTTCTGATCTATGACCATCACCAGACTGTCTTCCTCTGTAACTTTGGGATGGAAATCTTCTGGGTCCGAAATTAGGACCAAACTCTCTAGACTTGGGTCCAATATCCTATGTTGTCATTTTGGATTCCAGCAAGTTGAATCTTGCGTCCTCTTCCTTTCTTCTCCTATCATGCATCTCCTTCAGAGAGCAAATATCCTCTGCATGGTTCTTCCGCAAATAGTAGGAACAAAAGGCTCCAGGAATGGTTGGTTTTCGTGTACATTCAGTGGCTAAATGGCCTGCTTGATGACACTTATCACACCAAGTATTTGACCACATCACATCTCTTCCTGCTCATGCAACGTTGGATATGCTAGCGGTATTCACTTTCAGCGTTTGTAGCTGCTCTGTAATCACATCCATCAACTCCTTTTTTATATTTGCAACTGAGTTAGATAAGTAATACTTCAAGCTTTCTCCTCCTGAGGTACTGGCAGTAAGGTTTTGAGGAGTCTCTGTAATCACTGCATAAACAGGTTGGGTTGGCACAGAGGGGTCTCTGTTTTGGTTCTGATTCAGAGCTCGTGTTTGAACTGTTGGCTGTTGGCTCTAGTTGGTAGGGTTCCACTGTTGCTGCTGATTTGGCATTGGGGAAATTGGTTGGGACCATTGGTGTTGTGGTTGAACCATCATTTGAGGCATTGATTGTGACCATTGTGGATTCGGTGCACTGTACTATGATACTGGGGGCTTCTGTGGGTAGGGGTATGGGACTATCCCTGGGACTGCATTTGGTGGGTACATCATTCCTGGCATCAGAGGAGGTAGGACTCCTCTTCCTGGATTCATCACCAATCTAGCTTCCACTTCATCGTACAGTCTTGCACCTTCTGTTGCAGCTTGCAGTGTGGCTAGTCTTTGCAACTCCACAAACTTACGGACTTCTGGTTGTAATCCTCTGAGAAACACCCCCTTCTGAATGCCATCATCTAGATTATGGTTAGTCCATCTCTTCACGATGGATTCCATTCGTGAGACATAAGCTTCTACTCTTTCTCCAGAGGACTGACTTAGGTTCATAAATTCCTCTCGCATCCGCTCTTCAAAACCTTCACGCCTGAATTTAGTGAGGAAGGCCAACTTCAGGTCGTCCCATGTGCCAAAAGTTACTGCTGCTTGTCTCTCATACCACTGAAATGCCGTGCCCTTGAAAGTGGTGGGGAATATTGCCAACCAATGCTCAGGGGTTCTGGCATTGTTAGCCACATATGCTACCATAAACTCTGCTACATGAAGATTGGGGTCTTCATTGTACTCTCCCTTAAAAACTGGCAATGGGACTACATTCGTTGGCCTGTCATCAATATTTCCAGGATGGATCTGGCTTGGAAGTGGACCTCCAGCAGGAGGAGGAAGGGCTTGATATG
Organism: Lygodium microphyllum; assembly: GCF_053477565.2. NCBI lineage: Eukaryota > Viridiplantae > Streptophyta > Polypodiopsida > Schizaeales > Lygodiaceae > Lygodium > Lygodium microphyllum. The sequence goes on along the minus strand of NC_141157.1, from coordinate 73,656,206 downwards.
CCATTGGGACTTCTGTAAAGAGTTCCGCAAGGGCGTCAAAGGCGGCTTCTGCTGCGAGCTCGTTCTCAGCTTTGATTTTTGCTTTCTCTCTTCTCACGTACCTCTGGACTCGTTCTAACGCTTGCCTCTTTATTGCGTCATTCATCGGGGGGTTGGCTCCACTATGTTGTTAGTACTCCACAGAGGGTTAACAGAAGGCTTCAGTCTCTGGAGGACTGTCTTGCCAACATTTCTTCTACTTCTTCCTTTTCAACGTCTCTGAATTCTGCTTTCATGCCACTGCACAGAGGAAGGTATTTGGTTCTGAAGGTGTCAAAATGCATACGTCTGAGCATTGTGGTGGTGCCATTATCATAGTAATGCCAGCTTCTGATGGTTTCAACAGTGTATGTTGTGAAGAACACTCTGTCTACCAACTTTCAGTGGGTTGCTAATTGGACAAACAGAAGATTATCAATGCACCAAGCATCCCATATATCTTGCTGTTGAGCATCCACGAACAAATTCCAACTCTTTTCCTTCTTGTCTTTGTGAACCTCTACAGACCAAGACTCCTGAAGCTTCTTCACAATCTCCCACTTGATGATGTCTGGAAACTTCTCAATGAATGCCAAATCTTCCATGAATGGTCATTCTCTCTGTTTCTGCTCTTCAATTTGTTCCCAAACAGTTTGCCACCAAGATGCAAGTTTTTGCTGCTTCAACAAGAAGAGGAAACTGTCCACCACATAGAGCATGCATCATGATGGTGATGTGTTTCCGCCATTGTGGGATGAACTTCTTGTGGAAAGCGGATTTGATTATGAGAAATTCCAACTCTTCAGTGGAAGAAGGAACTTTACAAACATCCATTGAATTCTTCTCTTCTTGGCAATGCCATTTCCTTCATTTTCAACCTTTTCTGGTGCTTGTTGTTGGCAAGTTTCCCCGGCTGCGCACAAAAAACATGGAGCCCCAAGAGGAACACCAAGAAAAAGGGAATTCTCTTGCAAGAAAATCTATCTTGTAACATCAACAAGCTTTTTTATTAGGTTTTACATGATCACAATGAAGAAAAGAACACCAGGCACAACAAATCTTCATGCAGCATCATGTAGATCTCCCACGAATTTGATAGAATCAACCATATTCTTCAATATCTTCATAAAATCCATCAATATAACAAAGAAAGCAAAGGAATGCACCATCTTTGAATGGAAATACATCACATAGTATTCATCTTCAATATCTTCATAGTCTTCTCTCTCAATCTCTCATATACAATCACTCTGTTTTAGTAGAATTAGCTATCTCTGACTCTCTCTCTCTCTCTCTATCAATAATCCATCATATCCTCACTACAATCTCTCATAATCACTCACAATAATCCTTCTTAGGTCGTGGATACCCCTCCCAAGAGGTATGTCTGATATGAAGAGTCACCAGAGCCACTACAGTGTCTTTTCATAGCTCACTATTGTCACTTCACTCCAGTCTTTACTTGAGTCTTCAGCAGCTACTTCTTTCACTTCTTTTAGCTCTTTTGCACTTGTATTCACCTCTTTCCAAGGCTAGAAAACTTTCCCAAGCTACACATACATTCTACAGAACACATACAGAAGCATACAGAAGGTATACAGTACAGTACCAGAACAGCTACATTACAGTTACAGAACAGAGACAGAAGCTCTACAGAAGACCTACAGAAGGTTACAGAAGGTCATCAAAACCTCATAACTCATACTCAAACCATTCCAAACTCTCAAAAACCATTCAATAAGCTTTCACAAGATCCCAATCTTCATCAATCATCAATTCATCCTTCATACAGAAGACAATCAGAACAAAACAGAACAAAACAGAAGTATACAGAAGGTATACAGAACCAATCAAAACCTATCAGAACATCACAGAACCTCATATCTCCACTAATAAACATCATGAACTTCCAAAACATAATCAATATCATCCAAAACACTCTCAAACCACTTTCAAACCAATCAATCATCTCATAAAATCAACCATTCAGCTCTCAAAAACAACAAAAATCAGCCAAAAAACAAGTCATTTCAACACTCAACACAAAAGCTCGAGCCTTATTATGAAGGAAGTACATCCACATCACTATTTTTAGGTCTATATTGATATATTTGAATTTTCAATGTGCACATGCAATGGAATATTGCAAGGAAGCTAAGGAATCCAAGCCAAGATTCTTATTCTCAAATATCAGCATAAAAATCAAGTTTGCAAAATTAGGGATATCATCTCTTGTATTTAGATGACTTGAAGCTCTCATATTCATCTCCAAGTCCAGCTAAGCATGCAGGCACAACATCATCATTATCAACTATCACATTAATATTTCCAAGAGCTTCCACAATATTCTTGATCTTCATGACATAATCATTAATAAACATGTTTCCTCTTTCCACTTGGTTTATCTTTGACTTGAATTGTAGCTTGTTGGCCTTTGTGTTTACTTCGAATAGCCATGCCAAATTCTTTCATGCAATAGCAGGGGTTTCAAATTCCTACGAATGGCCCATTATGCTATCTATGATATTGATAGATAGCCAATTTATGACTTTACTTCGTGTATGTTTTCAATCTTTCTTATCCTTTACATGTTTTGCAAGAGCATTTCGCACAAGAACTTTAGGTGCTACTACCATATCTCCTTCAATGTAATTTCAAACACGTTTCTCCTTCAAAAATATTATCATAAAATTCCATGAATAATAATTATTATTATCAAGCTTCTTGCTGAAATTGGTTGAAGTTATCAAATATTTTGACAAAATAATAATTGCAAAAAACTACAATAATATGCAAGCAAGTTGATACCAGGTGTACCATAACTAAACACACATCCTTTTTCATTGATTGTACACAATAATAGCTACAATCTATATATGTATACAAATGCCTTTTGTGTTACAATCCAATAAACACATAAACTCTTATCGATTCAAAATCTATGACTTGTGCATTTGTAAATGACTAACATAGCCCAAACTGTAATATATCCAAGAATTGTTGTCATGACCACTTGCAGGTCCAAAACAGAGGCTGAAATGACATCATATACTAAAAATCATAGGAGGCCAGTCCTAAAGGGCTTTTCTATAGTATATGCAACACTATCAATCATCTTATATGCTAGTAAATAATATCCTACCGCATCACCAAGATACATAATGGATGTTAGTCCATGTAGAGCTCAACATCTCAGCATATTTCTTTATTTTATTTGCCACTAAAGGAATGTAGAATGAAGTGACAGTGATGGGCATCCACCACCTGCAATGTACATGTGTATGGGTTTGTATACAATAAATGTAGGTGGCTAGGAATATGCAACCTTTAATCCCCAACAATCTCCCACTTAACGGTGGATGTGGCTCAGTGAGAAGTACAAGAAAAAGAGAAAAGTACAACATGTACATAGATTACAACAGGATGAGGAAAGAGATCATCTCATCTTAAGCCCATCAACCTCCTAAGGAAGGTATATTGTTCCACTAGGAGACTTTTAGTGACTAGATTTGTAGGATTCATATATGTAGGGAACTTGATAAGCTCAATGGACTTGTTTTCTATCACCTTTCTGATGAAGTGATAGTGCACCTCAATGTGCTTTATTTTGCATGGAAGATTGGATTACAGATCAATTGAATGATACTCACTGAATCTGACTATAGTGGAAGAGTCATAGTCATACCAAGATCCACAACCGAATGGTCAAACACTAGGGCCTTCTTACAAGCCTTAGTGCTAGTTGCAATGTACTCAATCTCAATTAGAGAAGGTAGTGCACTTTTGTGCCTTAGACATCCAAGAGATAGCACCTTCAACATAGTGAAAGACATACCCAAAGGTGAACTTCCTAGTATTTGCATATATTGCATAATTTGAGTTTGTGTAGCCCATGACTCTTGTATCTTAGCTACCATAGAAAATGCATATATCTATTGTGTCTTTGAAATATTTCATGATATCTTCACGATGTACCAATATCTCTTGCCAGGTGTAGCCATATAGCATGCCACAATTTCTACTACAAATGATATGTTAGGACGAAAGGCTATCATGGCATACATTAAACTATCCATTACGGATACATATGGAAACTTGGCCAACTCATCCCTCCCATCGTGTGACTACAAATACTGCAGACAATCGCCTAACTAACCTTCACATGAGAAGATAAAGGATAGTCAATAGGTTTTCCATCCTACATATGGAATCACTCAAGGACTCTGTGGATGTACTCATCCTGGGATAAGTAGAGAAGTCTCTTAGAGCGATTGCGCATAATACGTATATCAAATATGTGTGAGGCTCATTTCATGTCCTTCATCTCAAAGCTCTTTTCTTGAGTTGAGTCTAGCTTAGTATGAGTACTCCCAACTATAAGCATATCATCAATATAAAACTCTAAAATGATAAGGCTACCATCACAGACCTTCTTTAGTGTAGACATGAATCCATATCATTGTGAAAATGCCCCAGTGAATGCATGAAAGCATCAAAGTTATAGTACTACTCCCTAGGTGCCTGCTTAAGCCCATAAAGACTCTTCTTTAATTTATATGCTAGATGTTCCCTGCCTTCCTTTGTAGATCCCTTAGGCTATTGTATGTAAATATCATCATATAAGTCCCCATGTGAGAAAGTCGTTTTAACATCCATTTTATAAAGCTCAAAATCCAACTAAGCAACCAAGGCCAAGACCAAGCGTAGGATAGTCATCTTGTGATTATAGAAGAAAAGACTTTATCAAATTCAATACCATGCTCTTGCTTAAAACTCTTTACAACCAATCTAGCCTTATATGATGGCTTTGGGTGACCAAGGGTACACTTTGACTTATACACCCACTTGCATAGCAATGCACTTTTCCCATTAGACAAAGAAACTAAGTTCCATATATAGTTCTTTTATAGTGAATCAAACTCAGACTACATAGTCATCTTTTAAGAATGAGAATCCCATGAAAGATAACATCATGGATGTGGATAACCTTTCAAGTATACAAATCCCAAAGATGATAGCCCATCTCACATGCAATAAGCTTACTTGATTAAGCATACTACAAACTCTTTCCTAAATAGACATGTTCATGCAATTTGTGATACCATTTTGGGGTGGGGTATATGGGGTGATCAACTATTTCTTAATGCCCCTCTTGTCATATAGCTACTCAATTTGTTCCTTTAATTTAATGGCTTCAAGAATCATCATTTAGTAAGGTCACTTTACCACTAGTTTACTAGCTCTTGGGACAAGCTCGACCTCATGGTTGAGTTCCCTTTTAGGGGGAAGCTTTCACAATTTAGCTAGAAAGACATTGGCACCATACGTCTTCATCTAGGAAGGTCTCTACTCTACTTATTTATCCTAATCAACCTTATTAAGCTCGATCAAGTAGATTGGTAAAAATTTCTTTAAACATTGGACAATGCACGTGACTTTTGCTAATTGGATCTTAGGTTTTTTGGCATTGCACTGCATAGTTACTTGAATTTCTTTTGCATTTTGGAACGTGACTTGTCCTTTTTTGCAATGAATATGTGCATAATTGGGAAGCAACAAGCTCATCTCGAGAAGGCACTCATGCGCACCACGATTCATGGCACGAAACCTTATGTTTGTAGACTCATTGCCTAGATCAAACTCCACATTTCTAGTCATAATCTCTTTCCCATTAGCTAGTTCTACTAAGAGTTTAAGTACTAAAAGGTGAGAAGGATCGAAACTTGGTTGGAAGTGAGCTATGGTGGAGAGCAAGAGCAAGAAGAGAGAGAGACACAAATGGGAATTCCAACAGTCACAATGTGTGACCAGACCTTCCTTTATTCAAACTATCACTAAAAGAATAAAGAATAAAGTGATGGTGACGGGCGCCCACCACCTGCAGTGTGTAGTGCTGGGTACTATCAGTGTAGTAATTCACGGGGGCTAGGAGAAGGTGCCTTTATCCCCAACAACCTCCCACTTAAAGGCGAATCTGCCCCAGTGAGGAGTGAAAAGAAAAAGGAAAGATAGTATAATGTGCACATGTACAACAGGATGAGAAAAAACGTCATCTCATCCAACGCCCATCAATCTCCTGAGAAAGGCAAAATGCTCAGTAGTGAGGCTTTTCTGAGCATATATGCAGGATTTTTGTCGATAGAGATCTTGAAAAGGTCAACAAACTTATCCTCCACGACCCCACGTATGAAGTGATACCTCACCTCAATGTGTTTTGTCTTTGCATGGAAGACCAGATTCTTGGCTAGCTAAATAGCACTCATAGAATCCGAATGTAGCATAGATATAGTATCAATCCCAAGGTCATGAACCAAACGGCCCAACTATATGGCCTCCTTGCAAGCCTTAGTGGCCACAACATACTCTATCTCAGTGGTAGAGAGAGCCGTACACTTCTGAACCCTGGACATCCAAGAAACAGTACCTCCAGCATAGGTAAAGACATAACCAAAAGTGGACTTCCTACTATTTGTATGTCCTGCATAATCGAAGTCTGTGTAGCCCACAACTCCTGTATCCTGGCTACCATAGAAAATAGACATATCTATTGTGCCCTTTAGGTATCTCATGATACCCTTTACGACATCCCAATGCTTTTTTCCAGGTGTAGCCATATAGCATGCCACAACACCAACTGCGAAGGCAATATCTAGACGAGTGGCTTATCATGGCATACATCAAACTGCCCATGACTGAAGCATAAGGGATCTTGGCCATCTCGGCCCTTTGCTCATCCATTTGTGAAAAATTGGCTTATGAAACCTTCACATAAGAAGGTAATGGATAGCCAATAGGCTTTATGTCTTGCATATGGAAACGCTCAAGGAATTTATGAGTGTACTCTCTCTGAGAGAGGTAGAGTAGTCTCTGATGTGTGTCACACTTAATGCGCATACCAAGAATGTGAGAGGCATGTCCCAAATCCTTCATCTCAAAGCTCTTCTTTAGCTGAGATTTAAGAGCATCTAGCTCATCATGAGCTTTCCCTGCTATTAGCATATCATCCACATAAAGTACCAAAATAAGCAATGAGTCATCATGGGCTTTCTTCATGTAAAGACATGGATCCATAGCACTCATGTTGTAGCCCTGTGACTGCATAAAGGCATCAAACTTATGATACCACTTCGTAGGTCCCTACTTCAAGCCATAAAGACTTTTCTTCAACTTGCACACTAGGTGCTCCCTACCAGGTTTTGCAAAGCCCTTAGGCTACTCCATGTATATCTCATCATGAAAATCTCCATGCAAGAATCCAGTCTTGACATCCATCTGGTACAAGTTCAAGTCAAGCTATGCGACTAAGGCCAAAATCAAGCCTAGGGTGGTCATCTTGACCACAAGAGAAAAGACTTCATCAAAGTCAACTCGATGCTCATGTTTAAAACCCTTAGCGACAAGTCTTTCCTTATAACCCAACTTGGGGTTTCCATGGGTACTTTTCAACTTGTACACCCATTTGCATGGCAAAGCCTTCTTGCCCTGAGGCAGTGCAACCAAATTCCAAGTCATATTTTTATGCGGGGAGTCTATCTCAGACTGCATAGCCCTCTACCAGGAGTGACTGCATAGCGCTCTACCAGGAGTGACTATCACTGCTGCACATAGCCTCATCATAGGTGAGAGGCTCTCCTGCATCTATAACCAATACATAATGCATTGAGGCTATCACGTGGATGTCTATCTCTAGTAGATCGTTTCACAACAGGCTCTGCGGGGTCGGCGGTCTAACACCCTGGCCATGTGTATCAACTGCTATTGCAGGCTGTCCGATTGGCTGTGCAGGAGCACGTGGCTCCTCCTGGAATATAACCCTGTGTATCTCTACCACCTTCTTAAGATTTCTATGCATCTTGTCTTCATGCAAGACTACATCATGGCTGTAGATGACTTTCCACGCTTGCAGATCCTAGAGGCAGTAACCCGCATGCATCCCCATAGCCAAGGAAAATGCATTTGACACTCTTAGGATCCAACTTAGTACGTTATCTTTGGGCACATATGGCAGAATGCCTCACATCCAAAGACATGTAGTTGTGCATAAGACGGAGGTTTCCCAATCCATATCTCCTCTCCAACCTAGAAATACGAACCACTAGAAGGTGATCTATTTATGACATGCATAACTATACTAACTGCCTCAGCCCAAAAGCTCTGTAGTAAGCCTGCATGGCTAAGCATATTTTGTACATGCTCCTGGATTGTTCTATTTATCCCCTCAGCCAAACCATTTTGGGGTGGGGTATAGGGTGCGATGAACTACCGCTTAATACCCCTCTCATCACATAGTTGCTCAAAAGAATGTGACACATATTCTCCCCCATTGTCAGTCCTAAGGCATTTCAACCTATGCCCAGTCTGGTTCTCGACCAATGCAAGCCATCTCTGAAACACAACCAAGATTTTTGACTTAAGCTTAATGGGGTAAGCCTAGACTTTAAGCAAAAAATCATTAATGAATGTCACAAAATACTTTGAACCACCCATAGACTGACAGGGCATGGGTCCACAGACATCCAAATGTACCAATGCCAGGGGCTCACTCATGTGTGTCCTACCAAACTTCTTATGTGTATTCCTAGTTTGTCTGCCATAAAGACAATGCTCACATGAATCAAAACATGCATAGTCAAGGGGCGATAAGTACTGCAAACCAGAAAGCATTTTCATTTCCTTCAAGGAAATATGGCCCAAACGGGCATGCCAAAGAGATACATGTGGGATGGAACCCACTGACAAAACATGGTCAACAGAGGACCCATCAACTACAAGAGGATAGAGGCTACTAGCTTTGGCACCTCTAGTAAGCACAAGACTACCAGGGATGATCTTCCAGGCAGAATCCCCAAATGAAACATGAAACCCAGCATCATCAAGCTACCCTGTAGACATAAGACTGTGTGTAAGCGCACATACATGACGTACATCCTATAATAAAAAAGTACTGCTAGTAAAAAACTGCAGCTGTACATCTCCAATGCCAACAATAGCAAGTGACCTATCATCACCCAAGTGAATTGAACTAGAGACAGTGCGGTAGGATTGGAACCACTCACAGCATGGTGTAACATGAAATGAAGCACCAAAATCCAAAATCCAGCACTGCGCATACATAGAGTGAACATTAGTCAAGACATAGCATCACAAGAACTAGCTGCAAGTATGTACTCCCCATCGCAGTCATCAGTCTGCATGACATTTATCTCCTCAATTTTCACACTGGATTTCACAGGCATAATGTTGTGATCAGAGGACTTTTCCTGTGCTTTGTCTTTCCCCCTCTCTTTGTGCTTCTCATTGCGCAACTCATGACACTGTGGATGCATATGACCCTTCTTCCCACAATGATGATATGTCACATTAGCATTTCTCCCACAAGACTTGCTGTGCGACTTACCACACAACTTAGACGTAGAATTTTGCGAGTCTCCACCACGACCATTCCCATAGTCATTCTTGCAATTACCATCTCTACCTCTAACAGTCAAAGCATGCGACACACGAGAGACATCCAAGTTCTTACAATTGATCTCTTCCTGTAGAAGAACACTCTCTACATCAGGCAAGTTCAAAATAGTAGCAGGAGCACATAAAGCAATGTGAAATACATCCCATGACTCACTTAGATTCCCAAGAGAAAATAATGGAGTAACCTCATCATTAAAGGTAATACCTTGCGAAGTCAAGTTCTTGAGAATAGCATGGAACTAACTCAAATGAGCAGACATTGTCATATTCTCCTTCATGCACAAGTCCATAAGCTGCTTCAGCCAATACATATGACTTGCTGGACTTTTCTTGTCATAGAGGTTCTTAATTTTATCCCAAAGCTGCCAAGCACTCTGTGCTTCCTCAACCACATTGTAATGCGCATGTTCAGTGAGAGACAAGATGAGGGTGAACTTGCATAACTCATCAAGCTCATCCCATTTGTCATCAATCATAGTGTCAAGCTGCTCATCATGCATCCTTAGTGGCTTTATCTGCGATTTTCACACCAATGCCTGCCAAACTTGGCTCATCCAATATGCATAATTTGTACCATCAAGCTTAGTGATGTTGAAGATAGCACTGTCAGTGGAAGAAGAACCCATAATGCAGTCCAAAACAGTACAGATAGTTCAAAATTGCTTGTTGTTTTTTGCTATAAACAATCAAAATACCACCAAAACCAAGGCAAAATGACCATGAACTAATAGCTAATGATGCTACCCACCAAGTATCATTAAAAAATGAATACATTTACTTTGCTTATAGGATGCAACCACAAAAAGAAGTCATTGCAACATGTAGGAATGTGAAGGGAGTGCTATCAGAAATTGGGCTGCACAAGCATCAAGTGACGATTGAAAAAGATGAGAAGAGATCAGGAAAATCTAGTAACTTGCCAAAAAAGCCTTTCTTTGGAGGAGCGAAGGCTAGGAAGTTTCTCTCAACACCCATCAATGAGGAATGGAATGTCATGGTTCGTAGGCCGCAGGACTATGATGGGTGGAAAAAGTTACATTTTGCAGTTTCTAATCGAAGTAATGGAGGAAAAACAAGGTTGGCCAAAGCTAGGGTTTAGATAAGTCTTAACAAATTGGCTCCCTTGCTTCACAAGATGGTGTTTAACAATGAAGATAAGTAAAAATTTATTGATTATGTGCATAGCTTCTACGAAAACATGGTGGAAGTGTGGGGCAAAAGCTCTATCACACATTACATGGTGCGTACTAAGTTAATATTTTAAAATTTTATGAATTGTATAAACTATTGAGCATAGTTTTACTCATGTGTGATATGTGTATTTGTAGCATATTCTTGAGGCACATGGGCCATACTTTGCAAAAAAGGAAAGCACCATAATTTGCTCCACACAAGGGATGGAAAATTCACATTAGATAGCGTGTTACATAAAATCAGGATGATTCAGCATGAAAAATCCACATCAGTCCATACATAATTGCTTGTTGTAATTAATTACAGCCAACTACAATGAGAGCAAATTGTAGGAAAAATCAATGCACGAAGTCAACCACTGATTGTCAAAGCATAACCAGCATCAAGCGGGCATAAATCAACATATGACAGTCATATGGATATCTAGCAAACACCCAAGCATGTCAAACGAATCTGTCAATAAGCCGATACACCCCCTGTGTAATAGGGCAAAGTGTACACAACAATGGCAAGACTTGACACAAAGAGGTGTATGCTTAGGGAGTGCAAAATCCAAATCAACCCAAGTACATGTATGCAGACTGTATCATATCAATCGTGCAACATCCAAGTGAAGAAGATCCCAGTCTTAGAAGACTCAAAGCTCAATAGCATAAACCACATGCTCAATGTCTATTAAACATCCAATGATGCTCCCACTAGCACAAAAGCCATATGGATCAAGGCAAGAAGCTCAAGAAAGGCATATGAGAGCACCAGTGATGAAAGATCCAAGACCAGACATCTATAAAACATCATGAGCATATAGGCTCTATAGCCTCCAATTAGAGCATCCATAGACATCAACTATATCCCAAATACAACTCTGGCAAGCCAATAAATATCCCAAGTAAGTTTTGGGATTCTAGATGCAAGCCAAGACAAGGCACTAGTAGCAATCGGCTCCAAACAATGTAACTAGCATGCATTAATAGCATAGGCCAAGCATGTCAAGACCGATTAGACATAGGTAACATACATGCCATATGTACATCCAAGATGTACATCCAAGACAGAGCATGAAACGCATTCCAAAGTTGAGCTCAAGTTCAAATGAAGATCTGAAACCAAAGACAAGCTCGATGTTGTACCCCGAAGGTCAATACTTCATTGCATATCCCAAAGACATAGCCCAAAACCAATAGGCATAACCAAACTAGAGGTAAAATAACCTGTCAACCAAGGTAGCATAAATCCCAACCAACAACGAAGTGTCTGCATCCAAATCAAGGCTCAATAGCTCTCAAATAGCATATCCGGGTATAAACCATGATGACCAAGCATCTTACATCTAACATGACACCCGAATGTCAACAAAGAGCATTATGCATAAGCCATCCTTGATAAAACCTTCATGCTGCCCAAACAATGTACATCAATAAATCCCTACATAAATTGAGCTACGGAAGCTCAAACCAAGTCTCAAAGCATCTCAAAACATTGGGCAAACATCCCCAAAGCATCTCGGCATCAAAAATCAAGCCTCGGGAGCATCACATAAGCTAAGAGCATGACATTTTCTTACTGTAAATCAACTCATATCTATTGCAGAAAATTTTAAGATCAAAACTTGGCAAATTTGACATCGCCTCGCGTCCGGATCGTGCCAAAACCCCAAGCTAGACTCTTATCTTACCTAAATCGGGTTCCGGATACCGAGATATGAGAAAAAAATGGGATTTTTGAGCCAGATTTTGAAACATGCGCAAAAAAAAACGTGAGTTGCTACTGTAGGGCCTGCTAGTTATGCTAAGGATAAGGGGGAAAATGGGGGTATATAAGGTGCTCAATGAAGTCAAGGAACACCTGCAAAGAGCCTATGAGGGCCGAGGAGAGGCGGAGATGAAATCTTACCTCGGGGGGAAGAAGCCATGGCATGGCTAGCATTGAAGCTCCAAGCTCTAGGTCTTCAATCCGGACTAGAAGTAATGCCGGGCCAAGCTCCATGATCAAGCTCTAATTCAAAGATCCAATACCAGTTGAAAGGTGAGAAGGATTGAAGCTTGCTTGGAAGTGAGCTATGGCAGAGAGCAAGAGCAAGAAGAGAGAGAGACACAAATGGGAACTCCAACAATCACAATGTGTGATCGGGCCTTCCTTTATTCAAACTGTCACTAAAAGAATAAAGAATAAAGTGATGGTGACGCGCGCCCGTCACCTATAGTGTGTAGTGATAGGTACTGTCAGTGTAATAATACATGGGCAGCTAAGCAGAGGTGCCTTTACCCCCAACAAGTACTTGAATAATTTCTATGCCTAATTTATGTGCACACTTTAGATAAATAAAAGAATAAGTAACTCTGCAATCTATTAAAACTTGGAAGGGTTTACCTTGATAGTTTGTTGGCATCTAAATCAACAAGAATCACTACTTCTTATCAAGAGCCTCCTTAACCATACTACTTCACATGCATATGGCATATGGGTCCATAATAACTCCCATGTTGAAAGATATGACAAATGATGTATGCTCTAGGAAGAGATGCTCAGTATCCCATAAGGACAATGAGGAGAGTGGAACAACCCAAAGGTTACATAACCATGTAGTTGGTTCTTATTTCAATGCAATGTCATTGTATTTTTTGTCCCTTCAATCAATGTCATTGTCTACACACAAGATTGTGTTTATAAGTCCAAGCTTCCATCTTGGAACCTAATTCACTTGTGTGACATTCAGTCCTTCTTGTTTATGTTATCATTGTTGAGAGTGGAAAAAGACTGAAATTTTGAGTGATTTTTGTTGTTTTTGAGGTTTGAATGATTGATTTTTGATGGATTTAGAGTGATGTATAGTTGTTAAAGGAAGTATTTGAGAATGTTTTGGATGATATTGATTATGTTTTGGAAGTTCATGATGTTTCTTAGTGGAGATATGAAGCTCTGTGATGTTCTGGTAGGTTCTGTTAAGCTTCTGATTGGTTCTGTATAACTTCTGTTTTGTTCTGATTTTCTTCTATATGAAGCGTGGATTGATGTTTGATGAAGATTGAGATATTTTGGAAGCCTCTTGAATAGTTTTTGATAGTTTGGAATGGTTTGAGTATGAGTTATGAGGTTCTGATAACCTTCTGTAACCCTCTATAGAGCCTCTGTCTCTGCTCTGTCTCTGTACTGTAACTGTACTGTAACTGTTCTGGTACTGTACTGTAATTGTTCTGTAGACCTTTTGTAAGTGTTTTATAGAATGTATGTGTGACTTTGAGAAATTTTTCTAACCTTTGGAAAGGATGAATCTAAGCTTAAAAGAGTTAAAACAAGTGGAAGAAGCAGCTGTTGAAGACTAAAGCGTTAGAACAAGTCCAGAGGTACGTGAGAAGAGAGAAGGCAAAAATCAAAGCTGAGAACGACTTTGCAGCAGAAGCCTCCTTTGACGCCCTAAAAGCACTCTTTACAAAAGTCCCCATGGTGACTCAAAGTCCCCTTTCTAGTCAGATTCGTCCTGGAAATATTGATGATAGGCTAGCAAATGTAGTCCCATTGCCAGTCTTTAAGGGAGAGTACAATGAAGACCCTGATCTTCATGTAGCAGAGTTTATGGTAGCATGTGTGGCTAACAATGCCAGAACCCCTGAGCATTGGTTAGCAATCTTCCCCGCCACTTTCAAGGGCGTGGCATTTCAGTGGTATGAGAGACAAGGAATCCAAAAAGGAGTGTTTCTCAGGGGCCTACAACCAGAAGTTTGCAAGTTCGTGGAATTGAGAAGACCAATCAATCTGCAAGCTACAATGGAAGGTGCAAGATTATACGACGAAGTTGAAGCAAGGCTGTCAATGACTCCAGGAAGAGGAGTCTTACCTTCTCCCATCCTTGGAATGGCATACCCACCAAATGCAGTCCCAGGGACAGTTCCCTACCCCTATCCCCAGATGCAAATAGTACCGCAGTATAATGCACCTAATCCAATGTGGTCACCGCAGATAACAGTGCCTCAAATGATGGTTCAACCACAACAACAATGGCCTCAAACAGTTCCTCCAATGGCGACTCAACAACAGTGGAATCCTACCAACTGGAATCAACAACCCCAAGTCTCAACAAGAGCTCTGAATCAGAGTCAGAACATAGGACCTTTTGGATCGACCCAACTAGTTTATGCAATAATTACCGAAGCTTCCCAAAACCCTACTACAAGTACTTCAGGAGGTGAAAATCTGAAGGACTACTTATCTAACTCAGTTGCAAGTATCAAGAAAGAGCTTCTGGATGTGATTACAGAGAAGCTACAGACGCTGAAGGTGAATACTACCAATATATCCACTCCTGTGGGAGCTGGAAGAGATGTAATGCACTCTAATACATGGTGCAGAAAGTGTCATCAAGCGGGACATCTAGCCACTGAATATACCCAAAAACCAACCATTCCTAGAGCCTTCTATTCCTACTATTTGTGGAAGAACCATACAGAGGATATTTGCTCTCTGAAAGAGATGCATGAGCAAAGATAGAAGGATGAAAATGCAAGATTCAACTTGCTGGAATCCAAAATGACAACACAGGATATTGGACCAAAGCCTAGGGAATTTGGTCCTAATTTTGGTATGAGAAGGTTTCCCTCTCAAAGTTATAGAGGACGATAGTGTGGCGGTGGTCAGAGATCAGAGGTGGAATGTGGGAGCTTTCGCTCAACCGCCAAGACCCACGGACTGCTTATTGTTTCAAGCGTTCCAAGCGAGCTCTAATGGCTATCTCTCACCTAGCCGACGCACCGTCGATCCTACGAGTGTAGTGAGCTTACCTTGATGCTCGATCGAGTACCCTCCTCTCTCTTACACTCCAGTAGCTCCATGATTCTTGATGCTAGCTCAAGCATCCTCAAGCCTCCTCCATCTCCAAGCTCCATCCTCCATGGCTGCGCGCGCAAGAGAAGAGAAGAGAAGAGAAGAGAAGAAGAGAAGAGGAGATGGTGAAGAGCTTCACCCTCTTGATCCCTCACTCTTACACACACTCACTCCCTCACACTCTCACACTCCCACTCTCAAGAGCACACACAAGCAAGAAGGAGAGAAGAAGAGAGGAAGAAGAAGACTCTTTTTGCCATACACCAAAAGAATGAGCTTCTCATTCACTTTTCAACTTTATATACAAAGCCCTAAATCCTTTTTGGGTGGTCATCCCCTTTTCCCTCTTTTACATGGCCGGCCGTAGCCTATGCCCTTTTTCCCATTTCCAACCATTCTAATTTATCCTATTCCCAACTAATGCGTACACTTTGCACAGGAGCAAGCCTGGCACTCTTTTACAAAGATTTGGCGGGCACTTCCGCATTTTAATTATTTTGTTGCCTCGGGCCGACACCGAAGCTTCCTGAGGGTTGTGCCCGAACATTTGAATTTTTCAAGGGCTGATTCCCGGTCAAGGTGCCTTTTTCTGCTTTTATCCTGCGCCTTTTTTGCTATTTTTATTTTTTCCATTTTTCGCTCCTCTGTGCTGCGGAATAACTTTTTCTGCTTTTATCTTGCACCTTTTTTGCTATTTCCATTTTTTCCATTTTTCGCTCCTTTGTCCTGCGGAAACGCGGTAACATTACCCCCCTCCTAGCCAAGTGCCAGTCCCATGGCACTGCGGTGGGACGGAGTAGCTAGTTAGGTTGGCTGCTTGCCGGAGCAGGTAGGTGGGTGGTTGGGGGAATGATAGGTGATGGAGGTTGGGGACGATGACCAGGAAAGATTCCGGTGTGCTTTAGGCTCCATGAAGATACTTGGCATCTTGCACACTGTTGTGGCACCCCTTATGTAGCCGGTCGTCTTTTGAGTATCAGAAATGCTAGAAGCAATAAGCAATCCCTTAGGAGGATGGTATTGGAGGGATTTATTCTGAGAAACCCCCCGAACGTTGTTTGTCTTGAAAACCCGTGGCTTTGATTGAAGATCCTTGTCTTTGAGTTGAAAGTCTTCAGGCTTGTGGAATCAATAAGCAATCCGTGGATCTTGAGGCCTTGGGCACAGATCTTTGGACGATGAGGTTCCAAGATCTATGCCAATGGCAGTTCCACCTTGCCTTGGTTCGATCATGGTGGCCATCAGTAGGCAGATGGTTGGAGGCCGACGCGTATGAAAAGAAGTTTGGGTCATTAAAGGGTGCCGTGGGTGATCTTCTTCTGCGGGTAGCCATTTCTTGAGAGTCGAACATAACCTGCAAGAAAAGTTGTGCACTCCCTAAGGGGTGTGTCTGCTCCCCGTGTAGCATGTGATGCTCGTGGCAATGGAACTGGGAGATGGGTCTAACCTTGGGTAAGCCCTTGGTAACGGCCCACACTTGAGGACCCAGTTCGTGCTTCATTGGAGGTGCGGTGCGAGTCTTAGGGTGACAGGTCTGAAAGTCCTGCCGTTGATGTGCCCTAAGCGTGAAGTGGGGGGGGGGGGGGCTAGGGAGAACCCTAGGTGCAATGACTGTGCTTCTCTTTTCTTTTCTTTATCTTTTTTTTTAATAATAATACATAGGCCTAATTGTCTTGATCGGAATGAGGAGGAGAAGGGGGTCGTAGAGACTTGCTCAAAAATTGGTGATAATCCTTCAGATTCATGCGTACATGAAGGGAGGTGGTGGAGAGGAAGGGGTGGTTGCATCTAGTGAATTGGTTATCATTCATGTCTTCTAGGAGGGCTAGGCAAAAAGAGGGAAGGAGACTAGCCCTCATCATGAGATGAGCCATGATGCATTTATCTATAGTGTTGGGGTCAAAGAATAGGGGAGGCAGGCCGCGCTCTTGTGGAGTTGGGTCCTGCTTAAGAAGTAGCCTAAGTAAACTAAGATAATTACAAGTGGTTATAAAAACGGGGTCAGGACATGAGGAGAAGTCCGCAAGGAAGCGCATCATAGACTCGTCTAGGCTTTCTGCGGTAAAAAGAAGGGCGTGCTCAAAGGAGACTACAGTGGAGTTATAAATCATGGGAAAGTCATACCGCCCGTGGAGGGTGGCATCAAAATCTACCCCTACCCTTCGAGGGTACGCCATGTAGGTAGGGTCCTTCCACTCGAATGGTAGGGTATTACAAAATGCCATCCAGGCGAGCATGCTTATGTCGCATACTCGTCTCCTCCACAAGGGTTGGCTCTTGTAGTTTTGTACAGTGCGGGGGATTTCAAAAACCTTATCTTGCCAGTAGTCAGCCCCTTCCGTGCCCCAAGAGGTTGGGGTCTTTTCCCGCTCTTCCAGCCATTTTTTCCCCAACCGGCCACCGACCGTGATCACCTCATCCATCACTTTGAGAGGCAGGACCCTCCGCAAACTTGGGTAGGAGGAAACTGAAGGGGAATGGATCCTTTCCTAGTTCTCGTACCTCCCACACCACCAGTTCTGCGTGGAATCCTACGGGAAGATCATCTGGGCATGGAGGGAGAGGTGCCGATGGTAGCACAGCTGGCTTGGCTCTCAGTTTCTGTCTGGCCTCCTCCACCAGCTTTTTGCGTCTTTCTTTAGAGATGGCTTTTCTTTCTGTAGCTGGGTCTTCTTGTGGCGGGTCTTGGGTCTGTGGCGAGGGGGGTTGTGGGACTACGTCTTCCCTGAATCGGTTCACATCGATTTCCAGCTCTGCTTCTTCCCCCTGCCGTTCTGCGTGTGTTGCTTCTTCCTCGAATCCAAGGGCGTCTATCTCCTGGGGGGTTAGGTCGGCCAACATTAGGTATTTTTGATGTTCATCCAAACTCAGCCTAACCTCTGCAAGTAATGGTGGCATCTGTAGTCCAGCGTGTAGGGCTCTTCTTGCCATGCCGAGCTTTCTTTGCATTGCCTCCAGTGGCTCTCCTTGCACTGCGTGCATGGTGTCCAGGATAGTGTCGAGGAAGGACTTCTGTTGAGTGTTGAAGGCCACTTGGGCTGCCTCCGCCTTCCTCTCCGCAATGATTTTCTCCTTTTTTGTCAGAGCAAGGTGCCGCACCAGCATCTTCACCCTCTTGTCGTTGTGCGTAGCCCACTCCTCTGCCCTTTTGTTCATTACTTCCAAGCCCTCTCCTATCTTAAGGTCAGCATCATGATTTTCTGCTCATAATCCTCTAGTTCCCTGACTAGCCTCTCTTGTTCTCCTCTTTCAGAGGTCAGCTGATCTGTTAGGCGCTTGAGTTGGCATTCAGCTCCGTCACGAGTGCATCAATCTGAGCAGATTGCGCAGCAAGCTCTTGGTATTGCACTATTAAGAGCTTGTGCTCCCTTTGCATGTTTACTAACTCTTGAGTCTCGTTTTCGAGCAGCTACCTCCAGTGTTCCTCCCTCTCATCCCTAGCCTTCAGTTCTTGTCTTAGATCTACAATCTCGCACTGCTGCAAGGCTATCATTCTTGTCTTGTCCAGCTGGAAGGCAGCCATTGTTTCCTTCTCGGCTACCAACTCAGCGGCTATCTTGCATTCCTCTGCTCTCTCCAATTGGAAGAGCAGTTCAACGACGTAGTCGTCATAATTAGCTGGTAGCGTCATCGTTGTGTGAATGGGCGAGGTTGAGGCTTCGACTTTTTGCTTTTTGGGCTCTTGCCTGGACTCTGCATCTGTGGCTGGCCTCTTCTGTCCTGTGGCCGTAGTCTCCGTGCTTTGCCCCTGGCCCATCTCCTTGTTGATGAAATACTGCATCCACGCCACGAAGTTTGACACATCTGCGCTAGTCGGGATGCTGGGGGTGATGGTGGTGAGTTCCACGGAAGGCACCAGGAGGGTAGGGATCGGATGGAATGGGGCCTTGCCCTTGCCTTTAGGGACTGGAGGTGGCACAAACTTTGGCACCTGCGTGCTAGACCCTGGCTCCTCTTCTCTGTGCGGGCTCAGGTTCCTTAGTTCATATGCTCAGCACTGTTGTTCAATGGACCGGCAGGTGGCCTCCGGCAGGTCCTCTTCCTCCTTTCTTTGTAGCTCCTCCTCTTCATCATCCACTTTTCTCTTCCTTTCCTCCTCTCTTTTTTTCTGCTCCTCCTTCTTTTTCCCTTTCTGTTCTCTTTCCCTCCTTTTCTCCTCTTCAGCTTCTTGTTTTGATGCCTCCTTTGCTTTCTGTAACTCCTCTTTTTCCCTCTCCTCCTCCTGTCTCTTTGTTCTCTCTCTCTTCTTTGCTTCTCTCAGGGATTCCTTCTTCGCCCTTTCCAAGTCTTCCTTTTCCTTCTTCCTGCCTTCGTCATTCTTCTTCTTCCTCTGTGTCGCTTTCTTCTTCGTTGTCCTAATTGTCTTTTTGCTAGTCTGCCCCTCCCCTTCTTCTTCTGTTTCCGTTCTGTCAGTGGACCTGTCTTTATCCTGGCGAGGAGGCGACCTCTCCGGCGTTTCTCCTTCTCCCTCCTCCGCCTCCTGTGCTTCCTTTACTGCCTCTTGGATGAGTGCAGTCAGAACTCCTCCGTATCCGATGAAGGAGGCCTTGGAGGAGGCTTTCTTCCTTTCCGTAACTTTAGAAGCCGGAGATTCTCCTCCTGTTGGTGCACTTCCTAGGGCTAGCGCTTTGGCCACTTGATCAATCATTTTCCTCACGTAACCATTCCAATCTACCTCGTCCAGGGTGTGAGCTGCTACGTTCTCCAGCATTGGCATGCTAATTCGATGCACTAAGGAATTGTAACGTTGGCTGGAGAAGAGCACGTGCACCAACTTGGCCTGCAACCTCGCTTCTATGTCAGGGATGCCCTGGATGCTTATGCCGTCGTTCATAAGCACCTCTTCCTTCTTCATTTTTAGCAAGGCATAAACATCCCTTTTTTATCTCCTTTCTGTCCTTGGTACCAATCCCAAAGCCTTTTCCACCAAGGCTGGATCCAACCGGACTTGCACCTGCTTTGCACCCTCTCCTCGGCCCACTGTTACAATGCCACCTTCTTGGTTCGGATTGTATGTTCTGAGGAATTCTACGCATTTTAGGTGATCCGGCTCCTGCGAGAATTTTTCAATATACTTTGTAAGGTTGCATTGTTCCACTACCCTCCTGGCTGCTTCCTCCTTGGCCACCATGGCTTCGATGTTGTGGATGGTTCGAAACTTGAGCTGGCCGAAGGCGCGGTTCTCTAGATTGATGCGATACTGCTCCCTTTCCTTGTCTGTGAATGGGAGTCGATGGGCGCGGTCTTGCTGCGATATTTTTTGCTCCTGCCATAATTCGTAACTTTCGTTAGCATTTTCCACATATCACTTTGATGTTTACATGAGAATAAAAACTCTTGAATGAATTTCACTACCTTTACTTTTTTGTACCCCCTTTTTATTCATTTCCTCTCTGATTCCTTTCACCTTCACCACATACCCACATACCCCCTTCCCTTCTAGCTTAGAAAAGAATCCTTCCTAGGATTGGGGGTTAAAAGATGAGGGCTTTGGGCCTGTTGGGGTAGGAGTTACATGTGAAGAAGCCACGTGTAGAATTTTGGATTGTATTCTAGTTGAGCATGACAATCAAGAGCAGACGGTTGGATGGAGACTTGGGAGATGTAGGTCAAGACATCGTGAAGGAGATCTCCAGTATTAAGGCGGCTGGCAACATGTAATTCCTCTTCCGTGAGGAATTGGTCAATGTAGGGGTGAGCGAGCACATGGTCGTCTAAATGTTGATTGCGAGTGATGGCCAAAACCCTAAACGAGATAGGTGCCACATAAGTAGGGTCATGTTCGATGGTTTTAACTGCCCTATGTTGTTCAGCATTGGTCATTATCCGGCAACCTTTTTTCTCCCATTGGATTCTCAGAGCAAACCATTGCTGCAAGAATGTGGAAGGCGAGCTTGCCATCTGTGTGAGCTCTTGCAACTCATGTTCAGGAACAAAACGAGGAGGCTTACGATATGAAGTGATTAGTCTTCTGAGGGCAGCTTGCTCCTTTGAGATTTCGTCGTTTGCTATCAGTTCGGCAACAATTTTGGGGAATTTAGTGGTCATAAGTTCGTATTCTTCCCAAGTGCATGGTAATGCACGAACATCCAAAGCAAGTGTTTTGTCAAGAAGGCCTAGGTCTAGCCTCTCATAACTTCTAGCGAATGTAGTGAAAGTTTCATCCAACATCTTGATGCAGGTTATTAAGTCATCCCCAGAAGTCGCGGCAAGGCCTTTAGCCAAGGAGAGGAAAGGTCGTACCACGTAGGAAGGTTTAAGACCTGCCGGTGGGGATGGTGCAGATGGACTGGATAGTGGTGATTCCATCATTGGTGTCACAAGTTGGGCTTTGCACTCCAAAGCACTTTGAGGTGTTGTAGGAAGCTCTGGGGGCATGGGAGTTGTGCTGGGTTCTCAGTGAGCAGTCATAGGGGTTTTTAAGTTCTCTGGATTAGGTAAGTTTAAGGCTTGTGGCATTTTCTTTGGTCAATAGATGAGCTGGGGCTTACTAGCCACAGTTGGCGATGGTTTGCTGACTATGCCCTAGGTACCACGTGTGCAAGCCTCCCTCACTGGGGTGAGATTGCTTGTAGATGAGCACCCAAATCCAGGGGTTGCCCTCGTAGTACCCTTGTGCTCGCAAGAGATCTTTGGGGATCCATCAAGGCGTGGTTGTGTGTCTACGTCGATAGCGTCTTGACTGCCTCTTAGGCCGTGATGGCTGATTATTTTGGCGTTTAGAATCACATTTGGGTGGTCTACCCGGATGTGGTCTTTGCCGTTTTGGCACCCATATAATCTTGCACTCCTTGGCCTTGTGAGCACTCTTGGTGGGTTTGGGCCTAGGGTCAAGAGCCTGACATGAGGCCTTAGTTTTCATCTGTTTAGACTCGGGCTAAAGCGTGGTCATAAGGGTTTCTACCGGTGGCTTCGTAATGTTGGAGGAGTCGGGACAGCCCTTGTTGAAAGTCGTCACTATACGCACATTGCCTATAGCAAGATGAATGCAGTTTAGGTTGTAATCCACATTACAGTTCGTTTGCTTCTTGAAAGTACGACCTAATAGTGACGTATTACTGGCTCCTTTAGTGTCAGGCAACACATGGAAGAAAGCTGGTAAACTTTCAGACTCGATAGAAACGACTACCTTGCACTTCCCTAGGAGTGAATAAGCATTATCCCCAAATGGGGTGAGTTTGGCATTAGTGGGCTGTAGTTTCGGTTGACCAATGCGTGTCCAATGGTCATGTGTCAAGATGTTGTAGTCGGCACCTTCATCAATCAAGGCATCGAAAGAATACGTCGCTCCTGCTGTGACTGTGATTCGTAGATACGCCCGTGCCACTGCTTCTTCGTCCTGATCTGTAAGGTTGGTTATAGTAGCCATGCAGACGTTTATTGGGGGTTCTAGCATGGGTGGCTCATGTAATGGATGGGAAGGAGGATAGTACTTCTTTATGCGGCTGCCATTAAAAAAGCCTATTCCTTCGCCTTCAAGTGTCTCTAACTCAACATTCCCTGTTCTACCAATCATGCGTACTCTGAAAGGCCCTAGCCCCCGAAACTTCATCTTCTGTTTATGTCCTTTTACAGAGTATAGCAGAACAAGGTCCCCTTGTTCAAAGTCTCGCTACTTGACATGCTTGTCAAACCACATCTTTCGTCGAGCCTTCTCACAAATCAAAGAGAGAGTGGCGAGGAGTCGGGTCTCCGTTAAGCACTCTAGCTCCACTAAGCGATTGGTCCAAGCCTCTCTTCCCTCCCAACGCTCCTAGACTACTATCCTTAAGCTAGGGATGAAGAATTCTAAGGGTAAAATTGCATCAGTTTCGTACATCAGCCTAAAAGGCATCTGTCCTACAGCCGTTTTACAAGCCGTGCGATAGGCCCACATGGCCGCCATTAGCTTGTTGTCCCAGTCACTTCTTGAAGTAGACACTACCTTTGTAAGCACGTTGACTAAGATTTTATTCGTGGATTTGGCTTGGCCATTAGCCTGAGCGTAATAGGGAGAGGACTTCCAATGAATTATTAGGAAGGTAGAGAGCAAGTGGGAAATCACCTCATTAATGAAGTGCATGCCTTGGTCGCTTACAAGTTCGATTGGACAGCCAAACTGCGAAATGAATTGCTCCTAAAGAACTTTGCAGTGGTTCTAGCATCATTTTTCCTCGAGGCTCGTGCCTCTGCCCACTTCATTAGATAATCGGTTGCCACTATGATGTAGCGAGCTTGGGAATATTGTGCCGCAGGACTAATAGGTCCAATAAAATCGATGCCCCATTTTTTCAAAGGGTTGTCGGGCTATGACAGGGGTCAACTCCATCTTGTCTTTCCGCACAGGCACTTTGGTCCTTTGGCACTCATCGCAGTGCTTTACGAATTTAGCTGCGTTGCGAAAAAGGGTGGGCCACCATAGTTGGGATTGTAGCACCTTTCGGGCTGTTGTGTCCCCACTAAAGTGTCCTCCAGCGATTCCGTCATGTGCTTCTTTCAATGCGTCGTGCATCTCGTGCTCACACATGCATCTACACAATAAACCATCTTGTCCCAACCTGTAGAGTTGGCCTGCTATTAGTTGGTATGGCTGAATTTTCAGGATAAGTCTTCTCAGCCTGGCCTTTTCAATGGGTCGCTCAGGTAGTCCGTTCTCTAGTACTTGCACTATGTCATCGGCCTAATACAGCGTCAGATCAGCTTTGAACAATTCTCTCTCGCTCAACAGGTTAAAGAGATGAGCATCCGGTAAATCGTCCGGTATGCCTTGTCCAGCGGCTTCTCCTGTGGGTATGCGGGACATGTGGTCAGCCATGTAATGCTGCTTTCCTTTGTGTACAACCGCAGAAAAGTCAAACTCCAGTAGAAGGAGTAACCATCTAGCTATGCGTCCCGTAGCGCAAGGCTTGTTCACAAGATATAGCAAGGCTTGATGGTCAACAAAGAAGACAAAGGGAGTGGCCAACAGGTAATGCCTGAATTTCTTTACCGCAAATACCATGGCCAACCCCTCCCTTTTTGTCGTGGAATAGTTCATCTCGGTCTCTGTGAGCTGCCTGCTGGCAAAACTGACCGGGTAATCTAAGTTATGTTCACCAAGCTGGCATAGCACGGCTCCAATAGCAAACTTAGAGGCGTCTATGTGTACATGAAACGTTATGTTCCAGTCTGGGGCTCGTAAGATTGATGCAGTAGTGAGATCCTTTTTCAACTCCTCATATGCGCGCTGGCATTCCTCAGTCCACTCGAACACTATCAACAGCTTGTACAATGGTCTAGCAATTAGTGCATAATTTAGTACAAAGCGTCGATAATATCCAGTGTGTCCTAAGAAGCACTGAACTCCCTTGTAGTTATCGGGTGGTGGTAAGTCAACAATGACTCTGACTTTAGAAAAGTCAGTGGAAATGCCGTTCTTTGACACTACGTGCCCTAAGATGCATCCGTGTTTCACCCAGAACTGGCACTTTAAGGGGTTCAAGGAGAGACGATATAAGCGGCACCATTCAAAGACTGCGCGGAGTTTGTCTAAGTGTTCTATCCAGGTCAAATGGACACACAGATCGTCGACAAAGACCTCTAACTCCTTGCGAATCATGTCTTTAAAGATGGTGCACATGAGGCATTGGAAAGTGGCAGGGGCATTGGTCAACCCGAAGGGCATGACTATGTATGCAAAGACACCCCACTCAGTGGCAAAGGCAGCCTTGTGCCTGCTGTCTACAGGATGCACTTGCACCTGGTTGTACCCTGAGAAGCCATCCAAAAAACTGTAGGCTTCCTTGCCTGCCACCCTCTCAAGCATGTGCTCGGTGTAGGCAAGGGATAGTTGTCTCTCTTTGTAGCAATGTTCACCTTCTTGTAATTGACGCACACTCGAATTTTGCTGTTCTTCTTTATCACAGTGACTATGGGTGATACCCAATCTATGTGCTCAATTTCGTAAATGAATCCAGCTCTCATCAGCTTGTCAATTTCCTATTTGACAGCATGAGCGTGTTTTGGATTCATGGGGTGCAGTCGCTGCTTGATCAGCACCAATGTTGCATCCGACGTCATGGGTATGTTGTGAGTCACAACACTCGGATCTACCCCCCGTAGCTCTTCTAAGGACCAAGCAAATACGTCTATGTACTCCCGCAAGAGAGCGACAAGACTCAACTCTTCTTCACCAGTCAAGTCATCGGCGATGAACACTGATCAGGGTATCTCCCCTTCCACGGCTAGGTTTACCTCCTTGACCTTGGCTGGTCCTTCAACTGGTTCGCTTGTCTGCCCTTGACGCTTGGCACCTAGCAGAACCACTACCCTATCCCCTTTTTTGAATTTAGTAAAGTGTTTAGGGAGGTCTTGCGGCTTTCACCGTTCTTCTGATCGTGCATCCCTGGGGTGCTTTGCCCCATCCTGCCTTGACCGTCTGCGCCTCAGGTGGATGGGTAAGTCCCCCTTGGTGCGTCTTGTCATAGGCGGCCTAGGGATCTCTAGGTCGCTATCCGAAGTAACTTCCGATTCAGAGTCAAACCCTCCATCTTCGCTAGAAGAGGTGGTCTCCCCTGGTGGCCGCAATTCGGATGGCGATTCGGTTCTAAGTATTGATGTCGTTCTTGATTGGGCTAGGCCTGCTTGCTCAAGGTCTATGGCTCCTATACATTCCAACCACGCACGATCACATTTCATGCGAATAACTCCTTGCTCCAGTCTAAGGGCCTGCCTTTTCTGCGACTTGGCGTCTGCTCGTATCTGCTCAATTTCTCGTCCTTCAGTGTCGTACTCTATGGTATCCACTTCACCCTCACTCTCATCACTGAAGGATTGGCAGTCTTCATATTCATCGCAGGAATCTTTGTCATTCGACTGCTCATCGTCTCTTAGGGCTTGGTATGCCCCGTGTCGTTGGTCAGGAACCAGGGCCCAGTTATACATGAGGTTCAGCTCGTGCACCCTGGTCCATTGCCACTTGGAATCCTCTAAGAGGTCCTGGAGTGGTTTGAAGTTGGCGGCTGGGTTGCCAGCTAGCTGGTCTGTTAGTATTCCAGTACCCCCTGGAGTTCCCTTTTGTTGGATGGCACTTGGAAGGTAACAGGCTTAGGCCTTCCATGGAGGCTTGCTGCCATCATGTAGACTGGTGTAGAGAGTGCTTCGTTTATCTTGCCGATCGTTTTGATGGCCTGCTCATATGCCTCATGGTCTGAGAATGGCAGGTCAATTGTAGCGAGAACATGCATCCAATCCCGCTCATCCTCTGGGCATGGGATATACTTGGTCAAGGACCCATAGGGCTTCCTGAACTGAGTGTTTCCTTTGAGCATATCAAAGATGGTGTCTAGGTCGACTGGTGAGGCCTTCCAAGTGTCCATCTCTATTCTTACGGCATCAGTTCTATTGCCAAGGAAGATCAAGCTGTTATCCCAATCTTCAATGACTCTAGCATTGCGCATCCAGGGTCGGCCTAATAGGACATCGTAGTGCACTCCCTTCACGACTATAAAGTCGACAGAGAACTGGACACCTGCGATCTTCACTGGCCAATTCTTCAGGACCCCGAATGGCTTCATTCAGCAGCTTCGACAGGCGGGTTTCCCCAAGTTTGTAGCACTGCGTGGCTAAGCACACTAACCTCGGTCCTGTGTCTACGATTCCCTTCCTTGTTCTGTCACCCAGGGCTAGGACTGGCAGGACTGCGTGGATCTCAGAGCCTTCCCAAAAGGCGTTGATGTGCAAAGATTTAGGCACGGAGTGCAGCGTTAGGCTTGGCAATTGTTTCTCCATCCTGGTCTCGAGGATCTGTTGTGACCTGCTCTTGTGATCTCTCGACCCACTGCTTAAGGCCTTGCCATAGGGCAGGATGCTGCTTAAGCAGATCCCCCAGGCTAAGTGTTACAGGGGTGGTCACTAGCGTGGGCAAAATATCGTTAGATACCCGTCCTTCTTTTAGCCTAGACTCGCTGGGCCAGTGGCAGCGGCTGATCTGCGGCTCTATTGCGTCTAGGCTTGGTCTCAGCGGCACTACTTGTGGCACAGTGGCTTAGTCCAACTTAGGTTGAGGTGGTGACATTGGCGTGCTTATGCTGGAGAGATCATCGATCTCGTCCTCTATGATGGGTTCAGCATATTTGAGATGCTGTTGAGCCTCCCTCACCCACTCCTTCACCTTTTCTATGGCCTCTAATTGTCGCTTTGGATGCAGGTATTCCCCTATCTTAGCGCTTCCCTTTTTGGCTACCTTAGGGGCTGAAGTCTCAGCCTCCGCGTCTGAGACTTTCTTCCCAGTAGGTAAAGACGTAGCACTCTAGGTCTTTAATGCAACCTTAGCTTCCGATCTCTTCTTTTTCCGCCAGCGGCTTTTCTTTCCTATTGAGGTTGCATCAAGATTGCTAGGTCCTGGCAGAGAGATGCCGGCCTGCTTCGTTTGGGCTCGGATCATAACTCGCAAGGGAATAGGTGTGGCCTCCCCATCGGGGTTTTCGACACCAAACAGCCCCAATGGGACGGATGGCAAATTAGCTGAGCTAGAGGACGGCTTCCGCTTTGGGCAGTCAATGAAAAGATGGGTGATTCCGCACTCTGCGCACCTTTGGTCAGCCTTGTCCTTGCTTTGTTGCTCTCTTTCAGGGCAGCGTGATGAGACATGACCGGGGTGTCCGCAAGTCCAACAAGTGACTGGATCCTGTGGCTGCCCTCCTAGGCCTCTACCCCATCCACATCCTAACGCCATCACCGGCACGGGTCGATAATCCATGAGGATTGCGTTGCCCTCATCTCATGCGAGACGTAAGGGTATATGTAGGTCTCTTCCTTATTTGGCTCCTCCACGTAGTGTACTGGAGTGTCGCTCGGTGGGTGGATCACATAAGGACCAGGCGGTCTAGGAATGCCTGTAGGATTTATGTCCATTCTAGGGACAGCTGGTTTCATATCGTTAGGCGCGGGTAGAGCCAATGGGGCTCCCCTTCTGAAGAATGGTTGTGGCCTGTTAGCTAGGTAAGGCTGGCTGTAGGGTTGCGAGTATGGAAGTCTTCGTGTGGTAGTCTGCAATGTGCGATATCGTGGCCGAATCTACCGTAGTTAGCGCAAGGTCTTGACCTAGGGTCTTGACACTCGGCCAACAAGTGGTTTCCGCCATAGTACACGCACTGGATATGCGGGCGCGTTGGTTGTCTCAACATGTCTTGTATCTTGGCTAATTCCATCTTGACCTCAGCCAAGCCTTGGTCTGTCTCGGTGACCTTCCCCTTATCTTGGCATGATGGGTTTGACCGCTCAATAGAGGCTGACGTTCTCTCTAAGCTTTGCGGGTTGGTCTCTTCTAGATTTGAGCTTCTAGAGCTCTGCTCTTTCAGCTGGTCATCGACTCTGATGGCTTCCTCAAAAACTCTAGCCAACACTACGTCCTGCTGCAAGCTTAAATTACCTGCCAATGCCTTATATAACTCCTCGTCTCTAATTCCACTGATGAATACAGTTGAAACTGCTCTGTCAGTCGGTCGCTCACCTAGAGAGATTCTCTTAAAGAGACTTCTCACATGGGTCACGTAGTCGCGGATGTCCTCCTTTTCTTTCTGCTTGACATTCATCAAGCGTACTAGCAGGTTATCAGAGTATCCGGGCTCGGCGAACCTCTTGACAAAGAGATCCTTGAGATTATTGAAGTTGGCTCATTCTACGGCATCTAGGCTTGTATACCACATCCTACCCTTATCACCTAAGCAAAGCCCGAATGCTTGCGAATGTTGAGTCTGGTCATTGAGGCCATTGGCTTCGCAGACTTGCTCAAACTGCTCAACAAAGCTGTATGGATCGTCATGCGGTTGGTACTTGTCGAGTTGCTTGGCAACAATCAGTATTTTGGCCTAGCTCTTTGAGCCCTGATTTGCCCCTAATCCTGCAAGCAGAGACGTCGCTAGTGCAGTGGCACTCTGCTCCACTGTGGTGTTATCAAGTAGCCGTTTCATGAGGAGCTCGCTCAGTGTCAAGTCTCCCTCTAGCGCTCTCTCATGGTCTGTTCAGTTTCGGCCAGCCAAGTTTAGCACTTGCTACACCTCATGCAGCTCCATTCTTTGCCTTTGGCTCCTAGCCTGTTGATCCCTATTATAATTAGCTATGCCTTGCAGGCTAGCCTTCTCTTCTTCTCTAGGTCTGCAATGATTGCATCTGCTGTCCTGCCGCGGTGCTCGTACCAGGCATGCACGTTGTAACTGCTCACCATCTGTTGTATAGCATCTGGGAATACACTCAAATCAAGCTCCTCATTAGACCGAAGGTCTGAGCTTTCTTCTGTCATGGTCGAATTCTTCCGCCCCGCTGTGCTGTCGATCAGGTTGAATAGTCGAGACAGATCCTCATCGTTGGCGCTCCTTGCTTGGTTCTACCCTGTGCTTCACGTATTTGTCTATGTCTTGGGTCCTCTCCTATTGGTGGGTTCCTTGAGTGATTTATCTCAGTGATTTCCTTTGATTATTGAATACAAACCTCAATTTATGGTCACTCGATGAGTGTGTTGTTTCTCGTGCACTTGTGCCCAATCAGGCTTTCAGCTTTCTTAAGTGTACTTCAAGTGCAGAAATTCAATGTGAGTGCACCAAGCAATTCCTTGGCGTCTTACTCACTCTCGCTCATTTCGGGCCTGATAGGCTTGTAGGTCCAATTTTCGGCCATTTCATCAGGGTTTAGGGCTTCCTTGCATGTTGCCTTGTTCGCTTCCGATCAATCAGGTTTTACGATTCAACGACTCGCGTCCAAGTCCTTGGGTCCCTCAACTATCTACTGCCAACCGCTAAGCGGCTGTGTACTACAATTTCTCTCATCACATGTGCCAGAATCAAGTTCTGAGCACCTGAAGGGTTTCGACAAGTTGTGCTAATGCGTATTTGCCGGGTCGGGTCAAATTTCTGATAGGTTTGATAAAAAGTTGCACTCGAACCAATTGGTCCGAATTGCAGGGTCCGAGTAGGTCACTCGAATGGGCTGAGCCACGGGATTGAGGGCCAAATTTCAAGACTTGACTCGAACGATTTTTATTCGGATGGGCCGAATGGCAGGTTTGGACAGGGTAATTTGGATGGGCTGAATGGCAAGTTTGGACAGGTTAATTCGGACAGGCCGAATCCCGAGTGTGGCTGAATCTTCGAATTTGGGATTCGGATTGGTCACTTGGACGGGCCGAATGGCAGATGTGCCACGTGGCAGAGAGCTTTGACTCAGATGGCCGAGTGAGTTAACTCGGACAGTTGCCTCGATCGGGCCAAGGGCCAACTAGGGTTTCGGGCCAAGTGGCCGAATGGTAAGGGGCCGAGGGCCGATTCTGGGACTCGGCCCAGAAGCGACCGCTCAGACGGGCCGAACGCGGCGCGACGGAAACAGCGCAATGTCGATCTCACTCGATTCTTGGGATTTACGCAATCATACCAAGCACAACCCTCCAGATCCTATCTAGGGGGATAGAGGGAGAGGTTTGTATACCTGAACGGGTCGGTAAGTGTGTCGGTGATGCGATCGAATCACACGGACTAGGGCGCTCTCTCTCTCTCTCTCTCTCACTGAAATGGCACAAATGAGCTCTCTATTGGCCTCTTGGCTCTTATATGCCTTCCCAAATGCAGCGTTGCCATTCCTAATCGCTCTTTTGTCGATCTTAGGCCTCATTTAAGAGCATTTTGCGCATTTTGCACGATTTTTTCCCTGTTTTGCCTTGATTTGAAACAGTAAACCCTACCCTTTTCCAGTTCGATTTCCTAACTCTAACCTACGCTAAATGCAACGAAGATCGAGGTAAAATACTGAAATAGATCCTCCATGCTTTCCAATCATTTGAATGTGTCCAAACATTTCTCAAGTACCTCATCAACAAAAAGAGATATGTATTGCCAAATGATATTCAACACTTCTTTATCTCAAAGAATATTACTACTTAGCAATCCTTGCAGGATGGGGCCAAAATGACAAGAATTTTATAGGTTATGAACGGGAATTTCTAGCAGTGTCTTGATGTTGAGGGAGAGAATTTTCAAGTCAGCTTTATAGCCTTGCCTTCATGTATTAATCAAATCGTGGAAATATGAAAAGGAGGGGCTACCTACAGAGGAAGAGTTCTTACAAATTCAGCAGAGACTTGGTATTCATGACATGGGTTATAAAGAGAAACTAAAGTCTCCATCGGAGGAGAAACCAAAAAGTTCAATAAATCTTTATGATGATAGTCTTATTGAAGAAGATGAAACTTTAAGGTATGGAAGATAATTCTAATATATCCTTTGTGGTTTATGCTAGAGTATGTTATGCATTATAGACAAATATTATTGGATAGTTATCTATTAACAACTTAAACTATTGTGGTTTATTTTGCAGATAGAAATTGAAGATGTAGACAACTTTCTTGGAAGAGCCAAGGGCTCAAGGCCATTGAAGCTTGGCAAAATTCAACACCTTGGTCATTATATTGGAAGCTTAAATAATCAAAGAGTTGCAATTTATCGCAATGGCAAATTGTCAACTTCTCCAAGCCTACCAATGATAGCTTTGAAAGCTCTCTCTAAGGTGATTGGATCCCAAGTTTTCAATAGAGGATCAAATAAGATAATTTTGTATGAGTACCCTACTTCGATGCTCGATATGAGGTGCGCAAGTGCTCAAGCTTGAATCCGTTGGTCCCAGCAATGGAACCAAAATGTGGGAGCTTTCGCTCAATCGCCAAAACCCATGGACCGCTTATTGTTTCAAGCGTTCCAAGCGAGCTCTAATGGCTATCTCTCACCTAGCCGACGCGCCGTCGATCCTATGAGTGTAGTGAGCTTACCTTGATGCTCGATCGAGTACCCTCCTCTCTCTTGCACTCCGATAGCTCCACGATTCTTGATACTAGCTCAAGCATCCTCAAGCCTCCTCCATCTCCAAGCTCCATCTTCCATGGCCGTGCGCGCAAGAGAAGAGAAGAGAAGAAGAGAAGAGGAGATGGTGAAGAGCTTCACCCTCTTGATCCCTCACTCTCACACACACTCACTCCCTCTCACACTGTCACACTCCCACTCTCAAGAGCACACACAAGCAAGAAGGAGAGAAGAAGAGAGGAAGAAGAAGACTCTTTTTGCCACACACCAAAAGAATGAGCTTCTCATTCACTTTTTAACTTTATATACAAAGCCCTAAATCCTTTTTGGGCGGTTATCCCCTTTTCCCTCTTTTACATAGCCGGCCGTAGCCTAAGCCCTTTTTCCCATTTCCCACCATTCTAATTTATCCTATTCCCAACTTATGCGTACACTTTGCACAAGAGCGAGCCTGGCACTCTTTTACAAAGATTCGGGGGGCACTTCCGCATTTTAATTCTTTTGTTGCCTCGAGCCAACATCGAAGCTTCCTGAGGGTCGTGCCTGAACATTTGAATTTTTCATGGGCTGGTTCCCGGTCAAGGCGCCTTTTTCTGCTTTTATCCTGTGCCTTTTTTGCTATTTCCATTTTTCGCTCCTCTGTGCTGCGGAAATACTTTTTCTACTTTTATCCTGCGCCTTTTTTGCTTTTTCCATTTTTTCCATTTTCCGCTCCTCTGTGCTGTGGAAATACTTTTTCTGCTTTTATCCTGTGCCTTTTTTGCTATTTTCATTTTTTTCATTTTCCGCTCCTCTGTGTTGCGGAAACACGATAATGTGGAATATTACAGGTGTGGAGAAAAGGGACATATCTCCCCGAATTGTCCAAACCCTAGACGACCTGTGGATTACAAGCCCTTATGCAGCCGATGCAAAGGAGAAGGCCACACTGCAAAGGATTGTCCCAGTCCAGCCCCTGTAAAGGCCAATGCCATTGATAGCCAACAGAAGGTACAAGAGTCTACCTCCAATTTGGTAGAGTTGGAAGTTGCCGCTGTTACGCGCACTAAGAAGAAGGAACCAGTTGTTCAAAACGAAAATGACTCTCCTACCAAGACTGTAAAGTTCAACCTACCTACAGAGGGACAGAGCAGTATAGAACAGAACAGTGCAGTACAGAGCACTACAGTGCCACAGAGAGTTACAGAGAGAGTCCTAGAGACAGGACCAGAGGCCCAGGAGATAGAAGATACAGAAGCACTTCCAGAGACAGAAGAAGTGCTGATGCCGCAATTGTTAGAAGAAAAAGAAAAGATGAAAATGGGTGCAGTCCCCTTCCCCAGCCGGCTGGAGAAGCCTATGGATCCTATCAAAGATTATGACTTGGTAAAAGACCTAGACACTTTTAAACCAAACTTAACATTCCGACAGTTGCTGATGCTGTCTCCCAGCTGCCGAAAGAGATTCAAAATCATCTTGACAAGAAGGCGTGGACTAAGGATCACTCCTTCAACAGCGACCAAGACCAATAAGGCCCCGGAGCCTGTAAAGGAAGTAGATGTGGCTAATGCCTTCCTAGATCCTAGAACCCCAAAGATTAGTGTATGGATAGAAGGATGCTTTATTTCAGATGCATTGATTGATGGAGGCTCATCAGTCAACATAATGAAGGTTTTAGGGTTGCAAGGAATTCAACCTACACAGTGGCTTATTAGATTGGCAAACCAAAGGGCATCCTCCCATACATAAAAACAACCCTTGCAGGAAGAGATTATTAGCTGACATATTTGGTGGTCAAACCAAATTCTTATTTGACCTCATACCGTCTGCTATTGGGAAGACCTTGGCTTTTTGAAGCAAGAGCCAGGATGGACTGGTTCAAAGGAACCCTAACCCTAGGCAGAGGACCCAACAAAGCGGTGTTAAAGTTGTATGGATCGCAAAAAGGCAATGGATTCACATCCATTAAAGTCATAACTGACTCCTCTAACGAGGTAACAGATGGTACATCAAGAGATGAAGAGACTGTTAAGCAAATCTTTCCTAAGAAAACAGAGGCATAATCCCTAACAGTGGGCACTATAAGCTAACTGCCACGGGATGTAAAATCCTTGTCCATGGGTGAATACCTCCTGCCTCAACTAGAATTAACTTCTGAAATCACCTCTGATAGTGAAATAGAAGTATGGATGTATTGTTCTCCCTATTACATGACAGAAGCAGAGACAGTACAAAGACAGTACAGTTACAGAGCAGAGACAGTACAGAGGCAAAGCAGATACAGAGCGGCTACAGAACAGAGACAAAGCGGATACAGAGACAGTTACAGAGACAGTAACAAATACAGAGCCAAAGCCAGATCCAAAGCTAAAAGTAGAGTCAGAAGCTCTAACAGGAGCAGAAGCAGATGCAGAGGCAAAAGATATGTTCTTCTCCTACAGAGCCTCTACAGAAACAGAGACAAAGCCTCCAGAGGAAGAGGATGAAAATGATGAGGAAGAAAATGAAGTAGATTATGAAAGTGCAGATGAAGAATTCTCTCTGATAGAGGATGATCTTATTGATGTCCCTACAGAGATCTCAGAGGTCGAAGATCTCGAGGTGCTGGAGGGAGTGACTATGGTTCCATTTGGGTTGACCACTAGACCACAAAGTATGCAGAATCTGTATAAGCAATGGATTAAAAGCATAAAAATTAAGTTCACCAGTGGCTCCTATCGCCCTGACTGTTCAGCCCAGAGAAAAGATGATGATGAGGCCCCTGCCAACAAAAGCCAAAGCCCTCCAAGCCACGGCCTCTAAAAGGTCCGTGCTATGTGACATTCCTAGATGCATCTTCTGAAGATGGATCCCTAAGTCCAGAAGAAATTACCACTTACACAAAAGCAAATAAAGCTCTGATACCCTTCCAGCAACCTAAATAGATGAATGAGTCATCTGTACAGAAGGAGGACACCGGTTCTAGTGGGACATCAGACGAGGATACTACTCTCTTGAAAGAGTCAGATCTCTATCCAGAAGCAATCCGTGGAACGTTTATCCGCAAAGTGGAAGGTGAAAGACAAGTAACGTTCTTGGATGCTGACGGTACTGAACATCACCTGAAAGTGGGTCTCAATCTTCCAGAAGAAGAACTAATGGTCCTACGAGAACTACTAAAGGAGAACTTAGATGTGTTTGCTTGGTCGTACAAAGACCTGAAGGGGATTGATCCCACAGTATGCCAACATCACATTGACCTAGAGCTCGATGCCAAACCTATAAGGCAAAGACAAAGATGGATGAATCCTAATTATTCTGCTCTGGTGAAGGCTGAATTATTGAAACTTCTTGAAGCAGAGTTCATCTATCCCGTGGCTAACAATGAATGGGTTTCGCCCATTGTGGTAGTACCCAAGAAGAACAGGAAACTTCAAATATGTGTCGACTTTCAAAAGCTCAATTTGAAGACGAAGAAGGATCATTTCCCTATCCCTTTTACAGACCAACTGTTGGACATAATGGCACGCCATGAGATGTATTCCCTCTTGGATGGGTTCAGTGGATATAACCAAGTCCAAATCGCAAAAGAGGACCAATCCAAAACGACCTTCACCACGGAATGGGAAACCTATGCCTACAGAGTGATACCATTCGGACTCTGTAATGCTCCTGCCACCTTCCAACGAGTAATGATGGCTGCCTTCCAGCATCATCTAGATGATTTCATAGAGGTGTATCTTGATGACTTCTGTGTCTATAGTTTGATCCGTGAGCACTAGGGACACCTAGAGCAATGTTTTGATAGATGCCGAGAGTAGGGATTTCTCTCAACCTCGACAAATGTGTCTTCGGCGTCTCCTCATGGTGCGCAGATCGGATGCTGTACGCTCGCGCAGTGAATGCTAAAAGGTCCCCAAGAACAAAAGAACTCTACTTTTTGCACAAAACTCAAAGTAAAAAGCATGCACGACATGAACAAGAGACCAATTGGGTGCAATCTCCCCCCATGCCTTGTGTGAGCGCTCCACAAAGCATATATTTTATGTATTAATTATCTTCAAGCTCAAATAATAGCCCAAATTACAAAATAGCAAGCTTTTAGCTTTTGAGTTTGCTTTAGCACAAATAGAAATAAAGCTAATGGGCGGTGCCCAAAGAGTCTGGCATGCCCAATACAATGTCCAAGTACAAATAACATAATCGTGCGCCCATGCGCATACAAAATAATAAATAAATATCCAACGCCTCAATAAATAGGCGTGACAAAATATAGGCGCCATGCCTAAGGTATGCGCCCATCAAAATATAAATGATAAATCGAATACTCGCTATCCTCCAATGCTTTCCTCCGCCACTGCTGCTATCTCTACACATCAACTAAAGCATTCACAATCGTTAGTAAAATAATACAATTAAACCGACAAAAGTAAATACCTAGCAGTGTTCAACTACATAAATAAATCAACTGGTTAGAAATCAATCCTAACCTTAATTTATTATGAGTGCACACTCTAAACTCATAAACGTTTATTAATTTAATATGCATTTTGCGGAATTACCCGCTATGGAATCATCCATGTACACACTAAATTAATGAAACACCCGAAAAGGATAGGCGTCCCCATCAACTTCTCGCACAAAGAATCCACTTTGTGTATGAGCCCCGGTCATCAAAGTTTACGAAATCCACCATAAAACCTCACGGAATCCACCGTGGCACGGAATCCACCGTGAAATATGCCTCCTGGCATCATACCCCCGGGGTGGGATAGCAATTGACCTCAATTGCTATTAGCTCAATTTGGAGCTAACAGAGTGGGGAAAGCATTTAAGTCTCTAGCATGCATCCATTGGGCTTCCTCTACATGATGGTTCTTAATTTTGACTAGATATCTAGAATATCTTCGGCCAGTTCTAGTGGTCATAAAATCAGTATCTATGATAGCTTCAGGTTCAAGTATTTCAGTCTCTTCCTCTAACAAAGGTGGGTTTTCATAAACAGGGTGTACAGGTAATTGGCATCTAAAGGGTCTTAATAAACTAATGTGAAATGTGTTGTGAATTTTTCAATGAGGTGGTAATTCTAACTTGAATGCATTGTCATTAATTTTATAAATGATCCTAAATGGTCCATAGAATCTAGGAGCTAATTTCACAACTGGGTGTCTATCTACACTTTGTAATCTACGTTTTTCTATTCTTAACCAAACATAGTCATCAACTTTGAAATTCATTGCTTGTCTTTTCTTATTGGCTTGTTTGGTATATGATTGCTGGGCTTTAGCAATCATGTCTTTAACCTCATCAAAAATAGTATTGTGCATACTAGCAATATCATCAGCACTCTGAATTCTATTTGACAAAGATGCAACAGGTGTAGACAATCTATAACCATAAATCACTTCAAACGGTGCTTTCTTTGTAGATGTGTGTGGTGTATTGTTATATGCAAAGTATAATAGATGCAAGTGTATGTCCCATGTCTGTGGTTTAGAAATAGTGTAAGCACGTAAAAGATCTAGTATAGTACTGTTAGTGGCTTCTGTTTGTCCATTAGTTTCAGGATGAAATGCAGATGAGAAATCAATCTTTGTGCCTAGGTTAGCAAACAAAGTAATCCAAAAGTTGTTACAAAATCTAGAATTACGATCAGAAATAATAACTTTTGGTAATCCATGGTTAGTGAAAACAGTTTTCAAAAACAATTGTGCTGCCTGTGATGCTGTTAAAGTTTTCTTACATGGAATGAAATATGCTTGTTTACTAAACCTGTTTACTACTATCCAAATCATATCATGGTTAGATTTAGTATTAGGTAAACCAGTAATAAAATCCATAGAAATTTGTTCCCATGGTCTTGATGGAATAGATAAAGGCATAAGTAACCCATACTGTTTACCATGATGTCTCTTAACTCTTTGACAAATCAAACATTCAGAAACAAAGTTAGATACATCAATGTCCATATGCGGCCAATAAAAATTTTCAGCTAATGTACGTAAAGTAGATATGATACCTCTATGACCTTGATATGGAGGACAATGAATCTCATTCAAAACAAAAGATCTGAATGGAACTGTAACACATAATCTCTTTTCATAAAACATGAATCCATCATTATAAGATAGTGAATCAATAGGAATCAAATTATTTTGAACTAATTTATTCCAATCAGCATGAAAAGTAATGTCCTGATGATAAGTATCTTTCATAGCAATCAAAGAATCAAATGATATAACAGAAATATTATGAATGGCAGGTCTTCTACTTAATGCATCGGCCACTACATTTTCTTTACCGAGTTGATATTGAATGATAGGATGAAAACTCTGAATAAAGGCTGCCCATTTGATATGTTGGTCAGATATTTGGGGTTGGCTAAGTAAATGTCTAATACTTTGTTGATCGGTCTTAATCATAAATTCAGAGCCCATTAAGTAGTGTTTCCACTGTCTTAAGGCTTGTACCACAGCTAATAATTCTTTGTCATATGTGGAATATTTCAGTTCAGAGGGTTTTAGCTTACAACTAGAATAGGCTATGGAATGATTGTACTGCATAAGTACGGCTCCTATTCCAGATCCACTAGCATCAATCACTACTAAAAAGAATGGTCTATTAAAATCGGGCAACTGTAGTACAGGAGCATGGGTTAATGCATGTTTCAATAAGTCAAAGGATTTCTGTTGATTATCGGACCAATGATAAACAATACCTTTCTTCAGAAGTTTGGTTAATGGTAAAGCAAGTAATGAAAAATTACGCACAAACTTCCTATAGAAACTAGCAAGACCTAGGAATGATCGTAACTCATGCGCATTTTTAGGTATAGGCCAGTTCAATATTGCTTCTATTTTCTTAGGGTCAACCTTAATTCCATCAGATGATACGATATGACCTAAATATTCAATTTTTGTTTTAAAGAACTCACTCTTTTCTGGATTGACATACAGTTGATTATCTTTTAATAACTGGAAAACCAATGACAAATGCTCATAATGTTCTTTCTCATTTTGACTAAACACCAAAATATCATCAAAGAATACAATAACACAATACTTATATTTCAAAAATATACGATTCATCATTCTACTAAATGTAGCAGGTGCATTAGTCAATCCGAAAGGCATCACTAAAAATTCATAATGACTGAATTGTGTCCTAAATGCAGTCTTGAATATGTCAGACTTATCTAGTCTCACCTAATGATAACCAGATTTAAGGTCTATTTTACTAAATATGGCGGAACCTTGCAGTTTATCCATAAGGTCATCGACTCTAGGAATTGGATACCTATTCTTTACAGTGATCTTATTTAAAGCTCGATAGTCAATGCACATACAATAGGTATTATTTTTCTTCTTTACTAACAGAACAGGTGCACCAAATGGAGAACTACTAGGTCTAATCAATCCTCTATTTAGTAATTCCTCAACTTGACTTTGAATTTCTTTTTGCTCTATCTGGTTATGCCTATATGGTGCTTTACAAGGTGGTTGTGTACCAGGAATCAAATCTATTTCATGGTCTTCTGGACGTAAAGGAGGTAAACCAGGTGGTAGATCTTCTGCAAAACAGTCTTTAAAGTGTGCAAGAAATTCTTTATGCCTAGGGTGCATATGGTTTTCTTTAACTTGCAGTTCATTCACCCAAATGAGATAAGATTTACTACTTTTGCGTAATGCACGTTTAGCTTGAGTATGTGAAAGCAGTGGAAAAGCATTAGATCCATGCATACCATACAATGTAATATGTTTTCCTTGAAATTGAATATTGATTGAATGTGTGGAATAATCTATATCAGGGTTATGCTGATGACGCCAAGGCATACCTAAAATAATATCATTGGACTGTAATGGTACAACTAGAAATTTTCTTCTTTCAATGTACTCACCAATTTGAATCTCTAAATCATGCACTTCCTGTGTACCATTATACCTAGTGTCTAAGAATGCTGCTTTGATGCGATAATGCATAGGTACAGTCTGTAACTTCAATTCTTTTACTAGCTTTGCAAAAATAAAATCATGAGTACTACCATCATCATGCAAAATAATATTTTCCTTTCCATGCACTAAATATTTCATTGTCAATAAAGAATGTGAAGTTGGCATACCAGGTAAAGTATCCAAAGGAGTAGTAATGTCATCTTCATCTTCCGTGAAATCAGGCATTTCTTCATGTTCTTCATCTTCCATTGCTCCAAGGTAGTTGATATGGACAGGTGGCTTCTTCGAATGGCAATTTGTTGCTAGATGTCCAGGTTGATGGCATTTATAACATACTATAGGCTTGGCTTTGGTTACGTTATTTGCAATGGCAGGAAGTCTAGGATATTAGGATTTGGCTGTGGAATGGGCTTAGGGTTGTGATTGGTATTGGATGGTAAAGCAGGTGGTTTTGCCCAATTTTTACGGAAAGATGATGAAGGAAAATGACCTTGATTAAATCTTCTAAAATTTGAGTTGAATTGCTTAGATCCATAGTTACCATTGGCTTGGAATTGCTGTGGACGCTTATCTCTTCCTCGCAGCTTGTCTTCAGTGTCATGAGCTAATGAAATTGCATCTTCAAGAGTTGCAGGCTTGAACATATTAACTTCAGCATAGTAATGCCCAAGTAGTCTAGGCATATACTTGCGCTTGTGTGTCGCTTCAGGTACGTCTTCAAGCATGCATAACTGGAGTAATGCGTTCCAAAAGCGCTCGGTGTACTGAGGAATAGGCTCACGATCTCGTTTCTGAAGAAGGTCCCATTGCTTTATGGCTTTTTCATGAAATTGTGGAGGAAGAAAATTCTGCATAAACTTCTTATTGAAATTCTCCTAGATAGTGGGACAATCTATACTTTTATGAACCACGGTCCACCAAAGAGATGCTCTATCCACTAAATGATTAGTGACACACTTGATTTTATCTTTTTCTGCATATGTTTCCTCATGAAAGTAGTCATCAAACTGGCTAATGAATGCAAGAACAGTTTTTCCTTCTCGAGTGCCATTGAAAGTACGGAATTTGAAATTTCTTTTACTTCTCTTTGTTTCCTTGCGGATGGATTGAGCTTCGAGAGTCGTATCGATGGTACGCCGGATAAGATCTTCAGATTGAGGTTCCTCTTTATCGGTAGTCGATCTTTGTAAATTAGCCAATTGAACTTGTAATGCTTGCCTAGCTCGTCGTTCTTCATCCAATTGCATTATAATTAAGTCCAACTTTTGCTCCATCGTAGGTTCAGGTAGATCGCCTTCAGCCATTAAATCATCCATATGTGGTTCCATCATCCTGCAAAACTCAAAAGACCTCTCACTCTCAAAATCAAGTTAGCAGGATGAGCGTAGCTCAAGATTGGGTATACAAGGCTTATATATTTTTGTGTGTGGCTTTCACAATCTTCGTCTTCGACTATTGCGGGATTCGCAATCTTTGAAAAATCTGCGTTTTATCCTTCTGCGTATGCTGAAAATGGTTCAGCAAACCTACGTATGCGAAGAATACCTTCAAATGAACAACTTTGCAGTTCGGAGTTTCTGCGCAGGAACAGCCCTTCTATGAGTTTTGAACAGAAGTCAATTTTGACTTCAGGTGACTTGTCTGACTTGCAGAGTTGCAGACTTATGTGACTTGCAGAGTTCCAAGACTTGCAGAACTTGGTTGATTTATCTGACTTGCAGAACTTGAACTTGGAAGACTTGCAGTACTTGTTGAGTTTGTGAGGCTTATGTGATTTAGAGCTTTGGAGACTTAGCTTGTGGCTTAAAGGGATCAAAAAAGGTGAATTTTTAGGGGGGGGCCGTTTTTTCAGCACGTCGAAAATCACGGGCTCCTCCTCTGTCACACAGTTAGAAGAGGAGGAGGCTGTTGAAACTCTAAAGAGGAAGCTAGAGATTGCCCGTAGAGCCATAAGTCATGGACTCTGTGTCCAACCATAAGGAGCGGGAACCAGCTTGAGCCAATAGGAGCAACAAGAGTATTTGTTAAGGACAGGGGATACAATTCAAGAGGTGGAACTGTTAGGCTTTAAGGAGGGAAAAGGACCATAAGAGCCAATGAGAGAGGAAGAGAATCAGGCATCACCACCAAAAGAGCGGCAATATTTTAAAGTAAGGCAACAAGATGAGAAAAAAGTCTCCCAACCACCCTCTCCAAGATCGGAAGCCCAATGGGAAGTGCCACATGAGGACACAACTACGGAAAGAAAAGAGGAGATCAAAAAAAGAAGGAAGAATATGCTAGAGCAAGCACACATAACACTGAGGGCATGACCCTTAGCAACCCCAGAAGCCCCCATTCTGCAAAGAGAAGAATGCTTTCCAGTCAACTGGAACCTAGAACTTGTAGTATGGGAACAATGGGAGAACAAGTGCAAGCCCTTCAAATTCAATATTCGATACCCATCCACACTAAGCGGGTATTATCCCCTAAAGCGGTGGAGGAAGTGATCAATATGGGCATAAGGCTTGGGAAGTGATGGAGCACAGAAAGAGAGACACATCCAACAAACACTGTGGGGGACAGAGGCACATGACTATTGGGAACACAAGGTCATGGAGGTACCCATGACTGTCAAAGG
This sequence comes from Lygodium microphyllum, assembly GCF_053477565.2. NCBI lineage: Eukaryota > Viridiplantae > Streptophyta > Polypodiopsida > Schizaeales > Lygodiaceae > Lygodium > Lygodium microphyllum. The sequence goes on along the minus strand of NC_141157.1, from coordinate 73,613,376 downwards.
GTACGAATCATAGCCAAGATGGAGATGAAGAATCTGGGATGAGAATGTAGACACATGGATGTCATTTTTTGCAGCACCCTACCCTACAAAAGAAACAACCCAGTGTGCATGCCATATCCAAGAAGGGTAGGAGTGGACTTTAACCCCAACATCCATGGTCGCTACGACTTCCCTAAAATCTACAATGTAAATGCTACTAATCCTAGAGGAAGCTGTTGTATTCTTCGAAAAGGACCTAGTACCCTCCATCTCCCACTTCCTTAGTGAATTCTCCTCTTGCCCTGACATCCTTTATCACAACCTGTAACTACCTTAGGCTAATTAGGGTTTTGCTTAAGCAACCACCTACCTCTCAAGAGTATTGCCTACCACCCCTATTTTTTGATCTAAATGCCAGCATAGATAACAATGCCATGGCTAGGTTAATGATGTGAGCTGCCCTCCTTCCATCCTTTTGCAGGACCTTATTAGGAGACATGAATGAGAGCTGGTTCACTAAGTGTAGTCATCCATTTTTGGCAACAACTCCTCTGAATATACGCATGAACCTAAAGGACTATATGCAAAATAGGAACTTCCTTAGTAAATCGCTTGAGCCCCCAGCCTCCTCCTCCTCTCACGACCCATAATTTGAGGATTGGTTCCTCGCACACATTTTTATAAAAAAAGAAAGAGATAAAAATAAAAAAAGAGAAAAGGTAAATGAAGGAAAGAACAAGAAAACACAAAAAAAAAGAGAATGAAAAGAGAAAAAAGAAAAACAAGAGAATAAGGGAAAAGAAGATCAAATGGAAAATAGGAAAACGTACCTCACTTGATGAGTGCCACAATCATTACACCTAGAGGTCCTCAAGTTATGCACATCCGGTGGCCTTGCTGGTCGGTCCAACCCCCTAGCCCTTTTTGTTCCCCACTTCACGCTTAGGGCATATCAAGGGCAAGACATACCTAGGGAATTCATGCTCGTATGATTAGACCTGTCTCCCTGAGCTACACCCACCGCACCTCCCCTATACACAAACTGGGTCCTCAAGTATGGGACAACACCCTAGGCTTGCTTGTGGTTTACCCATCTCCTAGTTCCACTAGCATGGACATAATGCACCACATGATAAGGTAGACACAACCCCTAGGCAGTGCACTTTTCTTTTCCTTTTTAGGTAAATATGAATGCAATCAACCACCAACCTCTCAAAGGCCCTTGTCAACCACTCAATATACCCTCAATCTCCAAATCCTCGACCATTCTGACGTGTTTCTTTTCCACGTCAAATCTTTGCAAGAGCCCCATCATCAACTACATGAAAACCCTTCAATCACCAAGCCCTCACCAACAAACAAGTGCCATGGGACTGAAACTCAACTAGGAGGGGGTAATGTTAACCCTGCTGCAAGACAAGGAAAAAGAAAGTAGAAATAAGTCCAAGAAAATTCAGAAATGTGGACCCGATGGAGGAAACAAGAGAAGAAAAGGCAAAAGGCGCAAAGGCAACCTTAAAGAAGGTAAAGGGGAAAGACACATTTTAAAATGCAAAGGTGCCCCAAAATTTTATAAAAGAGGACCAATCTCCCTCATATGCAAATTGTAAAGAGTAGACGGGCATAGGTGAAAAGATAATGTAAATAGAAGGGAATAGGAAAAGAGGACCTTGGCAAGATGTCCGGTCATTTAAAAAGGGGATGGGTGCCCAAAGGGATAAGGGCATGTATAAAAACCAAAAAGTGAATGCAAGATCTCATTCTTGGTGTGTAGCTAAAGTGGCTCTTTTATTCTTTTCTCCTTGCTTTTGCTTGTGCTGTGCTTGTGTTTGAGAGAGGGAGTGAGTGTGTGAGGATGAGGGACTGTGATGGAGAAGCTCTACATCTTCTCCTCTCTTCTTCTCTTATCTTCTCTCCTCTTTTCAAGTGCGCATAGGGCTATGGAGGATGGAGCTTGAAGGTAGAGGATTGAGCTTCCTTGAACTCGCATCTCGGATCGTGGAGCTACCGGAGTGCTTGAGGGAGGATGATACTCAATCAAGCATCAAGGTAAGCTCACTACACTCATTGGATCAAGAGCATGTATGGCTAGGTGAGAGATAGCCATTGGTCGCTTGCTTAAAACACTTGAAACAATAAGCACTCCATGGGTCTTGGTGGTTGAGCGTGCGCTCCCACTTCAACGACAAGCTTTGATACATCAATGTGCACGAATGTTATGTTCCAATCTGGGGCCCATAGTATTGGTGCAATCATGAGAGCCTTTTTTAATTCCTCATAGGCGTATTGGCATTCTTCGATCCACTCAAATACAATCAACAATTTGTAAAGGGCCCTAACAATCAATGCATAGTTCAAAATGAATCACTGATAGTACCCTATGTGTTCTAGGAAGCATTGAGCTCCCTTATAGTTCATGGGTGGTGGTAAATCGGTAATGACTCTAACTTTGGAGAAGTTGGTGGCAATGCCATTCTTAGACACCACGTGCCCTAGGATACATCCATGTGTCACTTAGAACTTGCACTTTAGGGGGTTCAAGGAGAGACTATATAGCCTACACCACTCGACACAAAGTTTTTTTAGGTGTTCCCTCCAACTAGAGTGAATGCATAGATCGTCAACAAACATTTCCAATTCTTGCCTAAGTATGTCTTTGAAGTTGGTACACATGAGGTGTTGAAAGGTAGCAACTGCATTCGTTAGCCCGAATGGCATGACTATACAGGCAAACATGTCCCATTCCATTGCAATTTTATGCCTATGGCCAAGGTGTACCTACACCTGGTTGTAACCTGAGAAGAGGAAACTGTAGGACTCTCTTCCTGCTACTCTCTTGAACATGTGCTCAGTGTAAGGTAGTGGATAGTTATCTCTTTTTGTCACAGCATTGACTTTTCTATAGTTTACACACACTTGAATTTTTCCATTCTTCTTCAAGACAGTCACCATGGGAAATTTCCAGTCCGTGTGCTTGATTTCGTAGATGAATCTGTCTTTTAATAGCTTATCTATCTCCGCCTTGACGGCATGTGCATGCTTCATATTCATTGGGTATGGCCATTGCGTAACGAGTGTTGCATCAGGAGTCATCGGGATGTTATGGGTTATGACTCTCGGATCGAAGGACCAACAGAATGCATCTATGTACTCTCATAAAAGAGCAATGAGATCAACCTCCTCTTGCTCAATCAGATTGTCAACTATGAATACAGGTCGAGGCTTTTCCCCTTTCCCTACCAAGTTGGCTTCCTTGACCTTAGCAAGCCCTTCGATAGATTCATTTGCTTGTCCTTGCCTCTTAGCTCCTAACAAGGTCGCTACCCTATTACCCTTTTCGAACTTTGTGAAGTGCTTAGGAAGGTCCTGGGACTTCTGTTGCTCTTTGACTTCCAATCCCCTTGGCTGCTTCCTCTTGTCCTCCTTCAATTTCTAGCACCTTAGATGGATTGGGAGGTCCCCTTTAATGTGTTTGGCCTTAGGTGGTTGAGGCATTTCTGATTGCTTTCAAAGCTCACTTCTAACTCAGAGTCAAACTCGTAACCTTCGCTAGAAGGAGTTTCCCCTGGTGGTTGCAATTTTGAGTCGATTATGTTCTAAGGAGTGGTGCAGTACTTGGCTGAACTAATCCAACTTGCTCGTGGTCTATCACCCCTAGGTGGTCCAATCAAGTATGGCCACATTCTATTCTAAAGACTCCTCTTTCGATCCTAAGGACATTGGATTTCTGTGGCTTGGAGACTACTCATATCTATTTAAACACTTGGCCATCTATGTCATACTCTATTGTCTCAGCCTCTTTCTCACTTTCCTCATTTGTAGAGTAGCAGTCTTCATACTCATTGTCCGAATTGTTATCTTCTTAGTGCTCATCGTCTTGTAGGCTTCTAGCCTCAACCCTCTTCTCATCCATGTTCAGTGCCCAATTGTACATCAAATTCAAGTTGTGCACTCGTATCCACTGCCACTTTGGCTTATCCATGAGATCCTTGAGGGGTTTGAGATTGGCTATTGGATTACTTGTCAACCCTTTTGTTAAGTATTTAAGGATCCCCTAGAGTTTGAGTTTATTAGACAGAATGTGGAAAGGGATAGGTGCTAGTGGTTGTCTCCTAGGGCTCTTGGCCATCATGCAAAGTGGTATCAATGGCGAGGTCTTACCCTTCAGTAGAGCTGAGATGTTGTGGCCCTATGGGACTGAGTGGCTGTCCTTGTAGCATGCTTATAATCCTCTTCATCATGTGAGAATGACATGTTGATGGTAGCTAGCACATGTATCCAATCCTGCTCATCCTCCCCTCAAGGCAAGGGATATATTTCGTTAGTGGCCCGTAAGAATTCTTAACCTATGAGTCCCCTTTCAAGATAGCAGAGATGGCACCTAGATCGATCAGTGTGGTCTTTCAAGTATCCATAACTCTTGCAGCCTAAGAATATGAGACCTTTGCCACAATCTTCTATCACTCGTGCATTTCGCATCCAGGGTTGGCCTAGTAGAATGTCGTAGTCCACTCCCTTCATGACTATGAAATTCACTGAGAGTGGACTCCCACTATGTTCAAGGGTTAGTTCTTAAGTACTCCAAATGGTTTGACCTTCATTCCATTAGCCAATGTGACAACCTTGTGGTCTCCATGAGCGGTTTACCCCAAGCCTACAAGACTACATGGCTGAGCACACTAACTCGAACTCCCGTATCTACAATTCCCTTTCTTGTAGCATCTCCTAATGCATTGACAAGCAAGACTACCTGCATCTATGTGCCTTCCCAAAAGGCATTTATGTGCAAATACTTGGACATTGAGTTCAAGGTTAATCTTGGTATGTGTGTTACTACGTCATGGTCAGGCAAGTCAGTCACTCCAAGCTCGTCATGTCATTTTATCCACTGCTTCAACCCTTGCCATAGCATTGGGTTCTACCTAAGCAGTTCTCCCAAAGGTAGGGTCACAAGGGTCAATATCAACATCATGAGCAAGTTGCCAACTGCTTGCTTTTCATTAGGCTCTACACTCTTTTGCCAATGATCTTGGGCATTTTGCCCACCTATGACATCTAGGCTCTATCTATGCAGTGTTACATGGGGTGTACATGTGTCTTTTGATTTGAACTGAGTAGGCAAGACTGGTGTGCTCACGCTAGAGAGCTCATCGATCTCATCTTCCATGATGGGTTCTGCCTCCTTTAGGTGCGCTTGGGATTCTCTCACCCACTCCTTGACCTTATCAACCACTTCTAATTGGTGCCTCAGATCGGGATATTATTCTCCAAACTTGGCACTTCCCTTTTCTACTATCTTAGAAACAAATGTCTCTGCTTCTGTTTCTTTGACTTGCTTCCCCTTTGGTAATGTGGTGGCACTATTTGTCTTAAGCGTAATCTTTGTCTCAACCCTCTTTTTCCTTCTTCTATGACTTTTCTTCCCTATCGAAGATGCATCGAGGTTGCTAGGTCATGGTAATGAAATACTAGCTTGCTTAACCTATGCTCGAGTCATGACATTCAACGGAATTGACATGGCTTCCCCATCAAGTGTTTCAACTTCGAACAATCCCAATGGTACAGATGCACAATAGTTGAACTAGTGGAAGGTTTTCGCTTAGGGTGCTCGGCGCACAAGTGTATGATCCCACACTTAAGGCATCTCAAGTCAACCTTATCTCAATTGTCTTGCTTTCTTTTGGGGCATCGTGACGATGAGATGTGTCCTAGGTGACTACAAGTCCAACATACGATGGATTCCTGGTTCTGTCCTCCTAGATCTCTACCTCTTCCCCTACCCAACCCCATCGCTGGTACTAGTCTAAAATCCATCAAGATGGGATTGCCCTCTTTATCATATGAGATGTAAGGGTTTACATATGCTTTGTCCACATTCGGCTCCTCTACATAATGTATCAAAGCATCACTCGATGGATGGGTCATGATGGATCCAAGTGGCCTAGGTATCCCTATGGGCTCAATGTCTATCCTAGGGAATGGCTAGCTTTAAATTGTTGGGTGCTAGAAAAGTTAGTGGAGCCCCCTCCCAAACGGTTGCAATCTATTCCCTAAGTAGGAAGGCTGATTGTATGGCTGTGAGTATGGCAATTGCCTTAGTAATCAACAATGCATTGCATCATGGTCAAACCTACTACAATTGGCACAGGGTTTGGATCTAGGATCCATGCACTTAGTCGGAAGGTGGTTTGCTCCACAATGCATGCATTGCATGTGAGGTCATGCAGGCCTTCTCATCATCTCTTGAAGCTTATCCAACTCTATCTTCATGTCCACCAACTCCTGGCTCTAGTCGATAGTCTTTCCCTTAACAAGGGTGCTCTGATTAGATATTTCACTAACAATCATAGCTCTTTTTGAGCTTCTAGAGATAGTTTTGTCTCGGTTGTGGGTCTCGAGCTCCTCTCCTTGAGTAGGTCATCCACTCATATGGCTTCTTCGAAAACCCTAGCTAGCACATCCCTTTGCAGGGTTGAGTTGCTCACCAAGGCCTTGTAAAGCTCTTCACTTCCGATTCGACTTATGAACACATTGGAGATCCCTCGTTTGCTAGGTCACTCTATGACGGCTAGGATTCTCTTAAAGAGACTCCACACATGGGTGACATATAGCCTCACATATTCTCCTTATCCTTTTGACTAACGTTCATCATCCTAATGACGATGAGGTTGTCAGAGTATCTCACTCAGAGAATCTCTTGATGAAGAGACTCTTGAGGTTATTAAAGTCATTGTGTTCAACATTATCTAGACTAGTCACATCCATCCTTTGTCTCCTAGGCACTGTCCGAAAGCTTGTGCACATTGAGCAAGGTCCATGAGGCTATTAGCCTTGCACACTTGCTCAAACTGCTCCACAAAGCTATATGGGTCATTGTTGGGCTGCCACTTATTGAGTTGCTTGGCAACCACATGTATCTTGGTCTGGCTCCTAGAATTTGGGGTGATTCCTAGTCCTGCTAGCAACAAAGTTTCCAAGGCTGCTCCACTCTACTCTGCAACTATGTTGTCTAAGAGTCGCTTCATAAGAAGCTCACTCAATGTAAGATAGGCTTCTAGTGTTGTCTCTCTCTCAACATTTGGTCCTATCCTATTTTAGTTGATGAATGCTAAAACGCGTTGGACTCTACACATTTCTATGTCTTGCCTTTGCTTTTGAGCTCATTGCTTTTGGTGATAGGCAGATATGCTTAGCACCGCTTTCCTTGCCAACCCTCCTCTAGATTGGCTACGATGTCATGACCTGGTCTATCATGATGCTTCATTTTGGTTTGCGGGTCATAGTGGGTCATCAGTTTACTAGATGTCCACTGAGATTTCTCCCAAGTCAAGCTCGTCATTTTTCGGTTTGGTGCTTGCTCCTAACATATTTCTACTTTCTTGGGCAACTAGGGTATCAATTTGATTGGTCAAGTTAGGTAGAGTTGTGTCCCTAATTGTGCATGTTGCTCTTTCTCCCTAAGCAGCTTGACGATTCAAGTCTCTCAGTATTCGATGATTGGTGTCCTTGGCCACTATTCGATGCTTGGGGTCTCCTTATAGTGGGCTCATTCAGCTTATCTTATCTTACACAAATTCCTTGTTATTTAAAACAATCCTCAATGTTACAAGCACTCAGATGCTAGTGATGTGCTCCTCAAAGTGTCATGTGTGGAATCAGGCTTTCAGCTTTTCTGGTGTGCATCAAATGTTCACTCTTTTTTTTTTAATGATGGAAAGACGCAATCGGACTTTGTATTTTTTTTTTGTATGCCTATTTGTAAATTTGTATCACTTTTTAATTAAATAAATAGGGGTTTTTAAAAATAGAGTGTGATCAAGGAAAGTGTAGTTTCAATGGACTTTTGTTTTGTTTTTTTCATTAGGTGTCTTGTCAAATATGGCATGGGTATACTATTGTGTATTACCAAGTTTTGTATATTTTATATGATTCTCTCTTTTTCTTTTTAAAAAACTCAATGTATAAGGTTTTGTAGTATTTTTAAATGTCACAATAGGTTTTTCTTATTTATTTTTTCTATTTTATTATTAAAAATGTATATTTAACATGATTTTTCTACTTAGAATTTGATTTGAGTTTTTTTTTTTTGGTTGGCATATGAACATTCGTGTCGTGGCATAGTCAAGACCACAGCACGTTCCATATGTGAACAATAGTTCAAAAAACATGGTAATGAGCAAAAATGGAAACAATACATGAAAAACAACTCACAAGAATCTCAAGCCACCACATAACCCATCACACACGAATCCGACAAATGTGCAAAAAATGACTACAACACCCCACATGTGAACAACATGCATGAGCATGGTGAGGGAGGAGTGGAAGTTGCTACGAGTTAATGGTTGCTTAGGAGATGATGTGTTTTTTCTTTTGATTTTCAAGGTGGAAAGAGGGGGCTTGGGGGAGGGTGGCTTTGAAAAGTGGATTGAGGGGTGGGGGGGTTGTGGAAAGTAGTTTTTTGGGGAATGGTTTTGGATAACGTGGTTTAGGAGGAGAAGGTGGTATTTGGATAAGGTGGGTTAGGAGGAGGTGACAGGTGGAAATGAGGGAGGACAAGGGGGGTAGATGGTGGAAGAGGGGGAGGAGGGGAGAGATAGGACAATGAAGGGTGGCTAGGGCAGAGGGCAATCAATTGGCAAGGTGGTGCACTGGCTAAGGGGTGACATGGTCAATTGCAAGGAGTGGCAATGCTACAACAACAAAGTTGGAGGTATGCAAGATGAATAGCACCCATGGTGGCATGGCATGGCACTGAAACAATGGATAGGTTAGGAGATAAGATGGCAGCAGTGCAGGCAACAAATAAGAGTGGTGGTTGCTTGAGATGGCAATAGTTGATGGTGAGCAAGGCATGGCGATGAGCACTAGAATGGCGATGGCACAAGTGATGTCAATAGTGACGATAGCAAGGGTGGTGCTACCCAAGGTTGTAGTAGGTGGCAGAGGAGGAGGAAGAGGGTAGGTAGAGGAAAGGAAGAAGGGAGGAGGAAAATGGAAGAAAAGAAGATGGAGGAGGAGGAAGAAGAACAAGAACAAGAAGGAGAAGGGCAATGGGAGAAAAAGGATGAGGAAGAAGAAGAAGGAAGGAAAGAGAAGCAAAAAAATGGAGGAAGGAGAAGGTGGCCCATGGCAGGGAGGGGGGAACCAATGCATGATCGGGAAGGGTTTTCTTTATTTAGATTTTGATTTGTTTTCCTCTTTATTTTTAAATTTGAAATGGAACATGAACATAAGTACCTCCCCCTCCTGACTCATCCCATTAATGAGCTAGCACTAGGTGTCAGAGAGAGAACTAGGGAGAGAGAAAGAGGAGAGAGAAAGACTGCAGAGGAGAGAGAAAGACTGCAGGAAGAGAGAGAAATAGAGTGACGAGGAGAGAGAAAGACTAGAATTGGAGAGAGAAAGACAGGAAAGATGAAGAAGCCATGGAAGCTTGGAGCAAGAAGGGAGAGAAAGATTGTAATTGTATTGATATGTCAAAAAGATCTGGAAAATTACAACTTATCTCCTTATATACCAATGTCAGTGTGACATGGCATATTATCAACATTTTAACTATTTCCAACTTCTTACAATCCATCCCTTCCCAAAAGTTTTTTGTCCTCAAAAACAAACCTAGAAACAAGCTAAAAAGGAGATGGATAAAACAGAGTACTACTCTGTACAGCATTACAAGGGATAAAGGAAAATATTACCTAATACTCAATAGTAGTACTAATCTATACAGGAGGTCAAAATCATCCTGTAGCCTCCCGGATCAAAAGGAAAAGTTGTATCTTTGCCATGCATAGGATCAACTTTCATAAGATCGAAATCAAATACTCCTGGAAACACGATCATCATGATAGTACTCACTAATAAAGTCTCCATTGCATGATGGTCTTCCAAGTCCACACGCTGTCCATAATCTGCCTTCTTGAACTGAACTTCTTGTTGTTGAACTTCTTGTTGTGGACTCATACCAGAATGGTCTTCAACAAGATGTTCTTCATCATCTTCAACACGATGTTCTTCATCATTTACATCATAATATTCGAATAGCAAGATTATTTTGGCAGACCTTGCACTACATGTGGCTTGGTGGTTACAAAATAGTGGCTTAGCACAACGATAGCATAAGCCCGCAGCATGCAGTTCCCGTATTGTATCACTAGTAAGGTGTCTAACACGTTTAGATTTAGATAGCAATTTACACACCTGTTCATCACCATTAGTCAGCTCTATGATATTTTTGACATGCTGCTCATAGTCATCTTGCTGCTCATGCATAACAGATGGCTGTCCATGCTCATCATGTACAACAGATGGCTGTCCATGCTCATCATGTACAACAGATGGCTGTCCATACTCATAACCATATTGCTCATGCTGTCCATACTGCATATGGTGATAATAGTCCTGCTGCACATCAGAGGGACAATTAGGTTGAGCATATGCAGTTGTTTCCACTGCAGTTTGCTGCTCACATTCATAAGCATGTTGCCTTTGATCATTGATCCCACTGTATTGGTCATAATCACTTGCTTGCTGTTGATCAAAGCTAGAAGTGTACTGATAAGCATAACCATTTCTGTTACATCCATAAGAACTATGTTGCTGAAGAGATGGATGCTCATAAACATAAGCATGTTGACCATAATAACCATTCTGCTGCCAAGGTTCAATGGAATGATACTCTGCATTATGATATGGTACATCATATTTATAAGCATTAACATGCTGTCCAGATGTACTTGCATACTGGTCATATTCATTTGCATATTGTTGCTGTTCATATTCATAAGATGCATGTGGATCATAGTGTGTACCATCAGCATATAAATGCTGTCCATAAGCATGAACATTTGATTCAGGTCCTGCTGTTTTTCCCATAGGAGCAATACACTGTTGAATCGAAACTACAAGTTTGTCAATATTAGCTTTTGTTTGAAGCTGATCTTGTACAAGTTTGTCCATTTTAGCCTGTGTTTGAAGCCAACCTTGTCCAATTTTGTCCATTTTAGCCTGTGTTTGAAGCCAACCTTGTCCAAGTTTGTCCATTTTAGCATGTATTTGAAGCCAACGTTGTTCACTAGAGCTGGAGCTATTGTTCTTAGTTACTGCCATTGCAGTCAAGTTGAAGAGATATGCTGTTCCTTGAAAAATAGAAGTCCAAATAAGGTGTATGATAGCTTGACTCGAAGGTTAGGATGTCTAGTATCAAGTAGAAATCCTGGTTTGAATTTAGGAGTAGCAATACCCCTCTCTGTTTAAGAATTTCCAGAACTGTCCACAGTAAACTGCTAGTGAACTGCCAGTACCAAATAGGCTCTAACTCAAGAAATATATGTCCAAAAGAGACGTTTGATGGCTCCACTCGAAGCTTATGATAACTAGTATCACTTCCAGTTGTTCCTTTGTCGTTAGAATGATGCTACTAATTTCTGTAGCAACTTTTTCCAAATCTGTCCCTGTTTGGACTGCACCCTGTTTAGCACTGTAATGCCCCTATTTTGCCTCGTAATCATTACCTTTCATCTAGGGAAAGTTGTAAGGCACTTAAAATCAGTAAGAACACTGACTAGACATGCACAAACCCTGCAAATACATCCTTGATACATCCAAGAAGTGCTCTACAAATAGCCCAACTGATCCTTACTACATACTCTCAACCATTTGATCAAGCAGAACCCATAAGCATTGAGAACTCCAATAGTTGCTTCAAAATAGAGCTAACCAAGAAACAAACTCCAATATAGCTTGAGTTGGTTGTCTTCTATGGCATAAAACAGAATGCAGATTGTGCTGGGTATGCATTCGCACTTTCAATCGTGTGACAAAGCTTCCTTCTGAGTTTGTGCCTGGTATTTTAACTACCCTAACAGGCATGTCCAAAGTATCACATTTTGAAGAGAATTGTGCAATCATTAAATGTCCAGCAACAACTCGTGGTTGAGCACCCCAGAAATCTTGTCCTATTTTCTGACAGCAGCAACAGCAACAACATCAACAGGCACAACAATGCAACTACAACATTCTGGTGCTATCATGCAGGAGGGGCCTACTATACAGCAACCTGTTCAGCACCAGCAACAGCAGCCAATCTCACAATCAGTACAACTCCAGCAGCCTCAGCCACACCAATCTCTCTGCAACAGTTGCCACATCCACATCCACAACAATCACATGCCCAGCAACTTCAACATCTACAGGCACAGCCTCAGTCACATCAGCTTCAACAGCACCAGCAGCACCAACAGAGTGATGAAGAGGACGAAGAAGATATCGATTTCAATCCACTGTCACCCAGTAGTACAAGAGCACTCTTGAAATTTCTGCAACATGGAGTTCCTCCTGTTTTTCAGTTACTCCAGCATTACCAAGCCTTTTCTTACTTCAAAATCCTGAGCTACACATGCTTGCTGCTTGACATGAATTATATCTGTCCCAAATGCTTTTGGAAACTCTACATTTTCAAGCTGTGATCTTTCAGTATCTTCTGATCCATCCTGAAGACATGTCTTCTGGAAGAATTCTGCAATAAGCTCTTCTATAGCTCCCTTTCTAGTTCAATGCAAGGTGATCTTGAGTATACTCAGTCCATTAGTACAAGTCATTCTGAACTTCTGTCAAGCATTTCTTCTGCAACTGTAGCTCCTAATGTAAGCCTGAACTCAAGGCCAGCAAGGATGTGTTTATGTCTTGAATCTGAAATTGGAAAAGTCTGCTACGCTAGCATCACTTACATTCCGAGCAACAATCTGTCATCCAATAATGTATCTCCTCTTGATGGGCACAACATGAGTTGACACGGGTGGGAAGCTTAAGAGTCACTTAGATTGTTGTAGGCATGGAGAAGCCTCAAAAGGTTCATGAATAGCATCCTTAGATAGAAGCTCTATGTCATCGATGGAGTGCAGGTCCAATACTTCACTGCAGAGTGAGGATTTCTCCTGAAGGCCTGCTCCTGTCGATTGTTGGGAACTCCGGAGAAGACTACACCTACACCCTCGACACTAACAGTGAAGCCTTCTCATTGCGCCTCCAAAGCTCCTGCCGCTTCACGGAGTGCCTTTGCTATATCTTCCATGTGCCGGTGCATCAGGAAGTGGACGCACTGCAGTAGATGCAACATCAGTTCACGTATTGCAGGAGACGGATCCTGCATCTGGAATGCGACCCTCCTGTAATCCATGGAGATGTTAAACCGAGTAATGTGCTGCTAGATCAGAAATTTTCTGCATACATTGCCGAATTCGGACTTTGATAAAACTGGTATGTCTAGATTTGGAAGCTCTTCCATCTCCCAGCAGCAGGACTCCTTCCAATTCCCTGCAGCATCATCTGTAGTACCAGCGGCTGGCCCCATCAACCGCAACCCCAGCTACAAGAATGTGCAAACATCTACCATGTTATCTGATCATGATCGGTGCCAGAAATCCTCCAGCAGCGATGAATCCATGGGCCCACCCGAAAACAGTACCATGACTAACACCACTGCCATCAAATACAAAGCTCAAGTACGATGGACATGAAGCTGTACCTTCCAATGCAACGTTGTTGATTGAGATGGAACTAGTATCTTGGAAATCTGTTGAGACTGTGACAGATGACAAAAATAGTTGTGAAAAAGGTCCTTAAACCTGGGGAAGGATACAAAAAGCCTAATGATGGATCTCATGCACAGATTAGATATGTTGCCAAGCTTGCTGATGGAACAGTTTTTGAAAAGCAAGGTCACGGTGACTCTGGACTCTTTGAGTTTGTTACAGATGAAGAGCAAGTAATTTTAGGTTTGGACAAGGCTGTGGCCACCATGCATAAAGGGAAAATAGCACTTGTCACAATACCTCCTGAGTATGGTTTTGGCAATTTAGAAATAAAGAGAGAGCTTGGAGTTGTTCCACCTAATTCTACCCTTACCTATGAAGTTGAATTGGTCAATTTCAAAAAGGAGAAGGAATCATGGGATATGGACACACCTGAAAAACTTGAAGCTACTAGAAAGAAGAAAGAAGGAGTGCAACAAAGCACGGGCTAGGATATTCTGCAACATGAAGCTAACAGGCAGAGTTATGGAGGACAATGGGACTACTGATGTTCTTACTATCTCTAAGTCAGGAGACAAGATCACTGCAGATAATCTGTCTGAATTGTTAATCAGGAGCGCTTCTGTCTCGAATGGTGAAGGTAAAGGAAGGACAGATGATGAAGCCTAAGCAATGATCTGAACAGGAACTTCTCTCATCTGAGTGATTCTACGGATGTGAATATGCTTTTGGAAGATCTGATGAAGTTGAAAGAAGGAGACCCGGGAGGTGACAGCATGGAGGACTTGCAATATGGCCCTCCCTGCACATCCGATGAGAGAGAGATGGCGAAGGAGCTAACGGGTCTGCGTATGGAGACGATGAAGATGAGGATGAAGACGATGACTCAGAGTCTGACGAAGAGGAGCTTGATGAAATTCTTGTCCAGGAATCTCGCTCCAATGCGGTTTACAACTCCGTCGTCCTCCATGAAAAGCTTGAAGAGATCAGCTGGCCTGGTGACTTAGATTGATTGCAAACTCTAACAGTCACATACAGTGAGCCTGGTGACATCAACATTAACGACGACTTAGCCAGAGAGATGGCCTTCTACACGCAGGCCCTTGAAGGCACCCGCGAAGCTTACACGAAGCTGCAGAACCTCGGGATTCCCTCAACAAGCCCTTCGATCTCGAGGAGGATGACGGGGCTGTGGACGTTGCTGAAATGCTCGCCAACGAACCCTTCCCCCAAGCGAAGGAAGGAGAAGGAGAAGGAGTACGGAATGCTTGCCAGTAGAAAACGGAAGAGGAACTGCGAGGAGATCATCAGCAGAACGTTTTCTGCCCCGCCTATACGCCTTCGTCTATCACAGGAACACCTGCCAAGAACACAAACTCCCGGAGAATGAAACACTTCTTCAGGGGCATCAGGCACGCAGCGGCCATGGGGTAAATGGGCGGCGGAAATTCGAGATCCACAGAAAGGATCAAAAGTTTGGCTAGGCACATTTGGCACAGCAGAAGAAGCAGAACATTGAGTCGGTGAAGAAATGGAGGAAGATGAGACACTACAGCGATTTTGCTCTCTCTTCACCAAAATACCTCCAACCAGAGTTGTGTAAATTCCCAAAAAAAAACTGCCATTAATGCTCCTGCATGCAGTCCTTGTGGTCTAGAGGTGTAAACTCCCAAGAAAGCTGCCATTAATGCTTCTGCATGCAGTCCTTGTGGCCAGGAAGTGTAAACTCCCAAGAAAGCTGCCATTAATGCTTCTGCATGCAGCCCTTGTGGTCCAGAGATGCTTTGGAAACTCCCCTACTGTTCCTGTACTTGTGTACCTGTGACTCAATATTCCATGTAACTAGAAAGTTGTATCTAGGTGAAAATGAGGGACTAACTGGGACCAAGAACCAAGGCTCTGATACCACTTGTCAGAGAGAGAACTAGGGAGAGAGAAAGAGGAGAGAGAAAGACTGCAGAGGAGAGAGAAAGACTGCAGGAAGAGAGAGAAATAGAGTGACGAGGAGAGAGAAAGACTAGAATTGGAGAGAGAAAGACAGGAAAGATGAAGAAGCCATGGAAGCTTGGAGCAAGAAGGGAGAGAAAGATTGTAATTGTATTGATATGTCAAAAAGATCTGGAAAATTACAACTTATCTCCTTATATACCAATGTCAGTGTGACATGGCATATTATCAACATTTTAACTATTTCCAACTTCTTACACTAGGCAGGGGATAAAAAAAATTTGTCGTGATGGGAGGTGAAACTACATTGGCAGCACAAGAAGATACTGACTAGAAAGAGAATATGATGCTCAAAAAGATAAAAAGAGGCATTCATGTGAGAACACACTAACAAAATCTTAAAACAAGATGAATATTAATTCTAAGAAATCCATATGTGGGATTGCAACACCATAAAAGCAAATAAGGGATTATTTGAAGGGCCAAATAGGGTGGTCAAGTTGAAATTCAATTCCAACACCAAAAAGTTGCATTTGCATGTAAAACAGTCAAAAACCACAAGAAAAACATGTATGGTCAGAAAAAAATAATGGACAATCCACTAGTCAAAACAACAAGCACTAAAAATTAAAAACATTCAATTTGAAAAGGTGAACAAGACTATAATGGCAAAACCACCTTTCGTCGACAAGGAAACAACGTGTTCACATGAAAAGTTGTAAAAATATTTTTTAAAAACCTGTGAAATTGTTTGAGAACAAATTTAAAAAATGAGACGTAGCTTGGAATGAGGAGCAATAAAAAGGAAAAATGTTTGATCTAAAGGGACAAATTGGCTTGGAAGGTCAAACCTTAATTTTGATGCCAAATGGGCGTGTTCATATAGAAATATGTCAAAAGCACATAAAATATTACAAACATTAATATTGAATTATTTGTAGCTCATAACAAGATACATTTATATAAAACATGGAAAGATAACCAAATATCCATGGAAATACCTCACTTGGGAGAGCTAATGTGATAGTGAATAGGAAAGGGGGGACCCTAAAAGATATGAGAAAGTTCGAACACATGCCTTGTGAAAAGTCAAAGAGGGCATTTTTATGAAAAAATGCAAAGACATTGCCTAGGGACAAGTCCCCACATTTAAGACATAATGTGGTGGATGGCTAAGATAAATAGGGCCCTATAGACCTCTGACCCACACATCCTCACACTTAAGATGATAGTCCTATGCAAACATACGCTAAAGGTACGGTTAGAAACACTTGGACCATTTGAAAAGTATTTGTTTTGATTATGATTATTTGGTTGAAGAAGACTTTGAGAGGTGTTGTGGCTTGCCACAGTATGCATCAATCATGAAAGGGACCATGAGACAGCATTGAGGGAGGTAGGTTTTCTATTGGAGATCACCACATTGTTGGCAGAGAGAAGTGTGCATCACTCAACTTACCAATCACCTAGTTTATATTTATAGAACACATGTCACCCCAAATGCTTACACAACTCAAAGAAGAAAGATAAACCCTTGTTCCACACTTGTTTTAGAAAGTGAAAAGATGAAGGAATTTAGGAAATGATGCTAGCATGCACAATTGATGGCTCAACAATGTAACCCAACTGACTGGCTTCGGTGCTAGAAAGATGGCCATGGAGCCTTATAATGTAGTACATAGAATAGAGTGTCATATTGCATTGTATCTACAAAGATTCATCATGTATGTGCACAAGAAAATGAGAATGTACTTGTCTCCATTTGTTGTAGTGTCCCTCAATCATCGTCTCTCAATTGATCGAAATAAAATTGGTCACACTCAATCCCCCCACTATCTTGCACTCCATTGATAGATATTGAAGGGCCATTTGATTCCTAATGTCCATTGCTTGAATCCTTATACAGCCACTTGTGCAGGTTTTGTATGCCTTGCATACAATTGATGGTGGAGTCGTGCATTCCACCCTGTGTTGGTATACTATGAGAAATAGAAGGCCAAGGAGCCTTATAGTGTTGTGCACAAAATAATTATGCTTTGTGCATTGAGAGACCTAATCGTGCATGCAATACTCAAATTCATGCAGCTCACTTTCTTAGTTGATTAAAAGGGCAAAGGTTGGTCACTCGCCTCACCCCCTATCTCACACTCTATTGTTAGGTAGATTAATTACTAAGGATGAGGCATACTTAGGGAGATAGTCAATTAATCACAAACTTGTTGGTAATGTTAAAGAGCATATACTCTATAGGGTTCAGAGGTATAGGAGCTGTTAGATAAGGATGTTACAAAAGGAAGTATAGCAGAGATTCAGATGTACAAAGGAGTTGCAAGATATACTGCACCAAGGGAGATGGCTTCGGAACTACATTTTGGAAATATCAATTAACAATTCAGAAGGTCTAGATTGTGGGGTGTCACCAACCTCTCTGCATCTAGCTTTCCACCCCAAGGGTGTTGCCACATTTTCTTGGAATGAGGCCTATTATGATAGGGAATTTCTTCCTTTTCTCCATAATAATTTATGTTTTCTTCTCCTTTTTTCTTCCCTTTTTTCCTCCTATTGAGGACATTTCTACATTTTCTCAAGGAATAGAGTAGCATGGTAGGCACTGAAGTCCTTTTCTCCCATAGCATCCCCACCTCTCACCATGTCCTTTTATTCTTATTGTTGTTGACTTTTTTAAAAAAGATCCAACCCTACCATGTTTGTGGAACTAAAGGGAAAGACAATAGAACAATGGTGGGTGCTAGAGACAAGGGGACGTACGAATGGTACCACCATAATAGAAGGGAAATCATAGCTATCAATAGTAGGATTAACAATAGTAGGAAGCGATTCCTAAGAGGAAAAGGGACTTGCCACTATGATTGTCAAGATCCACACGGAAGGAAGTACTTCATTAGGCAATAGCCATTGATTAAAAAGTGATCATCTAAAGCATCAATAGCTTGTACTTGGACAAAGCCATTAGAATTCATTGCAAGTACCTTGTAGGGGGCCATCTAGTGTTGTTAGAGTTTTCTAAAAACTTTTCAAAGTGTGAATCACATGATAGAAAGAGATCTCCTTCTTTGAATTCTTTGTGCTTGATGAAGTTATCATGGTAAGCTTTGTGACAGACCTATGTGGCTTCTATATATAGTAAGGCCATTTGTCATACCTCATCCAAGCATTCCAAATGTAGAAGGCGGTGTTGTAGGGATTCATCATCACCTAGGTGGTCCTTGATGGCCACTCACAAAGAGGATAGTTTGAGCTTGATTAGAAAGACAACTTTTGTATCACATACCAATTGAAAGTGTGCTTGTCCTATTGTGACTTTGTAAGAGGTTCTATAAGCCCAAAGGGCATGTGTAAGTCGATCATCCCAATCATGAAAATGGGTACAATTAGACATTCTCAAGATCAAATAGAGAATGCAATTAGTGACTTCGACGTAGCCTTTGGCTTTGGGATAGTAGGGTATGGACATCCGATCTCAAATCTTGTAGATCTTGGTTAGCTCTTCCATGATCTTTTTTAGAAAGTGGGTATTGTGACACGAGCTCTAGGGGACCATCAAAGCAAGCAATAATATTTGTGTAGAATAACAAAGCCACACTATTTTCATCATCTCGTTCATGAGCTTTGGCTTCACATAATTTCATTACATAGTTAATACATACCAAGCTTTATCAATTCTACTTCCTTTTGGTGGGAGCATCAATAGGTTTGATGAAGTTGATGCCCCATTTCTCGAATGGCTTCAAGGGAAGGATAGGTTATAGAAACATGCACTAGTTTTGGTGGGCTTCACCATGCATTGGCATGCATCATGGCACTTACAATAGTCATAGGCATCTTTGTACAATATTGGCCACCAATATCCTACAACCATAACTTTTCTTGTAGTCACTTTGCATGAAAAGTGTTCGCCAGCATGGCAAGCTTTTTGGACAATCCCAATCTCATCTCCTATGACACATCTTTAATGCACTTCATCCTTACCTTTTTTATATAGCGCAATACCTAGCATGGTGTAGGGAGCAAATTTCAATAAAAGTTTCTTCTTTTCTTGACTAGAGATGCCAAGAGGGTATTGTTGTGTAGCCAAGATATTGACAACCTCTACATAGCCAGTGTTACAATTTTCCCTAAGAATAGGGAAGAATCAAGGAGATTAGGATCATCTTACTCATTCTCTTTGCCTTGAGGGATCTAAGATAGATTACCTAGTACATGGGAGTGACCAAGCTTTGTCACCACTTCAAAATCGAACTCCTAGAACAAGAATAGCCACCTCATCATGTGGCCTTTCACATTAACTTTATTAATCAAGAATGATAATGCTTCATGAACCACATAAAACTTGAAGTGAGTTTATAGAAGGTAATCCCAATACTTCTCTAGGGCAAAAACCATTGCCAAGCACTCTAGTTCGATCACTATATAGTTTCTTTCCCTATGAGTAATTTTGTGGCTTGTATAATAAATAGGTTGATTTAGCTTTGAGGAACCTTTTTGCCATAGGACTACACCTAACCGTTTGATTGATGCATTAGTGGCACATGGAATTTCTTCATCCAAACAAGAGGTCTGAAGGATAGATGTTGTAATAAGGGCGTGCTTCAAGATATTCAAAGCGTCTTCACAATCTAGCATCCAAATAAACTATGCATTCTTCTTAAGAAGCTTGTATAGAGGGGTTGCCTTTGGTGTGAAATGTGTAATGAACCTCCTATGGTAGCCCACATGGACAATAAAACCTTTTAACTGCTTGAGATTGTTTAGGGTTTAGGGTTGTTAGAGCTACTATCTTCTCAATCTATGCTAGATTTGTTGCTATTCCCTATGCGGAGATGATGTGGTCCAATAGAACTCTTGAAGAAACCCCGAATATGCGTTTGTGGGGGTTGAGGGAGATTCCATGCTCTTGGCATGAATTAAAGCACTATTGCAAGTATCCCCATTGCTTGTAGAGGAGGTTAAAGCTATGAAAGCCATCATGGAGATGGTTTTGAAAGGCAACTATCATCACTCGTTGAAAGGTGGTTCGGGCATTGCAAAGCACAAATAACATCATTCTATAGGCATAGATTCTCCAGTGGTAAAGATTAACTTAGACCGGTCTTCTTTTGCAATCTACACTTGATTGTAACCATTGAATCCATCTAATATGGAATATAGCTCATCTCTTGCCATTATGTCTAACGGTTGGTCTATAAAATAAATAGAAAAATGGTCAATGTTTGTCTTGGAATTCAGCTTTTGAAAGTCCACATATATTCATAGCTTTCCATTCAACCAATTCATTATTGGCCACTCAATAGATGAGCTCAATCTCTAAAAGCTTCTATAACTAAATCTTAATCAAGGCAAAATATTTAGAGTTTGTGTCCCTCTAAGGTTTCCATATAAGCTTGGCATCATGCTCCAAATCAATGTCGTATTGACATTCTAAGGGATCAATCCCCCTTTAGATCCTTATATGACCGAGCAAACACATCCAAGTTCTCCTTCACTAGGTTAGGGAGGACCAATAAGTCCTCGTTAGGAAGACTACTATCCACTTGGCGAGGATGTTCATTCCTATCTACGTTAGTAAAGGTCAATTGCTTTTCACCTTCCACTTCTCTGATGAAGGTTATTTGTGTTTTGAGAATACGTGAGTGCATCCAAGAAGCAAGCTTTTTAAGTGAACATTTCTGAGTAATCTCCATTTCTTGTTCCACATAGTCCACTTATTCTTCCTCTTCTCTTGAGCATATATCAAGTACCACTACTGCCCCACCACCACCACCATCTCTACCATCGCCTCCACTATTGTTGTCACTACCACCTCCACCACCACAAGCTCCATCGCTTCCAGTGCCACCATCCCCACCCATGTTTCCCCCCCCCATGTTAAGTACCTAAAGTACATGTCTCTCTCTCTCTCTCTCTCCCATCTCCCACTAGTTATTCTCTCTCTATTTTTCCTCCTCCTCCTCTCTCTCTCTCTATCTATCTATCTATCTATCTCTCCCAATCCCATGTAGCTCTCTCTCTCCTTGTGTGGCTCACAAAGTCATATACACACACATACACACTCTCTCTCTCTTGTTCTCCTTTCCTCCCCCCCCCTCTCTCTCTCTCTCTCTCTCTCTCTCTCTCTCTCTCTCTCTCTCTCTCTCTCTCTCTCTCTCTCTCTCTCTCTCTCTCTCTCTCTCTCTCTCTCTCTCTCTCTCTCTCTCTCTCTCTCTCTCTCTCTCTCTCTCTCTCTCTCTCTCTCTCTTGCATGGCTCGCAAAGTCATACTGTAATATTTCCACTCGAAATATTAAGTCGACTATAAAACTTGCACATCTTGCGCAAAAGTAGTACAAAATAATGCCCCCCCCCACATCGAATAATGTCGGTGGCTAAGTGTTCCCTCCGTGCACAATGTTAAAATCCAGCTCTGTGTCGCGCAAAAGAGGCCCGGGTTTAAAACTCGCAAGCCGCACGAGAAACACCCCTTACATAAAGGAAAATGGATAAATGATTAAAGTAGTGCAAATTTTTTTATTAATTACCCCTCCCCTCAGTCGATGCATGGCAAGGGGAGAGGGAGTGTGTGGAGGAGTGAGTTAAGTGGAGAGAGGGAGGAGTGTGGTGTGGGGATGCATGAGGGAGGGAGGGCATGAAAGCCCTCCATGTGGTGGATCTTCCCCTCCCCTTACACACTATAAAACCTCCCGCTTAAGCTTGGGGGGACACACAAAGGGAGAGCACCAAGCTGCCACCTGTCGTGGAGAAGCCGCCGAAATCACTGTCGCCCAAGCTGCCGCCTTGTCTCCACCTACACCACCATCATCAAGACCATCGTCAACGTCCTCTCCTTCATCCTCTCCTCTCAAATCATCCCCCTCCACGTAATCCTGTTCAGAAGCAGAAGCTTCTATAGTTAGGCTTCTATAAGCCTTGTTTCCACGAGCCTCCGTGGTTTTAGAAACTGGGCTCATAAGCCCAATTCGTGTGCAAGGGGAAAAGTAGTCAGATCTTGAAGTTGATAGCCAAGGGCTGGAGAAAGTTCATAGTTCAGTTAAGGCAAAAAAATGAGTTGCGGAGTCAAGAGTCTTCGAACAAGTGCCATAGAATGGATTAAGATAACAATAGTCTTATGACATTCGTCATGCACAAACTTCATTCATCGAAATTGTACCTAGAAAAGGTTGAATGTCATATTAAAGCCTGAAATTCAATTGCATTAAACAAAAGGTTGTAGGCATAGCTCCTTGATGTAAATCTATGTAGGTTTTATGCAAGTTATTTCCCAAATTGTCAATCATCATGATTTTAGCAAGGAAAATAAATAGTTATTGCAAACCTTATAGTTGCATAGAAGTAATGAATCGCATATTTACATGTAATGTGATGTCTTGTAACTATTTATACCTTTAGAATAAGTTTAGCATCTCTAAGAAAAGATCGTTTCTTGTCGCCAGACAAGTAGACCGATTTGGCTAGATCACTTGTAAGGGTATAACCCTTAAGGGATTCGTAAAAGCATAACTAGTTGGTACGATGAACACTTCAAAGTGCTAGGTAGGGTTTAGCATGTTAGAAATTCTGCCTAGTATCACACTTGGACGCCAAGTCGAGACCTTCAAACCCAAAGGTCCTACCCACATTCACAGAATGTTTGGGTTAATTGGATGCCCATACAATAACGATCTAGGGTTTTACCCTAAGGATCGATCGAGCTAATACTAAACTTCCAATTGAGTTTAGAATCCCTAGGCCCAAGCGTTGTGACCTAGTAAGGTTAGGGATTGGGTTGGGTAAGAAGATACCCCAAACCCTACATCTTGACTAAACATACTTCTTGACCAAGGAACGTCATTGATGGGAGATTGATCCCACAAGTTAGATGCGACTCCTATGCAGCAAGTTGCAACGTCGCATGGCTTCGTGTTGAAATCACAAGATAGATTTGCCACTCCTTGGAACAAGGTTGGCGGGATTCTAGTGCAAGTCTAACTTGCAAGAGGATGAGTAGTCATCCTGTTACATCACCCTTCTTGGGTTGATTCGCCAAGTTAGGGAAAGTTATGTATTGCCTAGCAAGAAATTGACCATTCAAGTTGGGCGACGAGCTTGCCCACGAATTACCATCTTAATTTAAGGAACCTAAGGTGTTTGTTAATTAGGTTGACATGGTATAAACCCTAACCCAAGGATAAAGGGGTAAACAAACAAACCCTTGGGGATCTTTCCAAGTCGCAATTGATCCTGGATCGAATGTTGGATGCATTCGGAGAGAAGGATTCCCTCCTTAGCAGTTGGCCAAGTAAACGACCACTGGTTTGATTGTGTTTGTACAGTTTAGGAGCACTGTTTGTATTGTTTTGCTCAAGGAACTAAAAGATGGAAAAATAATTAATGCTTCAGGTTGAAGGCCTGGAGGGAGAGGCAGCATCAGTTACCCTCGACTGTCTGCCTGACCCTAACCAAGGGGATTGTTAGCCGCGCCGGGAACGTGGACCGAACCCACCGAGAGAGGTCTCTCCGTTGGGCGTGCTACTTGGAGCAGGAGGACGCTTGGGTGCCAGGGGGGCTCTAGCCGTAAATCCCTTGCCTTCCAGGCCCTGCACAAGAGGCCGGCGAGATTGGATCTTGAGGCCCGCATACTAGTCTACGGGCAGAAACTTGGATTAGTAATCCGTGAGGATTGCTGGATTGTTCAGGCGGATTATGGATTTCCTTCGGGTGGATTATGGATTAGCCTTTGGGTTGGATTATAAGATGTATTTCAAAGATAAATAAGATCAAATGTTGTAAAGGAACTTGCTTGACATTGTTTTTCTATGTCAGTGCTAAGATTATGTGAAGGAACCAGTGACTAATTAGCTAATTAAGGAAGCTGTCTTATGCATGTCCAACTAAATATGGTAGGTAATTGGATAACTAAAGCAACCCTGAGGAAAGTGCAGTGGATGTGGCCATGGGTCCGTCCTATGGATGGGTGGTCCCGGTTAGCCGAGAACTTTTCTCGAAGGAAATGAACAACAAGGAACATTGACCTAGAGTCTAGGTTACTAGAATCCCGATTTATGTTGTTTTAGGGGAATGGAATGGGACTATGCCTTATGGGAAGAGAGGTTGAGATTTGCATCCTCTCGTTTCCCATTCTCCTTGAACCAAGTGCAGCATGAATCCGCTTCGACCCTGACGTTTCTGCGTAAAGTAGTTTGCCTAGGGTTCGACGCTAGCTGCCGTTCTAGGAATCTGACCACTAGGAGAACCCTGATTCATGTCGGTCTTAAGTGGGAACGGCCGGAATGCTTCTGTTTCGTGGCAGACTCGGGAGGACCTAGATTGCAAACCTTGTGACATTCCATGGGAGTGCCGGGTGGTGCTTTCTAGACTCTCTTCCCGATGGGCTACTAAGACGTGTCCTGCAAGCGAACATGTGGACACGTTACAGTTCGTATAGAGCGAACCAACGAGGAACTAATATTTACAAGAAGAGTTAATGAGGAGAAGTAGAGCAAATGTTGCTGTTAAGAACATTTCCTTACTTATCGATGATGTCTTGCAGAGTCATGAAGCATGGACTAGATTCTTGGTGTTCCAAGTTATGTTTATGGCCGCGATGTGTGCTTCAAATTATCAACGGAGGATCGATATGATGAATATCCTAGACCGCATCTATAATCCATCACCTCTGTACGTGGAAGGGAGATGGACGGGTGATTCAGGAATCTATTACATAGCTGCCCATCGATTTGCGTACCTTTGAACCAACCTAAAGAGAATCAAGTGGCTGGAGGACCTGAAGATCATGAAGCTGTTCATCTTTGTTGAGGCTCACAAAAATGCAACCCTACATGTCGGAGGTCGAAAGGTCAAGCTGAACACATATGTGTACGAGAAAGTAATCCAAATAATCCCTGTCGACAGAATCAAGGTATTGGGACGTTACGAGAAGAACGAGTACCAAAGGAAAGGATACCCTAACCTTCCAATGACCTATCGATTTCTGAAAATCCGTGACCCCAATCCATATTATTACTTAGTTCCCATAGCTGAATGTAACACAATCTTATTCTCCCCGAATTAATGTATCAGCTTGTTCCGTCTTCCCAATAATAATTGTACTCTGAAAGGGCTATGCCCATATGAATGAAATAAGACTCTTTTTATCAATGATTGTCTTGATTGTGAGTATTGATAAAAAAGGTTAAGTGATTAGGTCTCTTGGCTGAAAGCTGAATTAGGCATGAAATGTAATGTGAGAAACGTTTAGCGAGTTGTTAACATTAAGAATCTCAATGCCTAGGCTCAACCTCAGGTGCAGATTTCTAGTCTGACCCCTACACCAAGTACGGCCGTGATTCAGGAGAAGAAGTTTCTCCAGAATTTGATGGCAAGGGAAGGACCGTCCAAACTGATGCGGAGATCTGGATCGAGTCCATGGAAGATTACTTTGAAGTGGCCGGTACTGCACCCGCTAACCAAGCAATGCTCGCCAAGCTGAAGCTTACCGATGAAGCCAGACTTTGGTGGAAGCAATGGTGCAAAGATCAAGGGATCTCGAAAGGGTCTGTTACTTAGGAGAAGCTAAGAAGAGCTGTGCAAGGAAGATACTTACCACCTACATACCGCATGCAGAAGATGAACGAGTTCTATGAGCTGAAATAGCTTGGTCTATCTCTTGATGCATACTACTCAAAGTTTGTCTCTCTTCTAAAGTATGCGCCACAAATGGATATGACACAACAGGTGTCGAAGTTTTGTGCCAGATTAAACCCACCCGTAAGCACTCACCTCGAGTCAATGCACCCATCAGACCTTCAGGATGCGCTCATTCGAGCTGCGCTCATAATTCAGCAGGTGCAACCAGGCCAAGAAATAACAAGACTTGGTCTTATAAGGATCCGAAAAAAGGAGTATATAGGTCCCAGGCGAAGAGAGTTCAAGGTCAAAACCAGGGACAAAGGAAGAAAGCTAGGACCAACAATGTCAATAATTTTGTGCCAACACAGGGTAATGGCTGCAACCTCTGTTGCTTCCATTGCAATGAGCCCGGTCATTTCAAAAAGCAATGTCCCAAGCTTGGCAGAGGACAACGTCGAGGACCATTTCAAGGAACCCCCCGTGGCCAAGGAGCCACCACCTGGGGCAGAGAAGAACCGCCTGTGTTTCCAACAGGGAGATATGCGAAGAAGAAGACCCGACCATGGAAGCAAAACTTTGAGAGGGCAACAGTCCATACGCCCTTCACAAGAAAGGCCCAAATTGCCAGTTTTCGGTGATTCAGACACCATCAGATTATCAAGGTAAAGGCTTCAAAACCTTGATTGATTGTGGCAGTACGCATTCCTTTATTTCACCAGCTTGTTCAAGAAGATTAGGAATAGCCACAAAAGATGCACCTACCTTGCTTGTGGAATTAGCAAATGGTTGTGAGGTCACTTGTACCATGCAAACTGCTAAGGTGGAATTCCTACTGGGAGGAAAGTCGACTTCGATTAGATTCAGGGTTATGAACCTAGGTATCCATGAGTGTTTACTCGAAATGGATTGGCTTAAACCTAATGATGCCCACATTCATTGTGGAAAGAGCCAAGTTTCCTTTCGAAATTCTGAAGGGGAATTGGTCACAACTCAAGGAGAGGCTGGAAAGCTGAAAATTAAATTGGCCAAAGCATCTCGGATAATAAAGGGAGTTGTCTATTTGATTAAGCTTAATAAGCTAGATCAGAATCAGGAGTCTAATGAAGAACCTTCATGGCTAAAGGAGTACTCAGACATATTTCCTGAAGAGCTGATAGAACTTTTGCCTAAAAGGGAAGTTGATCATGAAATCAAGCTAGCACCAGGAGCTGCACCAATTGCAAAGAGGCCATATAGAATGTCCATTCCAGAAGTAATTGAGTTGAAGGAGCAACTGTTAGACCAAGGCTACATCCATCCTAGCAATTCACCATGGGGAGCTCCAGTGCTATTCCAGAAGAAGAAAAATGGAACACTTCGGCTATATATTGATTACAGAGGGTTGAATCAATCAACCATTAAGAACAAGTATCCTATTTCAAGAATAGATGAACTTCTTGACCGTCTTCAAGGTGCGAAGATCTTCTCTAAGATTGATCTCAGGTCTGGATATTATCAGATTAAGATCAAGGAAGAAGATATCCCAAAGATGGCATTTAGCACAAGATATGGGCATTTTGAGTTCCTGGTCATGTCATTCGGGCTGACAAATGCACCAACCACCTTCAATAGGTTAATGCAAGATATCTTTAGACCATATCTTGATGACTTTGTACTCGTCTTCTTCGACGATACCTTAGTCTACTCCAAACAGGAAGAAGATCATGAACCCCAGCTTCGCATTGTCCTTGAGACAATGAGAGCACACAAGCTTTATGCCAAGAAGAAGAAGTGTGCATTCTTCAAATGACAGATTGAATATTTGGGATTCATTTTATCAACGAAAGGAATTTCAGTAGACGACCAAGGTCAGAGACGTTCTAGAATGGCCAACACCAACAACTGTCAAAGAAATACGCAGTTTTCTTGGATTGACAAGATGGTACAGGGTCTTTATCAAAAACTGTGCCCTGATTGCAGCGCCACTGACCGAACTACTGAAGAAGCAAACATCAATTGTATGGTCAACTACTGAACAATCTAGCTTTGATAGACTAAAGCAAAGTTTGGTATCAGCACCTATCCTGAAACTTTCGGACCTTAGTAAGGAGTTCGAAGTAACTGATGCTAGCACACTTGCCTTAGGATGTGTGCTTATGCAAGAAGGTCATCCCGTAGCATACTCTTCAAGGAAACTGAAGAGCCATGAGAGGAATTACACTACCCATGATCTAGAGTTGTTAAGTATCATCCATGCTCTCAAGCCTTGGAGACACTACCTGTTGGGTAACAGGTTTACCTTAGTGACGGATCATAAAAGTCTTAAGTGAATCTTTACCTACAATGAGCTCAACATGAGGCAATGTCGATGGATTGAAGTGCTGGAGGAGTATGATTTTGAAATCAAATACCAGCCGGGAAAGGAGAATGTAGTTGCCAATGCACTCAGTTATTGCAAGGCATTTCTAAATTCTCTAATCTTGCAAGATCCATCAATAGCTAGATCTCTAGCCACAAAGGTATCCATGCCAAACAACCCAATACTTGAGCTAGCTAGAGAAGAGGCATGCCATGATCCAACCTATCAGAAATGCTAAGGGAGATCCCTATCAAGGATCGAGACCCGAAGCTACATGCTAAGTATCAAGAATTCTCCATCAATGGTGGACTTGTCTACTATAGAACGAGATTATGTATACCGGCAAGCCAGTCACTCAAGCAGAAGATACTTTGGGAAGCTCATGACTCCCCTTTCTCAAATTTTTGGCTTACCAACCTCTCCTTGAGTTGTAACTAGATCCCCTTCACAGAATTTTGGAAGGAGACTTGACCCTTTCCATAGTGGATGTGGGCATCATTGGGTATTAGCCAATCCATTCCGAGCAAACATTTGTGGACACCTAGGTTCGTTACCTTGAATCTCACCGAAGTCGACTTTCCACCCAGTAGAAATTTCACCTTAGCAGTTTGCCTGGTACAAGAGACCTCACGACCATTTACCAATTCCATAAGTAAAGTAGATGTGTCTATTGTGGCTATCCCTAGTCTTTTTGCACAGGTCGGTGAAATGAAGGAATGTACTGCCACAATCGATTAAGGTTTTGAAGCTTTTACCTTCATAATCTGATGGAGTTTGGATCACCGAGAATTGGCGATTCGGACCCTTCTTGTGAAGAGTGGCGTGAACCGTTGCCCTCTCAATGTCAACATCCATGGATGGATCTTCATTGCCCAACCTGGCTATGCCAAGACCCTCAATGCAGTCAGAAAGAACTATTATTGGGAAAGACTTAAAGGTAACGTTCTCAAATATGTCACTGAATGTTTGTCTTGTCAACGCATTAAGGCTGAACATGTCAAAATGCCAAGAAAGTTGCAACCACTTGACATTCCCCAAATGAAATGGGATTTCATCAATATGGATTTTGTTGTTGGCCTGTCCCAAGTTCAGGGAGGATACAACTCCATTATGGTTGTGGTTGACATGCTCACCAAGGTTGCACATCTTATCCCTGTTAAGGCAAACTATAAAGCCTCGGACATCGCAAGATTATTTATCAAGGAGATATTCAAACTACATGGGTTACCCAGAAGAATCATTAGTGATCGTGATTCTCTCTTCACATCACACTTCTGGAAAGCTATCTTCGAAGCCATTGGGACTCAACTCTATTTCAGTACATCTTACCATCCCCAAACCGATGGTCAAACGGAGTGAGTCAACCAAGTTATTGAGGATATGCTAAGGGCACACTGTTGCTGTGGACCCAAAAAGTGGATTCAATACTTGCCACTGGTTGAGTTTGCCTACAATGCCTCTTATCAACAAAGCATTCAGATGATCCCTTTTCAAGCATTGTATGGGCACAATTGTCGAAGTCCTTTAAACTTCTCGGATCTAACCTTAAAGGTTGAAGCTTCAAAGCAAATGCTGGAAGATATGGATGACCAAATGAAGTCAATAAGACAGGACATCCAAGCCTCCAAGGATAGAAAGAAGGCATACGCGGATTTGAAACATCAAGATAGATCCTTCGCTGAAGGAGATATGGTCTTCATTCGCATACGCCCAAAGAAGAGTTCCCTATCCTTGGGTGAATGCAAGAAGCTAAGTCCAAGGTATTGTGGACCCTACAAGATCCTCAAGTGCCTAGGACCTAATGCTTACAAACTTCAACTCCCTGAGAATCTAAAAGTTCATAATGTTTTCCATATCAGTCTACTGAAGAAGTATGTACCTAACCCTAGTCATGTGCTTGATGATCAACAAGTTGTAATGCCTAGCCAAGGAGTCCTTGAGCAAAGGTCTGACAGGATCTTAGATGTTAGGGAGAGATATTTGAGATCCAGAACCTTGAGAGAATATCTCGTCCAATGGAAAGATTATCCTGAGGAGGATGCCACTTGGATGGATGAAAGTGCACTCAACCAACAATACCCCCAGTTCTTCTCGAGATGAGGACATCTCGATTCCTCCAAGGGGGAGAGAATGTAATATTTCCACTCGAAATATTAACTCGACTATAAAACCCGCACATATTGCACAAAAGTAGTACAAAATAATCCCCCTCGCGTCGAATAATGTCGGTGGCTAAGTGTTCCCTCCGCACACAATGTTAAAATCCGGCTCCGTGTCGTGCAAAAGAGGCCAGGGTTTAAAACTCGCAAGCCACACGAGAAACACCCCTTACATAAAGGAAAATGGATAAATGATTAAAGTAGTGATTTTTTTAAATTAATTACCCCTCCCCTTAGCCGATGCATGGCAGGGGGAGAGGGGGTGTGTGGAGGAGTGAGTTAAGTGGAGAGAGGGAGGAGTGTGGTGTGGGGATGCATGAGGGAGGGAGGGCATGAAAGCCCTCCACGTGGTGGATCCCCCCCCCCCCCCCTTACACACTATAAAACCTCCCCCTTAAGCTTGGGGGGAGGCACAAAGGGAGAGCGCAGTGCTGTTGCCTGCCGTGGAGAAGCTGCCGAAATCACTGCTGCCCAGGCTGCCGCCTTGTCTCCACCTACACCACCATCATCAAGACCGTCGCCATCATCCTCTCCTTCATCCTCTCCTCTCAAATCATCCCCCTCCATGTAATCCTGTTCAGAAGCAAAAGCTTCTATAGTTAGGCTTCTATAAGCCTCATTTCCATGAGCCTCCCTGGTTTCAGAAACTGGGCTCATAAGCCCAATTCCTGTGCAAGGGAAAAAGTAGTCACATCTTGAAGCTCATTGCCAAGGGCTGGAGAAAGTTCGTAGTTCGGTTAAGGCAAAAAAATGAGTTGCAGAGTCAAGAGTCTTTGACATCGATGGCCCCCAAATAAAAGACACAAAGCGCTCACACAGGAGTTTCTTCCCCGAGCATACGCGTGGACATCCCTACGAGCCCTCAAGCCCAGGTTCTTAAAAGAATGAATTCGTCTTAAAGCAATGCATTAGGCACATTAAATTTTCATGGAAGAATGCATTTACGCATGTTTCGAATTCACGTAGTCTAGCTAAAATACATTTGGGAAATTATCTCCTTGAACGATTTGCAAGAGTTAGTGCATGTCATGAAATTGGGTTGCTTGCATTTCCAAGTTGCAAGTCCTAAGTGCATATTGCTTGGGTTTAAAAGGATGAAATTTTTTTAATATACCTTTGATTGGCCGTGGAAAAGAAAAGCGCATAAGGCATTTAGATAGTAACTTTCTACTTGTAGATTCGTATGACATAATCATTATCGATGTTGTCCAAGTAGTTGTATTGCATGGAAATGAAACCATGAACTTGCCTATTGCATGCAATGATGCTTGTATTTTAAGATGGATTAAGTGCTGTAGAATGGATTAAGATAACAAAAGTCTTATGACATTCATCATGCACGAACTTCATTCATCGAAATTGTACCTAGAAAAGGTTGCATGTCATATTAAAGCATGAAATTCAATTGCATTAAACAAAAGGTTGTAGGCATAACTCCTTGATGTAAATCTATGTAGGTTTTATGCAAGTTATTCCCGAAATTGTCAATCATCATGATTTTAGCAAGGAAAAGAAATAGTTATTGCAAACCTTATAGTTGCATAGAAGTAATGAATCGCCTATTTACATGTAATGTGATGTCTTATAACTATTTACACCTTTAGAATAAGTTTAGCATCTCTAAGAAAAGATCGTTTCTTGTCGCCAGACAAGTAGACCGATTTGGTTAGATCACTTGTAAGGGTATAACCCTCAAGGGATTCGTAAAAGCATAACTAGTTGGTACGATGAACACTTCAATGTGCTAGATAGGGTTTAGCGCATTAGAAATTCTACCTAGTATCGCACTTGGACGCCAAGTCGAGACCTTCAAACCCAAAGGTCCTACCCACATTCACGGAATGTTTGGGTTAATTGGACGCCCATACAATAACGATCTAGGGTTTTACCCTAAGGATCGGTCGACCTAATACTAAACTTCCGATTGAGTTTAGAATCCCTAGGGCCAAGTGTTGTGACCTAGTAAGGTTAGGGATTGGGTTGGGTAAGAAGACACATCTTAACTAAACATACTTCTTGACCAAGGAACGTCATTGATGGGAGACTGATCCCACAAGTTAGATGCGACTCCTATGCAACAAGTTGCAACGTCGCATGGCTTCGTGTTGAAATCACAAGATAGATTTGCCACTCCTTGGAACAAGGTTGGCGGGATTCTAGCACAAGTCTAAGAAGAGGATGAGTAGTCATCCTGTTACATCACCCTTCTTGGGCTAATTTGCCAAGTTAGGGAAAGTTATGTATTGCCTAGCAAGAAATTGACCATTCAAGTTGGGCGACGAGCTTGCCCAGGAATTACCATCTTAATTTAAGGAACCTAAGGTGTTTGTTAATTGGGTTGACAGGATATAAACCCTAACCCAAGGATAAAGGGGTAAACAAACAAACCCTTGGGGATCTTTCCAAGTCACAATTGATCCCAGATCGAATGCTGGATGCATTCAGAGAGAAGGATTTGCTCCTTAGCAGTTGGCCAAGTAAAGGACCATTGGTTTGATTGTGTTTGTACAGTTGAGGAGCACTGTTTGTATTGCTTTACTCAAGGAACTAAAAGATGGAAAAATAATTAATGCTTTAGGTTGAAGGCCTGGAGGGAGAGGCAGCATCAGTTACCCTCGACTGTCTGCCTGACCCTAACCAAGGGGGTTGTTAGCCGTGCCGCGAACGTGGACTGAACCCACCATGAGAGGCCTCTCCATTGTGCGCTACTTGGAGCAGGAGGACGCTTGGGTGCCGGGGGGGCTCTGGCTGTAAATCCCTTGCTTTCCGGGCCCTACACAAGAGGTCAACGTGACTCGTGATTGGATCTCGAGGCCCGCATACTAGTCTACGGGCGGAAACTTGGATTAGTAATCCCTAAGGATTGGTGGATTGCCTTCGGGCGGATTATGGATTGCCTTCGGGTGGATTATGGATTAGCCTTCGGTTGGATTATAAGACGTATTCCAAAGATAAATAAGATCAAATGTTGTAAAGGAACTTGCTTGACATTGTTTTTCTATGTCAGTGCTAAGATTACGTGAAGGAACCAGTGACTAATTGGCTAAATAAGGAAGCTGTCTTATGCGTGTCCAACTAAATGTGGTAGGTAACTAGATAACTAAGCAACCCTGAGGAAAGTGCGGTGGATGTGGCCATGGGTCTGTCCTACGGATGGGTGGTCCCGGTTGGCCTGGAACTTTTCTCGAAGGAAATGAACAGCAAGGAACGTTGACCTAGAGTTTAGGTTACTAGAATCTCGATTTATGCTATTTTAGGGAAACGGAATGGGACTATGCCTTATGGGCAGAGAGCTCAAGCTTTGCATCCCTCTCGTTTCCCATTCTCCTTGAACCAAGTGCAGCATGAATCTGCTTCGACCCTGACGTTTCTACGTAAAGTAGTTCGCCTGGGGTTCTCGACGCTAAGCTGCCGTTCTAGGAATTTGACCACTAGGAGAACCCTGATTCAGGTCGGTCCTAAGTGGGAACGACCGAAATGCTTCCATTTCGTGGCAAACTCGGGAGGACCTAGATCGCAAACCTCGTGACATTCCGTGGGAGTGCCGGGTGGCGCTTTCTAGACTCTCTTCCCGATGGGTTGCTAATACTGTTCCTGCAAGCGAACAAGTGGACACGTTACACATACACGCACACACTCTCTCTCTCCCACTCTCCTTTCCTCTCTCTCTCTCTCTCTCTCTCATAGCAACTCCTCTCTTTCTCCCTCTCTTACATACACACACACTCTCTTGCTCTCTCTCTCTCATAGCAACTCCTCTATTTCTCCTCCTCTTACACATGCACACACACACACACTCTCTCTCTCTCTCTCTCCTTGTGTCACTCACAAAGGCATACACACACACACACACTCTCTCTCTCTCTCTCTCTCTCTCTCTTTCTCTCAAGTAGCAACTTCTTTTTTTTCTCCCCCTCTTACACACACACACACTCTCTCTCACACGCACATGCTCTCTTTCTCAATTAGCAACTTCTTTCTCTCCCCTCCTTTTAATTTTGCAAGGGTCATGCATTCGTTTTTCACAACCCTCTTAATTTTGTAAGGGTCATGCATTCGTTTTTCACAACTGTCTTAATTTTGCAAGGGTTAAGGGTTTGCATGAGGTGCATTGTCTTAAACACTTTTGGTTGTTATTATGAGGACAAAAAGAATGTCACATTATTACTCCCACATGCATATAAATATTCGTGTACCTCTCACTTTTATGTGCATGATTTGCTATTACATCCTAGTATATTACTTCCATCGTGCACACACAAGAAGAAACTACATCGCACATGTTTTCGCTACTTTCAATTGAGCATTATTGTGCGGACTTCCTATAAGAGGATACAATATCAAGCAGTTTGTTGCACTTACTACAATAACATATGATACTATTGTTTTTCACATTGTTCAAATAGTTAATATCGGGACAACAATATTACCTCATTGTTACTCAATCCATTGTGCATATATACATTCACATATGCACATGTATCTACACTCCACTTTTCCCTAGATATTTCACACATGCTTTATTTACACATCTTATAATATTGCAATTCAGCGAATGCCTATACACAATCTCCTTCACTTACACATTCCCCTCTCTTTTTCCTCTTCTCTCTCATCCTCATTTCATTGTACTTGTAAAAAAACACAATCAAATAATTGTACATATTCATCATGCACATCAAATATCAATTGAGTTCCATTGCTAGAGGGTGGAATCAGTGATCCCTAACAAAGTCTAGGACTAAAATATGAAAGCACTCTAGCTTAGTCAAGTAGGGAAGCATGTGCTCTAGGACGACTATGTCCACAGCGTTTCCCTCAAATGGGGGTGGGCATATAAAGCATTGGATGGGTTTATCTGCATCTTCTCCATTCTATCATCCACAAATAGTGTCGTTGTTGGATGGCTAATCAATGTCATCAAAACATTTCAAGAAAAGAGGCTTTATGCAACTCCTTCTAGAAGAAGTGGTTATGGGAGTTGCTCTACACTTGCCCTGTTCATATTGAAATACAAAGGTAAGTGCTTGCTTTGACAACTTCACACATTTACTTCTAACTAGTTGGAGTGACTCACTTAGGTTGTCTTCCTTCATTGAGCTCCAAATGGCAATGTCAAACAATGTGAATATTTCCTTCAAAAAATTTGCAAGCCTTGGTTGCAAAATCACCTAATTTTTGCCCACTTCTAGGGGCTTCATCGATAATGATCCGTTTTGCTTTGGCCACCTATGTAGAAGCACCCCATTCACGTCGAACATAATTAAATTTTGCATTGTAAGAGGTAGTTGTACATGCACACATGGAAAGGTGAGTTCCTATGTATTGATATGATAAAAAAGAGCACTACATTATAGTCAAATATTGTACAAGTTTATGCAAACATGTTACCTTCTCTTAGATATCTTCCATCTCGGCAAAGCAATACAAACATGTAATTTGTCTATTGGAATTTAGCACTACTGATGCAAGGTCACCACATCCTACATTGCAATATAAAATGGTATCCCCCTCTTTTGTATATACGTTTGTAAGAATGAGCTCCAAAAAGCCCTGCCACATTGCATATGTGGTATCCATATAAAGGATTAGGAATCTACTAAATGTCTATAAAATATCTATACAGTAGTTTAACAACATTGGATCTCATACTGACCTCTCACTAGGGATCTTGATGCATCTCACACCCACTCATTTGCAGTAATGTCATCTTTTATGAACTTTGGAGGGACAATTTCATTGTAAGTGACATCTGAATGTATGTATGCTAGAATATATATCACATGTACCTGGATTTAAAGCACTAAATATTAATTTTAGCAATTGCACTCATTGAATGAAGCCAACAAGTGTGCATGTAAACAATATCCAGCATGACCATATCATGACTTAAAAACTCTCACCTCTCTACCTCCAATGACACAGACAAGTGTCTCTCAATGAGCAACCTATGCCATGTATAAGGCCCAATACTTCGATCCCAACTCCATCCATCATCTCCATACTTCATCACAACCTACGCAATGAGCTCTACCATGGAGTGTGTTGTGGTAAGGAAAAGTAATATCCATGTATCCTTGAGTACACGATTAGCAAGATGCATGGCATTGACTAACTCTGCCTTAGTATGGGAGTTCCATGACAGAATTCCGTCCCTCAATCCATGCATGGCACTATCTTCAAGGAGACGAACCACCGTGATATCACATGTTGTATTTGTGGTTTCTTTGTCAACCTCGACCATCTTGTGATGGTTGACCTCCTCTAATGCCTCTACCAATCGGGAGAATGTCTCACTTGGCTAATCATTTTGTAATGCATTTCTTGTCTTGAATGGATCGCACAAAATAGTATGTCACTCCACCTTCGTCATTGTAGTGACATGGGAGGCAACGACTTGCAAGGGGTCTTCCATGAGGCTTTCAGTGTGGACCTCTACACATTTGATTCCTCAATTAGTAACATATTCTTCTTATTGAATGTTATTATAGATAATATTCTTGATACACGTTTGTTTACTTGTGTGTGTGGCTAGCATATCTTGCACCATTGTAGCTTCATGGTGGGAGACAATGTCTTGCAAGGGGGCTTCCACGTGACTTTCAGTATGACCTTTTGCATGATGACCTCACAATTAGCAACGTACTCTTCCTTCAAAATGTTACTATAGATAATTTTCTTAAGGCACATTAGTTTACCAGTGTTTGTGGTGGTTGGCACATCCTCCACCATTATAGGCTCATAATTTGAAATTGTATCCCCCCCTATAAAAAGATAGAAGACCATTCTTATTGACATTATATTTTGGGGAAAAAAAAAACATGTCACACTTATTTACTAGTAGTTGCCACATCCCATGGCACAACTAGTTTGTGTTCTTGCATTCTTTCCTTCCCTCCACAGGGAGACACATGATTATTAACATCGTATAATGATAGAATGTTTTTAAGCTCTAACATCATCTTATCATGGTATGTGAGAAATTCACGAGCACTGTTTATTTACCTCTCTACGTATACGGGCTGCCACGTCCACTATCACTGCAAATCCAATACCTTTAGTTCTTTCACCCTCTGCACAGTACAAAAACATTATTGTTGTTACTTTGGTGATGAACGAGATTTACATGCTTTCACATCATGAGTTTTGTGCATGAGCAAGCTTACCATCTCGACGCTCTTTAAAACATGTATCAGTTCGATGCAATGTCATGTCCTTGGTTATTGCCTCACGACTTTTCATCATTATCGTGCATCTCTCTATAGTGGTGTGTAAGGTGATCCTCTCCACTGAAGATATTGAGGAACTTGCTCTATCCTTCTATCTATGCCAATGACACAGATCTCCTTAGTGGTGCCTTCCACTACAAATCAAGTTTATTGAAAACATGTCAAGGGATGGAACAATATGCTCCACTTCATTTGCTCCACTATCATTAAAATGATTGCGAAGCAATGTGACTTGGTTCTGGTATCCTATTACAAGTAAATCATACTAATCAAGTCCCATTGCATGCCATGCATGTAACTTAAAGCTGATGATCTCGGAAGCCTTGGATGCTTCCCCCTATCCTACTCTTTAAGCGCGAGTGTGTAGTGTATTATGTGATGTTAAAGAGCATAATGTCAAGACTGTCCATCCATCAAGACACAAATAACCATGAGGTGCAATGAGGCATGTGTAGAGCTAATGTCAAAGAGGTGCAAAAGACCATAGAGAAAATGATAAGAGACTTTAGTGTAGTTGGACTTCGACACTTGTAAATGATTGTGGCTAGAAGGCTAGTGACGAATGTCCTAATTTAGTAAGGTGTTTCCATGTTTGACACTGAACTCTTGATGATGCTCAAGAAGCTCACTCATTCAGAGGAATAGGCAATATATTATTCCATTCACAACACATCCCAAAATGTATATTTGGATTGCTTGTATAAATTGACATGTATTAAAGTTCTAAAAACATAGAGTTGCCACACAAGCAGTTGCATTATATGAGAGAGAGAGAGAGAGAGAGAGAGAGAGAGAGAGAGAGATGTATTTATGATTTAAGGGAAGTGTTTATTACAACACATGTTGTAATCCGATGTGAGGCATTATTATACAATGTGGACTTGATCGCATGCATGAGAGAGAGAGAGAGAGGAGACAAACACAGAGAGTGACTGAGATTTACATACATACATACACACATACATACATACATACATACATACATGTATGTATGTATGTATGTATACATAGGCGTTTATGCAACATAAAGAGAGAGAGAAAGTAGAGTGAGAGGGAGAATTTGCATGTACAGAGAGAGAGTAAAGAGATGGAGCAATTTGAGAGAGAGAGAGAGAGAGGTGGACCGTGGTGTACCATTTTGTGGTGATCGCATGAATTTACCCATGTTACATGCTAGAGAGAGAGAATTGTTTACACGAGATAGAGTGTTATCTGAGCGAGTGTGGTAGAAAGAGAAAAAGGGAATATACATGCAAAGAGAGAAACTAAGAAACTTAGAATGAGAGATGGGAGAAAGAGAGGTACACAGAGTGAAGGTAGTGGTGGCGCTCGTGGAGATGGTGAGGGTAGTGGTAGTGGTGGTGGTGGTGGAGCTGGTGGTGGCAAAGATGGTGGAAGTGGTGGTGGAGGTAGTTGTGGTGGTAGAGGTGCTAGCGGCGGTGGTGGAAATATCTACGGGTGGAATAAGAGATGGAGGTTTCCAAGAAAAACTTGCTTTTTTACCTCCCCCAATATAAGTTAGACTCCTTCAATGGAGTTGCTCCTTCTTCAGTTACACCACTTGGACTAGACTTTTCTTTCTTCAACTATAACTCCTCTAATAATGGTGGATATTGAAATGTTACAAGGACTCTTTCTGATTCTGTTTCTAGGAGAATCACTTATTGACCTGAGGATTCATCTTTTGAGGATGCATCCAAGAATGTCACCTAACAAGGACCACCCAAGTTTCTTTTCTTTTTTGACAATGGTGCTCATTAGCATGGCCTCTCAAATGTTAGAAAAATAAGAAAATGAATGCTTTAAATGATCTCATTTCCATGGTGCACCATCTCATTATCTTTTCTTGAGGAGGGTAGATCAAGATAACAAGAGCCACTGATGAAGGAAATCTTTGTTTGCTTTATCCATTTCTTGTACAACCTTTGCAAGCTTCGAGAACCATTAATCAACCCTAAAGGGACCATCGGCATTCCATCCAACAACAAGGGATCCTTAGCCTCTAAAGTCTGTGTGATTGCATTATCATTTGTATTCTCTCCTGATTAAATCAATTATTTTGCTTTACTTTCATAACCTTCCTCGTAAGACTTACATCATCTTCCTTTTTAGACCTTGTTTTTGCTTTTGGAAAGGCTCTGTAGGAGAAAAACAAGCTCTCTGTTTTGAAGATTTCTATTGTCTACAAGTTGAAAACAACCATGTAATGGGGAGAACAATACATCCATGCTTCTACCTTGGGGTTAAAATTGATTTCAAACATCATTTCTGGCCTAGGCAAGAGGTAATTCACCTATTGAGAGAGACTTTGCTTCCTTAGGGATGTGATTCACTGTACCTATTATTAGGGACTATGTCTCTATCTTCTTTGGAAATATCTATTTTATAGCTTCTTTTTCTATTGATATTTCATCCGTAGCTTCATTACAAGAGTTAAACAAGACTTGAATGGATGTAGAGCCATACTTAGAGGCCATCTATCCAAGAAGGCATTGGCCATGGTCCCAAGTCCTTCATCAAATCACATCTATCATAATGCTCATTGAAGAAGCTCCATCTATCAATGAATCTGCAATGAAGAAACCTTCTATCCATATGCCAATCTCTAGGGTGCTAGGTTCCAAGAAGGTGTTGGCAACATCCACTTCTTTCACTGTCTCTAGAGCTTTATTGCCTTTTGACATAGACACAGGGTTAGCAATTATTGGTCCACGTCTTCTTATTAAAATGCATTTGAACATTTGCAAAGGCATCTAGGGGACGACATCATCAATCGATAGAATGTCAAATTAGGACAGAATGTATCGAGGTTCTTAACTAAATCATACTCTTGATATGGGGTCCACCAACTTGTCTACCACTAAAGGTGTATCCACCTCTTTTGTCTCTTAGACCTTTGGTCCTGCTTTCTAGATTGTCTATATTGGAAAGATAGTTTCTATGTTGTATACCAATTGAAAGGGTGTTTGTCCTATTGTGGCCTTGTGAGAGGTTCTATATGCCCAGAGGATCTCTATAAGTTGATTGTTCCAATCATGAAAATGGGCAACAATCGTCCTTATTGGGATCAAATAGAGAATGTGATTGGTGACTTTGACTTGCCAGTTTAGCAGGGGGATAGTAAGATGTGGATTCTAGTGTCGGAACTTAGAGATCGATTAGCTATTCCATGATATTGTTCAAGAAGGAAGTGCCACAGTCACTGATGAGCTCTAGGGGACTATCAAAGCAAGTGATAATGTTCTCATATAGGAATAGAGTCTTGCTTTCTCCATCATCTTGCTTGAGAGCTTTTGCTTCACACCATTTCAGTACATAGTCAACACATATCAAGATGTATCTATTTTGCTTCCTATATCGAGGTTCTTAACCAAATTATACTCTTTTATGGGGTCCACTAGCTTCTCTAACTAACTAGGAAATAGGGCAACACCCACTTAAATTTTCCTCTTTCTTTAAGAAGCGGCTACATTCCTACTTCCTCTACTACTAGAGGTATCTCTTGTATCTCTACTCTTGTTTCTAGGATTGTCTATGTATCCTTTAATGGAACTAGAGTGCTCTACATTGTAGTATCCTATATTATATTGCTATTGGCTCTGTTGGAGCTTAAATTTTATAATTCTAGTGGGGTTTTTTTTTTTTTTTTGGGAACTAATGGTTCCCTTTTCTTAGCACATATAATTGCAGTAACATCCAATTCCATTAAATTGGATGCATATAGTTGATTCTTTGACTGATTATCTGTGGCATTAGCCTTCACAAGGCTTGTAGAACAATCCTTAGTAATGTGGCCTTCACCTTTGCATTGGCTAAATGAAGATTTGTACTCCATGGACCTTCAAGGGTTTGGACAATTTGGGGAAATATGACCCTTCTCTCCACATCTTTAGCATTCCACTTCTAGCCTTTGACTACCTCATAATTGTCTTTCTATGTAGCTTTGAGAGGGGAGCCTCCTTGGCCCAAAATTAGGTCCAAACTCTCTAGGCTTTGATTCAATGTCTATCCTTGATGTGGCTCTTTCTTTAGGAAATATGAACAAAAAGCTCCAAGAATGGTGGGTTTTTGGGGTACACTTACTGGCTAAATGTCCCATTTGGTGACATCTTTCACATCAAGTATTATAGTGTCTCAAGTTGCTCCTATGGGATTAGAGATGCTAGTAGTATTCACTTTTAGAGTCTTTGATCGCTCTCTTGTCACATCCATTAATTCCTTCTCGATATTCACAATAGAGTTGGACATGTACAATTTGTGAAAAATATGACCCATCTCTTCATATCTTTAGCATTCCACTTCTAACATTTAACTACCTCCTGATTGTCTTTCTAATTGGGTCCAAAATCTTGAGGCTTTGGTTTGATATTATGGGTTGTCATCTTGGACTCCAGTAGATTGAATCTTGCTTTCTTGTCTTTCTTCCTTCGTTGATGCATCTCTTTCAAGGAGTAGATATCCTTGATCTGGTTCTTCCTTAGACAATATGAACAGAAAGCTCCAAGAATGGTGGGTTTTTGGATACATTTAGTAGCTAAATGTCCTACTTGGTGGCACCTTTCACATCAAGTATTAGACCTTATGGTGTCTCAAGTTGCTCTTATGAGATTATAGATGCTAGCAATATTCACTTTTAGAGTCTATACCTGCTATGTCATCACATCCATTAATTCCTTCTTGATATTTGCAATAGAGTTGGATGGGTACATATGGCATATCTAGTACCAATGTATTTGGCTTCTCTTATTGAGTGTTCCAAAGCAAACAAAATCTATTTCAAAACGGACTTGCGAGCAAGGAAATGTAGAGAGTTTTATTAAGCCCTTTTGCGATGTCAAGCAGTAGTTCCATATGTATATAGGGAGATCAAGAATCTAATACTCAACTTTTGTTCTTGATGAGATCACACCCATATCAATGGGCTGCCACAATGTAAGGTACAATAGATCAAGGCCCCAAAAATGCACTCCTTGTTGAACCACCTTTTACACAACCTCTTTGTTGTCAAAGATAACCTCAAATAGTCCTCTATCCTTGTAGTAGATTTGCTCCTCCTTCCCCTCTCCTTTTAGGATTGCATTAATCTAGGTGGCAATGTCCATAGGCTTTGGTAGCTTGCCATTGATGAACAATAGCATTGCCTTGGTATTGAAATGAAGCACATTTGTGCACGCTTTGTTAGTGTTAAGGGCCACCTTCTTGACCACCTTTTCTAACTTTTCTTCCATACTTTTGTTGATGTGCTTTGCCCATATTTCCGACAAAAGTTGAGGGCTGGCCTCAAGGTGCATGTTGTGATATTTCTCAAGCCAATGGGCTTGTGATTCAACTCCTTTGTTTCTTTTGCCGAGGCTTCATCAATCTTAGGACTCTTCTCTCTCTTCTTCTTGGATGCTCGAGCTTGCTCCATTGCATCATTACCTTCTACATCTAACATATCTTCATCCTCTCCTTGCTTCCGATGAATCCTCCGTAAGAGCTCTGGCATCATGCCCAAACTACATGAGGAGTACGGGTCATGTGGTGGGATTATTAATTATTAAAGGAGATTAAAGAGGAAAACCTTACCGCGCGTGTTTTTATTCCCCCTCCTCCACTCTTTTGAACTTTTGAACTTTGATACAATTTACAGCTCTCGCAAAAAAAGGAAAACGTTTAGGCTAAGCCTAGCCGTGTACGCGGCGGGAAAATGTGCACTTTTAGACGCGATTGAGAGAGAGAGAGAGAGAGAGAGAGAGAGAGAG
The DNA here is from genome assembly GCF_053477565.2 of Lygodium microphyllum. Classification (NCBI taxonomy): domain Eukaryota; kingdom Viridiplantae; phylum Streptophyta; class Polypodiopsida; order Schizaeales; family Lygodiaceae; genus Lygodium; species Lygodium microphyllum. The sequence goes on along the minus strand of NC_141157.1, from coordinate 73,569,826 downwards.
AGAGAACGAACGAACTTGCTGATGCCTCGGTCCGACATCCATCGCCTAGCATTTGTATAAGGACTCTCAACGTCTCGTAGCAGAGGCATGGCCGCTGCCCAGCCATTACCTGTTTGGGCCAGCGCGCCTTGTCTCTTGGGCATCGATGAGGCGGGGCGCGGTCCAGTTCTAGGTGGAGTGCTCTATGCAGACATCTGCCACACACAGAGAGAGAGAGAGAGAGAGAGAGAGAGAGAGAGAGAGAGAGAGAGAGAGAGAGAGAGAGAGAGAGAGAGAGAGAGAGAGAGAGAGAGAGAGAGAGAGAGAGAGAGAGCTCTTTACTTTCTTTCTCTCTAGGTCTTTTAGCACAATTAATTGTGCGACTCCTTGAAATGTAATCGAATTGCTCTTTCTGATTTAGGTCCCATGGTTTATGCCTGTGCATATTGTCCTGTCTCTTACGAACAAACCCTCGCAACTCTCGAATTTGCAGGTGCCATGTTTCTGTCATTATTGTTTGTTCAATAATCTTCGGTTACCGCTTGAATTACTTACTCAAATTTGATATCAATATGCATTTGAATGGATTGCCATAAGTTTAAATAAATGTTCTCACTCAGCGATTGCAAGTGATCAAATTAGAAAAAAAAAAAAGATCACAAGTGACAAAGAACATGCCAACCTGATGCCAGATGGATGACACTTCCTGAAAATGGCGCCCTACTGCCCATGCGGCACAAATGAAATGCATTATACCATAGTGATCAGCGTGTAGTGTGAACAGGCTAAGTGAACTGATAGATGAAATGGAGAAGACACCCTAATCTCCACCTTATTATGTGATGCTAGAAGGATACCACTTGCTGAAAATTGCGCCCCACTGCATACATGGCACAAATGAAATGCACTATACTAAAGTGATTAGCGTGCAGTGTGAACAGGCTAAGTGAACCGATGGATGAAATGGAGAAGAAACCCTATTCTCCACCTGATGTGCTTGAAATGGAGAAGACTAACACACAAGATTGACCAATAGGCCATGATAGTGATACAACTCTTAATATCCTTGTCCTACTTGGTTTGAGGCTCACAAGTAGGAGATGTATGCAGAAGGTGATATTGAATTACATATTTGCTATCAAATACATCCCCATGTATTGGGCAAAATCATCCACAATGAGAAAATAGTATTGTGACCCAAGAAGTGATAGTGTATATGATTTATCACTTAGGTCAATGTGAATTAACATTAGTTGTCCCTTGTTTTATGATTCAACTATTGTGAAAATTGTGTTCATAGCTAACCTAGTCGAGAGATGATAGTTAGGAACTATTGAAGGCACCATAAGTTGTATAGAAACACTAGGGACCAAGGGCCAAGTGGCAACGAATGGGGGACTTGATGACAAAGAAAAGGGATAGTTGCATAAAAGAAAAGCCTATAGTAGATTGGAAACCTTGAAACAACTTTTCACAATCATGGAAAGGCCCCTCTAAAACACAAAGGACCAAGAAATCCACAGTCGCATCACCAATATTGTCCTTTGAAAGGGATGGAAGTTACAAGGAAACCATTGGAGGAGATGGCGGGGGATGGGATGGAACTTGTGGAATAGATGGTGCACAAGCGTAAATAGGTGCGGCAATAGAAAGTCGCCTTGGAGGGCTCTACACAATGGAAGGGGAAGGGAGTAGAGATAGCTCCCTCTCTTGCCAACTTGTCACAAAAGTGGCTCTCGTAGAATAATCCTCAACATAAGTGTCTCGATTCAGAAGAGAGATGCTAATCTTCTCTAAATCTTTGCAGTGGTGTGGAGATGTCTAACATGCATGATTACAAAATCTGTACAACTCAAAAGAAGAGAAGAGCGGGCTTTGGTCTTTAATTGATCCCATAAAGTTGTGGAATCTGTGGTTACATCCTCATGAGGATCCACGGTAGGTCAGAGTATAGGGACCGTAACAAAATTTCAAAGGTCACAATCGTTGAGGAGGCACTCCATGGGGCTCGACCATAGAGGGTAGTTTGTCCCATCCAGCTTGTCAGATGCAGAGAGAGAGGGTAGGATTGACACTTGCTTAGGAGATGCTATTAATGCCAATTGAGGACTAAAAGCTGTGGAAGAATGTAATGGAAAAGAGTAATAAAATGGTGGCCGGGGTCTGAATGATCTCGAACCACATGATCTCCCATGGCATACATGTTGGACATATTTGTACTTCAAGAAATACTTGCAAAAAAACAAAAGATGTTGTCATTGGAATGAAGGCGACCAATAAGAGGTCCTTGGGATAATCGGGGTTTGTCTTGGCAAGCCATGATACAAAAGAAGACCGATTGGGGCAATGTAGATGGGGAGTATTCAATGTTGAAGAAAACACACAATACCTGGCAGAGAAAAGGAGCAGTAAATGTAGAGGAAAACATGTCTTCAACTTGTAAACATAGTTAATCAAGGGGTTGGTCAACATGTCTTCAACCTATAAACATAGCCCAATCCAGGGGTTGGTCAAGGACTAAGAGTGCTTGGAAAGAGACTCCTAATAAATGCAAATTTGCTTTGCTCTGTTGGCTTGAAAAAGAGGTTGCCCAACACCAAAAAGAAGTCGCCTTGGTAAAAAAGACCAGTCAATTTGAAACACAGTAGAGAAAGGATGTTGTTCACCTGTAAGCAGGTGGCCCAACATAGATTAGTACCGCCCAGCTGAGAAGAGCTGTTGTGCCCAGCCTTAAAGGCTGTTGCCTAGTGGAAAGGAGGTTGCCTAGCAGCAAAACGTAGATTTAGCGGGGGGTTGCGTGTAGAAAATGCAGATAATGCAAGGCCTATTCTTACAGCAAGTGTGTTGGGGGACTATCGGCATAAAAACGGAAGTGATATCGGGGCCTATTCTAGTGGACCCAAAAATGCAGTAGACAGGGGATTTGCCTTAAAAAATAGACTTGAATGATCTTACTACTAGGGTCAACCTCTTGAGTAGAGCTTCTTGTAATGATAAGATCATCCATGTATAAGATGAGCAAAACACACCTGTTACCCTCAACCTTGAAGTATAGGTTGCGATCATGAGTTGATCGATGCAAGCCACTTTGTAGAAAGAAGTGATGAATCCTCTGGTACCAAGTACGAGGAGCCTTCTTTAGGATATAGAGGGCCTTCTGCAATTTGTAGATATGGTCTTCCTTCCCTTGCACAAGAAGTCATGGGGGTTGTGAAACATAAATCTCCTCCTAAAGGTCAATCATTCAAGAATGTAGACTTTATATCCATCTGATAAATAGGCTAGCATTGGTGGGTTGCAAGAACTAAAACAAGTCGAATAGTAGACATCTGAGCCGTAGTTGCAAAATTCTCAAAATAGTCCAAACTTGCCCTCTGAGCAAAAGCCTTGACTACAAGCCTAGCTTTGTGCTTGTCTAAGGAACCATCAACAAGGTACTTGGTCTTGTAGATCCACTTTACACCTATCACCTTTTGCTTTGGAGAATGTGGAACCAACTCCCAAGTTTGATTACACTTAATAGAATCGAGCTCCTCTTGTATGGCCACGCCAAATATCATGTGTGCAGGAGTCTCTTCAACTGTAGTAGGCTCATTGGCACGAAGAATTGTGACATAAGAGAATAGTTCACACAAAGTGAATTAGTCTGTTGGGCCTATAAGCGAGCGGATTTGTGTGGATCTATAGGAGAAGCAAGGAAGTGAGAAACACCTGAATCGTGCATGAGTTGTTAGTACCAATGAGAAATTTGAATAGGTTCATCTTGTTGCGAGGGAGATTAGATAGCCTTCGGTACTTGCAATGCATGTGTTTGTGAAAGGGACTCCTTGCTTAGGAAAGGTAAATCCTCCTCATTTGGAAAAGGCTCCCCCCTTTGATGGTTGATCGGTCCTAGAAGACTTCGGAGGGGAGATTGAAGGGACGGAAGTATGCGACGACGTAGTAGTAGTCACATTTGCCAATGGTGGGAGGAAAGTCGGAGTGGAGGGTGGAGGAGGGGGAGGAGCCAAAGACGAAGGGATGCTAAGAGACAATCTGGAAGGTGTAAAGAAATACCCTAACACAAAAACACAAATAGAAACTATACAACAAAGCACAGACTGATAAAAGAATACAATTAGGGTTAGGATAACTCAGAGACAATGAATACAAAAAATAAATGAAGTGATATGATTGTTGAATATACAATGCTCATGCAGCAAACACACTATGTAGTGAATGAATACTGAACCACCAGCTCTTGTATCTCAAGGATCAGAGCAAGGGTAATGAGCTAGAAGTTGTACTTCGAACGGATCGTGAATCACAGCAAGGTAGCCTCCAGATGTCGAACATCAGCAAATGCATCCGTGGAAGGTTGGATCTGATATAGGTGATAGTGCAAAAGAAAAAAATGCTAAAAACGTAGGTGAGGAGAGAAAGACTAAAAACGCAGGCTGCGAGAGAGAAAACAGCAAATGCAGCTAGTGGAGGAAAAATTTGCTGCAACTGACTGAGGAGAGAGAAAAACAGCAACGATAATAGAGAGGAGAGAGAAAATTGAGTAGGCAGTAGAGTTGGAGTGTGATCAGCAATAGTTGCTCTGCTGTAAACAGTTGCAAACTATGGATGGAAGGCAAGAAATAAGCGCTAGATTGTAGATGATAGCAAGCGACAAGTGAGATTGCGATGTCCTTTGCAAAAGGGGTGTAGGCAGCAAGTTGAAAACACCTGAAACTTGCAAAAACGAGATCTGGGCTGAATGGAGGGCAGTATACCTATTTATAAAAACTTTAGGCCCTCCCAAGTGGGTTTGTACTTATTGAACACAGACACTCTCTAGGAATGCATTTCTTTTAAATAAACAAGGTTACTTCATTAAGTAAGTATGTTTTGGGGCTGTTTAGGTGAAGCTAATGCATTTTTAGCTCAACACCTCTCTCAAGCCCAACAACGGTGCTATGAGAATGAAGGCCAGCCATGCCATTTTCCTTTATCTTCTACCCTACGGTGTCTCACCCCAAAGCAACAAGAGTATCGGACAAAGGGTGTGCATCGGTTGCCCAGTGGCTTTCTAAGACTATAGAGGCGATGATTATCTTACCAAGGGAGTCCAAGTGATCGCCCTAGAGAGGACAAGGCATCGGACAAAGGGTGCACGTTGGTTGTCTAGTGGCCTACCAAGCCTTTCGTGTACTATCCCTACCATTACTAGGTATCGGTGAAGAAGAAAAATGACTAAGTTGTGGGTATAGCAAATAAGTGAAGCAAGCAAGACAAGTAAAGCAAGCAAGCTAGGGAAAAACTGCATTCTTAGAGATTGCCATGTGCAATGCCACGAATATGGTAGATCCAGAGTCGACCACTCTAAAAGATCGAAAATGGATAAATGCGTACAGATACATGTTTACATGAACAGATCCAATGCATGAAGTAATGCGAAGGGAGATGAAAGATGTTATGCTTATGCAAAATGCTATGCAACGATGCCACTTGGACAGTGTTCTCGTAGGGGAATTGTTCACTTGCCCAAGCGCCCTTTCACAATTATATCATCCTGACAGTGTGAATAAAGTTACAAATGTCTATGATATAATACAAAAGAATAATGAATGTCTAAAAACTACAAGTATCATCACTGTCATTATCAAGAGAAGAAGCCGTTCCCTCTCAAACTGAAAGGGAAAGCAAGAGGGAAGCACTCTCTCCTCGTCAATTTGAAGAAGTAGAGGAGGGTGTATCCATGCCGATCTTGGGTAGCAGGTATTGAAGAACCGGCCGGTTGGTCAAGATGTTTGCAAAATTAGCTGATAAAGGCACAAACTCTAGGTGGATAGTGCCTAGCTCAACCTGCTCTGTGGAAAAGTGAAAGTAGACTCTCACATGCCGTGTCTGTGGTGGATGATCGGATTGCTTGCAAGGGCAATGGCACTCTGGTTGTCGTAGTAGACAACGGCGAGAGAGTCGCAAGGAAAATGAAGCGCCGCCAATAAACTCCTCAGATAGATGGCCTCGGTGGTGCCATCGAAGAGAGCCCTATACCCAAACTTGGCCATGGAACCGTCTCTTGTTTACGACTAGATCAAGAAATGGGAACTGTGCCCAAGGTAAAGAGATATCCGCCATGGGAACGCCAGCTGTTAGGATCTCCTGTCCAATCAGAATCAATGTACCCTTGCAAACATAAACCAGAACCATATGTCGCGCCATAAGAATAAGTACACTGTAAATAACGCTACACGAAGATCTGCAATCCAATGTGACATCTTAGGTGCTTTGAAATATTGACTGTGTATGTTAACTAAGTAAGCTAAATCTGGCCTAGTATGAATCAACCAAATAAATTTTTCTACAAGAGATTGATAGGTGTGTGCATCGAAGGGTTGACCTAGGTTATCCTTCGACAAGTGGATAGTAGGATCAAGAGGTGTGGCCACTAGCCATCCGTAGTGTATTGTTCCACAAGTTGAAGTGCGTACTTTTGCTGTGACAAAAATACAATCCCCATTTCGAACTACCTCCATCCCCAAGAAATAAGACAACAAATCAAGGTCTGACATCTCAAAGGTAGCACTAAGCTTTGTCTTAATTTCTCCAATGGCAGCAAAATCCGAGTGTGTGATGAGTAAGTGATCAATGTATAGTAGGATATAGCTGACCCCCTCTGGAGTAGATCGAACATATAAGTTCGTAAGAACTCATTCATTCTATGGAACCAAGATCGCGGCGCTTACTTCAGCCCATAAAGTGTTTTTTTGCAAGTGGAATACTTTATCTCGCGGGTTTCTAGAAGGAAAGCCCGGTGGTTGCTCCATATAGACTTCCTCCTCGAGATAACCATTCAAGAAGGCACTTTTAACATCCATCTGATGTATCGGCCAACCGTGGTGAGCGGCTAGCGCGAGAAGCAACCGGAAAGATGTCAACCACGTAGTAGGGGCAAAGGTCTTTTTATAATTAATGCCATGCTTTTGTCGAAACCCTTGCATTACAAGGCGAGCCTTGTACTTGTCTAAAGTTCCATAAGCTTTTAGCTTGGTTCTAAATATCCACATTGTCTCGATGACTTTCTTGTGGCTCGGACGAGCCACCAATGTCTAAGTCTCATTTCGGACAATACTTTCTAGCTCCTCTCCATGGCCTCTCGCCATTGAGGGTGCTGAAGAGCCTCCTGCCATGTATCCATCTCAGAACGTGCTATGTAATCAACTGTAAACAATGACACAAATGATGCTTGAGGAGCAAGCCGAGCAGATCTTCTAGGTCCCTCCAGAGTGGAATCCGGTGGTAAGATCCTCGAATCTTGCATGGTTTGTTGGTACTGGCAAGGTAACGGGTCTCGCGGAGGGGGCTAGGAGTTGAAGAATTTGTAGGAATGTCAAGAGCGAGAAGTAGACCAGGCTCAGTAGGCACTATTTTCAATGATGTGGAAGGAGGAATCGGATCGGAATCTGGTACAGAGGATTGCTCAATATCCCTCTTGTAAAAAACGATGTCCCTTTGAACGATCACCTTATTTGTTCGAGGATCGAATAAATGATAGACTTTCACTTCAGAGGAATATTTAACAAAAATAAGGAGATCAGCTCGGGGAGTGAGCTTTCCTATCTTATCATCAGGTGTGTGTGTATGCACGATATCCAAAGACTCTGAAGTGGGAAATAATAGGAGAGCCAAAGAATGCCTCATACGGGGTTTTTTGAGGAAGAGCCGTTGTCGGATATTGTTTAAGGATGTACATTACAGTGTTAATAGCCTAGACCCAAAAGCGCTCAAGGAGCTCTGCTGTGAACAGCATAGAGTGTGACATTTTCATGACTGTCTGGTTCCTACGCTCTACGACTTCATTTTGAGAGGGGGAGTTGGCGAGAGATGCCATGTTGCTGTAGAAACTCAAAAAACTCATGGGAGATAAACTCACCACTACTATTCCTCATGCAACCAACACGACGTCTAGTCTAGTTATGAACCAACAGCACCCAAGCAGAAAAATATGTGAAAGCATTTGACTTATGCTTGGGAAGTACACCTACATGTATCTAGAATGATCATCCACTATAAAAAAGAAGTACAACTTGCCATTCAAGGCGGCAATGGATGTTATCCCACAAAGATCAACATGGATCAATCTAAGAGGCGTCTCAGCACGATGTGTAGACTGTTGAGGGAAAGGAGTATGATGCTGCTTCTCGAGCTAACAAGCTTTATAGACATCGCGAGCTAGCTTTAGGTAGGGAAGGCCCTCAACCAGCTCATAATTTGACAACTCATTAAGAGAGTCATAACCAAGATGACCTAAGCGAAAATGCCAAAGACACTTATTGTTCGTAGGCTCTCGAGATGTGGCAAATGCTTGGAAGCTATGGAACATAGAGCCCTCGGCTGTTGGCTCGGTCAAAAAGTGTGTCATGTGGTATAGGCCATTAGGTTGTGCGTCATTGCGACGAGCAATCACTAAACCAATCTGAGAGTCAAGGATCTCGATTGTGGTTGCTATAAAGAAAATTGCTCGCCCCAACTGGCAAAGTTGCTGAACAGATAACAAGTTTACCCCAAGCTGAGGAACTTGATATATATTGTCTAGCAAAGCTAGATCCGGACCCTTGCAGTGGCAAAGTTGATGCAACCTTGAGCTTGAATCTTGATTGAGGAGTTGTTTCCTACGCGGACTCGCCTAGTTGCAGGGAATTGGGTACAGAAGATGTCCTCTATAGGAGTCATTTGATGTGTAGCTCCACTATCCACAGTCCAAACAGGAGTTGAAGTGCTCGGCTGCGAGTGGGTCTCTTCGGAAACCTCGTCAGGAGGTAACTCATAGATATGGACGAGACTCGCATTTGATGTCTCTACGGAGATGATGTGGGTTGTTGCAGACCAGTCAGACAAGCCCTTTGGATTTGAGAACGTTGTCCATTGAGATGGTTGATGGGTGGCAGTGTGAGTCTGAGCTTTATCCCCTTGCCATCACCTTGCCTCCCTTGCTAGGGGTTGCTCGACTAAGGGGCTAGGGTCTGAGACTTAGGTTTTGGTGATGTGCCTCTTGCCTTTGATTGACACTCGTCGTCAAAATGGCTAGCCCTTTGACAATGTTGACGATACCTATTCTTTTTAGGTACATTTTGCCACCTTGGTTTGAGTTGTGACTGGGAGTTTCCTTGTGATTCCCCAGATTGATTTTGTTTTTGATTTTGATTGGAAGTTTGATTTTGTTTGCCCTTTCCTTGCTGCCCCGTCTGAGAATGAGCAACAAGAGCCTATTCTGAGGGATTATTCATATGAAATTGATCGAACAGCCGTGCATAACGCAACAGTTGACACTCAAATTCATAGAAAGTAGGCATGGTAGGCTTTGAAACTATACCTTCCATTAAATTGAAGTATTTCATGGGGAGTTTATTTAGAAATAGTGTGACTTGATCGTCAAAGGACTTGGGAGTCCCCGTAGTGGAGAATTCGGCAAGAAGACGACGATACTCAGCCAACTTGACTTTGAAGTCATCCCGGTTAGAGATTTTGAAATTTTAAAGCTCATGGTGAAGATTGATATGATGGCGGGTCCTATCCCGAGCCGCATAGGGGTCAGTCAAGTGTGCCCATCGCTTTGACGCTAAGTCAAAATGTTGAAGTTGAGAATGAAACTCAGGCAATAAGCCCTACATCAGCTCAATAATAGCGGAGGCATTCCTAGCCTTCCACGAGCGGACAACCTTGTATGGAACAAGTGTGGAATCGCGTTGGGGTTCCAACCCTTGCACAAGATCCCATAGATTTTGTGAGTCAAGGGCATGTCTCATCAAGTTTGACCAAGTGGTAAAGTTTGACCTGTTGAAACGAGTCTTGGCATTGAATGCATGCTTGGCAGAAGATGAGGTAGAACCATGAGGTGTCGGGAAAGTGGGGTAAGATGGATGGGTGGAATAAGATGGTAGTGGTGGTGGAGGGGTTTGATAAGAAGGAGGGGGAAGAGGTCGGTAGGCAGAAATGGACTGTGAATGTCCAACGAGTGCTGATTGAGGTGGAGGCTCTGAAACATGAATGCTTCCATAAGGTGCCGGTGTAGGCGGAGGCACTGGGACACGGAAGCCGCGATGCCCAAAGCTCGGTTGAGGCATAGTAGGATGACTAGAAGGTTCACTAGGTAAGGCCATGGAGGCAAATTGTGGTACCAGTTGATCCACACTCAGGAGAGACTGGGAGGGATACCCAGGTTGCAATGAGCTCGAAAGTGTGTGAGAAGAAGGTGGAACACCACCCGGCTGAGGCAAGGATGAGGTTCTAAAAGGTGTGCCTATGTTTCCATAACCCCTCGGTGTGATGTGTGGTGCGGCATGAGGTGTTTGAAATGGGAATGTGAATGTAAGTGGAGAAGCAACGGAAGAAGATGGTGGGATGGGTGGGTTTTGAATTTGTGGACTGAAAGGTGAAGATGCACCACGTAATGAAGGAATAGGAATACCAAATTCATTCTGATTTTGAGAAGTAAACTGAAAAGAAGGAAGGGTAGAAGAAGAAGTACTTGGCTTTTTCTTATAATTCCCATGATGTGTGTTAGTACATAAGAATTGGTCCTCAAGAGAACCTTTTCCATAGACAATAGACTGTACTTTTTCTTTTTCATGATTTCTACCAATATATTGCAAAATAGAAGAGGTAAAAGACGAAGGAACAAAAGATGAATCTAAAGTACCTTGCACCGGAGTAGATGAAAGAGGATGAAAGAATGGAATATACTTCGGATCTCTTTCTCCAACAGGGGCTCCATCCTTGATGGAGGTCTCAACAGCCTTGTAACATCATCAGACTTATGCGCAAAATCTAAAGAGAGGAAAACTTGTATAGCTTCATCGAGTAGCTTTTCGTAAAGGGAAATCCTTCGGTTGAGCTCCTCAATCTTCTTTTGTTTGTAAGCCATGGTCATGTGATATTCTTCATCGGACAACTTATATAACTTTGTTTCATCCTTGTGGTCAAAAGCGTCTTCCTCCATGTCGGAACTTTGTGGAGCAAGTTGATCTGCCCACTCTCACTTGGTTCTCGGTATAGATGTTTCTGGAGACTGAACTGGTGTTATGTTCGAAGTCATCTGAACCTATTGTTGTCCTTGCTTTTGCGGAGAGCTTTAAGATCAAGGCCTAGGTTTCTCTCAGAGAACCTTGCTCTGATACCATGTAAAGAAATACCCTAACACAGAAACACAAACAAAAACCGTACAACAAAGCACATACTGATAAAAGAATACGGTTAGGGTTAGGATAACTCAAAGACAATGAACATAGAAAATAAATGAAGTGATATGACTGCTGAATATACAATACACATGTAGCAAACACATTATGCAGTGAATGAATACTGAACCTCGAACTCCTGTATCTTAAGGATCAGGGCAAGGGTAATGAGCTCGAGAGTGTGTCGTACTTCGAATGGATCCCGAATCACAGCAAGGCACCTCCGGATGTCGAACACCAGCAAATGCAGCCAAGGAAGGCTAGATTTGATGTAGACGACAATGCAGGAGAGAGAAAGACTAAAAACACAGGTGAGGAGAGAAAGACTAAAAACGTAGGTTGCAGGAGAGAGAAAACAGCAAATGCAGGCAGTGGAGAGAGAAAATCTGTTGCGATAGGCTGAGGAGAGAGAAAAACAGTGGCGACAGTAGGGAGGAGAGAAAATTGAGCATGCGGTAGTTGGAGAGTGACCAGCAACAGTTGCTCTGCTGTAAACAGCTGCAAATTGTGAGTAGAAGGTTGAAAACAGGCACCAGATTGTAGAAGACAGTAAGGGACAATTAAGATTGTGATGTCCTCCGCGAAAGGGGTGTGGGCAGCAAGCTGAAAACACCTGAAATCTGGAAAAAGGAGATCTGGGCTGAATGGAGGGCAACATACCTGTTTATAGAAAGTTTGGGCCCTCCCAAGTGGGTTTGTGCTTATGGGACACAGACACTCTCTAGGAACACATTTCTTTTAAATAAACAAGGTTATTTCATTAATTAGCATGTTTTGGGGATGTTTAAGTAAAGCTAATGCATTTTTAGCTCAACAAAAGAAAGTAGAGAAACAAAGGGTGGGGATGAAACCGGTCTATGACTCAAATAAAGCGGTAGTTCCTTCAATTAATACCTGGTCTTTTCTCACATACACACAAACATAGAGACCTCACTCCCTCGCTCAACACTAGATTGGCCTCGAAGACCGGCGCCCCTCTTGGTATTTCTTTATCAATTAAAAGATGGAAAGTTACAAAAACGAAATGTTCCAAAATACATAACCTGTGAACAGTTGGTTTTCATTTTTTTCTGAGTAAATCCCAGTTGCATAAGGACAGTTCAGCATGACCAGATCAACATCCCTTTTAGGAAAGCATTTTCTGTAACCATAACTCAATGATTCATGTGCAGAATTGTAGTCTGCAGAACTCTGAATTCACTGTTCTTACTGTCCAGCATGTCCAGAACAACATCCCTTTTAGGAAAGCATTTTTTGTGACCAAATCTCAATGATTCATGTGCAGAATTGCAGTCACCAGATCTTTGAATTCATTGTTCTTACTGTCAAGCATGTCCAGAACAACATCCCTTTTAGGAAAGCATTTTCTGTGACCAAAACTCAATGATTCATGTGCAGAATTGCCGTGTGCAGAACTTTGAATTCACTATTCTTACTGTCCAACATGTCTAGAACAATATCCCTTTTACTCTGGCATCATTCCAGCAGTTAAACAGCCCCACGGACAACACTAAATTAGAGCTGAAAAACCCTGTTCCTGTGTGGCATGGTCATTACTTTCTTTAGTTCCTGCATTGGATAAGCCAACTGTTGCTCCTGAAGCTAGACAGTCAGGCTCTTACCTCAGCAGAAGTGCAAAGAAAACACAGAACTGTACCTTCAATGGAATCAGCCCATCATGTAGAGCATTTTCCCTGAGAATAGAGAGAGAGTTGAGCAGAGGGAGCAAGCTTTACCTCTGTACATGAGTCAGAGACAAAGAAGTACTCTCCATAGATGATAAACTTGCAGCAATCTGTCCTCAGCTCCTCCAAAACTTCATTCTCAGATCTGCCCCTTATGCCTATTACATTTTGTTTAATGCTCTCTCTCTCTCTCTCTCTCTCTCTTTTGGGAATTTGTGCCACATTGCATACATGTAATAATTTTCTTATTTAAACCTTCCAGTCTAAAATTCTCCATGATCGGTGCAAAATTTGACCTCGGCACAGACCAGAGAATTAATCCTTGTGCAAAAACAAAGATAATGACGCGAATAGATTTTGGGGTCCAAATTTAGTAATTTTCTAAATTTTAGGGATGTTGACCCTTGCATTTCTCAAGTTGTTCTGAGCAACTTTTATCATTGCAACCACATCAAAAAGTGTAATGTTGCTCAGTTACCGTGACTTTTATTTCGTGAGCATTCTCACATGTGCATCTTCTGTCTTGGCCAGGCTCATTGTTCTGCATCATCTCTAGTGGCTAAGTACACAGTCCCAAACCACTGGCATTCTATTCTTCAGTGCCCATTCAATATGGAACCGGTCCTAAGGCTCAGACAAACCATTAGTTCAGTTTGTCCCAATGGTTGTCTCTTTTGGCCATGCAAAGATCTCAGCTTAATCCAAGAGAACTTTGGGGGTAAAAAACAACATCAACTAAAGAAAAGAAAAATAAAATATTTATATAAGTAAATGAAGAAAGCAACTGCAAAAAGTATCATCACTTGGCAACAACTAAAGAAAAGAAAAATAAAATATTTATATAAGTTAATAAGGAGAGCAAGTGCAAAAAGTATCACCACTTGGTGACAAGGGATGGGCCAGTTGATGATAAGGAATCACTTACAATTGAATCATCAATAGGATCCTTGAAGGCCGAAGTCTCGTTGAAGATCACATCCTTGTTCACCTCAAGTTTCCGTGTCATCGGGTGGTAGAGTTGATAGCCCTTCGTAGTAGTGCTATAGCCCACAAAGATGAGCTTGTTGGACTTTGAGTCAAGCTTCGTCTTCCTCTTCTTCTTGTTCACATGGACAAATGTATCACATCCAAAGTTGTGGAAGTGAGACATAGAGGGCTTTGGACCAAAGAAAGCCTCATAGGGAGTCATATCCTATAATGCATAAGTTGGGGAATGGTTGTGGATGTGAACCGTAGTAGCCACCTCCTCACCCCAAAGGGTATGTTGTCCAATTTGCACGCTTCACCACACCATTCTCCGAAGGTGTATTTGGATATACTTTACCTAAATGTTGTGATTTCTGTAAAACTGAGAAAAGAGGTTAGAAGTAAACTCATCACCATGATTTGCTCGTATACCACGAACTTTGGAAGTAGTTTGTGTCTCCACAAACACCTTCCACTTGTAGAAACAGGAGTATGCCTTGCTCTTGTACTCCAAAAAATAAGGCCACATATAATGATTGAAGTCATCTATAATCAACATTAGAAACTTGGCCTTTCCAAGGGAGGCCGTGCCCATAGTTCCACAAAGGTCGGTATAAATCAACTCAAGTGGAGTACAAGCTCTCTAGGTGAAAAGGTGGGACCCATGTTACTTGCCCCGCAAATAGCTAGGGCACAAAGTGTGAATAGGAGGGAAATCAGGAAGTCCCTCCACCATCTTTTTATGAGAAGCTTGTTGTATAGCATTAAAATTTAAATGACCATAAGAGCATGCGAAAGAACTCTAAGCTCGTGGAAAGACCTTGTGGCTAAGGCTATGAGCATGTAAAGTCCACCCTCCTAAGATTCCGTCCAAAGAGCAGCACCTGTAGAAGCATCCTCTACTGTCACCACATCCTGTGTAAATATCACGCAGATACTAAATCGTGTAAGACCATGAACAAAAAATAGATTAAAATCTAAATTCGGGATAGAGAGAACTTTGGCCAAAGAATATTGCCAGTTTGGCAAAAAACTCATTTTTTAGCAAACCAAACTATTTTCAGCTTCTGCCTCAACTCGAATAGAATTCTCCACTCCTCAAATGGAGACGATAGAGTTATCACCAATATTGTCAATGAGCTAAGGCTTCTATTGAGCAGAAGAAGCAAGGGTAGTGTCCTTCTCGGCATGCACAAAGATAGACTTCATTGTCACCAAGATAGCCTACATATACTTCGAATTCTTCTCCTTTGGCTTCAAATGGGGGTACTTTTGCCAACACTTCTCTTCGGGATGAGTGTATTTCCCTTAGTGTGGGCACTTGGGCTCATTTTCCTTATTCTCATTCTTCTTGTTCTTAGCCTGCACCTTCTTCTTCTTCCCTCCACTTGTACCTGTAGTAAATGCCTTGGTGGAACGAGAATCATTGGTTCCTACCTCTCTGAGTCGATTGTCATGCTCTAAGCTCCTCCCATAAGAGTGTCTCACGGGTCCTCCATGTGATAAGGTTGGTGTAGAAGACATCAAACTGAGGAGATGGCAGCTGAGTAAGAAGGATCATAGCCATATCTTCAGAGAATATCATCCAACCTAGAGAGGCAAGCTCACCTCTCATGTCCTCCATCTTTGTGATGTGCGCCTTTATAGAGGAGGAATCATTAAAATTGAGCATCCACAACTTCTTCTCAAGGGAAATCTTGTGAGCAAATGTCTTGTGTTGATACAAAGACAAGTTTCTTTCACCGTTGTAGTCTTCAACTTGCGAACATACACAAGGACAGAATCGTGCAAACTCATAAAGAGAAAGGATCGGGCTCGATAGTTGAGCGGATCCCACAAGGCTGCTCGATCCATAGAAGTCCCATCTGTTGGATCCTCCTTAGGATAGGGGATGGAATATGAAACAAGAACCCAAAGATCAAGGGTGTCGAGTACATACTCCACCTTACATGACCACAATGAATAGTTTGAACCATCGAGTTTGTCTTCTTTGGGTAATGAAGGTAAGATAGGCATGTGCACCAAGGGTATCAAGGATGGCATCTTCACTTTGGATGGAGCCTTCTACGATAGATGGATATAAGGGGATGGTTGCGAACGGGGGACTCCTCTCATCAACTATAATCACGATAATTGCATCTCCGCTTAGAAAAGTGTCTTGAAAGAAGCTCCTCTTGTGAATCATCAAAGCTTGTGAACTAGTAAGATATCTTGAATCTTGCAATCACCCAGAAAGCAAAGTTTATGAAAGAAAGGCTGTTGCTTGCCACCAAAAGGGGTCGCCTACACTAGAAGTCTATTGCCTATGCCAGAGAGTTGCCGCCTGTACTAGGAAGTTGCCACTATCAAAACACAAATTTGGGTTTGCTGCAAAACACAAAAAGTTGGAGCCACCTGATGTCTGGACAAGGTTGCCTAGTCCTAGATGATGTTGTTTGGTCTCCGAAAGGGTTGATTGGGTTTTGGATCACTTGTACAAGCTGGAAACGCAGTAAACACAGGCTAAAAATCTGCGTTTTGAAGATTTGGGCTGCTCCTCCATGATGAAAACCTACTCTTTTGCAAGAAATCTCTAGACTGTGTCCTCACTAAGGCAATGATACCATGTGGAGTGCGCAACTAAAGAGAACATAGAGTGACATAGAGAGAGAGAAAGAGAAAGTAGAAGATGAAGGAAGAATGTTGCTCTGACTCTGAAGAAGAATGTTGATATAATGATGATATATTGATCACTCCCAGGAATTTATTGAAACAAAACCGTGGGCGCCAAGTGCTTGAACCATATTCAAAAGGGCTAATTTGCTGCAATTCAAAAAATTAGGGTTTTGAAACTCTAATTCTGCAAACTTGGGTAGCAAGCTGATTTTCTTCTTTACTGCTTGGATTAGATCAAACTGGGTAAAAAGTGCTTCTTGGATGAGAGATAGATAGGAGAATACAAAGCATATGGCTGAAATTTCAGCAAAAAGCTTATTTCAAATGAAAAGAGAGATCTCCAATATTTAGGTGTGGGGCTTGGGTTCTCAAAAGTGGAAAGTAGAGGTTACAAATGACAAGTGTTTGCTGAAATGACAAGCCAAGCCTAGGGACACTTATCTTTTCAAAATGATATATGTCATCTTTTAGATGTCACATGTCACTTTTCTAGAGAAAAGCTTTCAAACCTTCTACTCTAAAAATCTCTCAAATGGTTAAGAATTTGAGATATTTGTTGAAGATAAAATTGTTACTCATCAATTTCAGAGCCTTTGTTGCAAATAGAATTTCCATTTGAGCAACTTTCAAAAATAGTAATCTCCTAAATTTTAAGAGTCACCAAATTTAGCTTTTGGAGAGCTTCATTATATAGGTTTGCCGGTTCATGGTTTGTTTCTTCGATCATGAGAATCTGGTTTTACTTTTTGAAACTACTCATTATATGGGCTTCTAGTCAATGTGACTATCTGATTGTAAAAGTCTTAGTTATTTGAGCTTTCTAGTGAATTTGACCACCTGACTAAACTTTTAATTTTTCTTGGGTATCTCGTCAATGATGACCTAAGTATAATTACAGGGTGTTTTGGCCATTTGCTACTCTTTAATAGAAAAATGAACATTTAATTATATTTTGAGACACTTAAATAATATAAATTGCCTTTCAAAGTACATGAGCATAAAATTAATTTGGGATCATTGAGTTAGTATATCTTGGTAGCAGTTGATATACAAAAGGTTTGTTACACTTAGTGGTTAGCTGTGAGAGAAACTAGGCCACCAAATAGAGGTCATTAGATTATACTTCATTTTGAACTAGACTTGTCATCAATGATCTCAATTATAGTTGCAATGAAGAAGATAACTTCTTCTATGAGATAAAGCTAATGAATGGAAAGTATATTTGCTTCAAGTTGGGGTACTTAATACACATTGTTCAATTTAGCAAGATCTAGACCTTAGTCAATATCAAACTTGACTTTATCAATGCCTCATATTGCTTAAGGAGTTATTGCCGCATCAAGTACCACTTGTCATTGGCTCATGGGAGATGATGTCCTCAAGCGGTGATACATGGTTTGTAGCTCAATTATCCATTGTCCATTGTCCATTTAGAAAGGTGGAATGAGCCTCTATAAAAGGTTCGTCGAGAGGCAGCTTGTAGATGTGAACTAATATCTTAGCCTTGTGTATCTTAGGTAGGCTTGTGGATCGAAATCCAAACCAATCCAACATCCCCTCCAAGGTCCAAAAGTTGAGAAGGACATGAATTGTGATGGGTATTGAGTGGTAGCATGACCTCAAGGTTGCCATTGGCCTTGTGAATCAGTTGGAGAATTACCATCGTTGTGCCTTCCTTGAGGGTTGTTACTTGTAATAGGTGGGATGTAGATCTATGACGAGGAAGGGGGGTTTTGGGCTAGGTGTCCTTGTCTTAGATTGACAAGCATTGTCGAAATGGTGTGCCTTTTGACAATATTGACAAAAAGATTCTTATTCGGTACATTTACTGATCCAATTTTAGGCATGATTGGGTGACGCCTTGCTCTTCACTAGTTTTTTAAGGTTGGGCATTATTCTTGCCTTTTCCTTGGTTTTGCTTATGGGGAGAGAAAACAACGTTTGCTTTGAAGATAGTAAAGAGGGTTCCTTATGAACTTGGTTGAACAATCACGCATAATGCAACAATTGATACTAAAAAAACTCATAGAATGTTGGCAATTGAGATTGTGAAATAACTTGTTGCATGAAATTGAACTTTGAATTACATTGGTAGCAACTTGTTCAAGAATAAGGTTATTTGGTCATCATCAAACTGTTAGCCAATCATTTCGTGGACAGTACGGATGTCAGTGCCACGTCAGCACCTGCAGTCGGACAATTTTTACTGCAGTCGGCTGCATTTAATGCAGCCGACCTGTTGCAGTTATTTCCTATTTTTCGGCTATTTATAGCCGGTTTTGTGGGACACTTCAACATTCATTATTCAGATTCTGATCTTGAGATCTGTTGGCTGAGACAGACTGTGCTCGGGCTGACAAAGATCGAGGTCATCAAGTCGGAGACATACGCAGATATTTCCTTTGCCCCCTTGTGTATTTCTGCACTCTTATACAACATACTACACTGCAGATTTTCTGCATTTACAGTGTCTCCTTTTCTCTCTCCCTCTTTTCTCTTTGTGTTCACTCTCTCTCAGTCTTTGTCCTACACTTCCGCATCGCTGCACTCTGACATGGTATCAGAGCGGTGAAGATGGATTGACTGAGGGTTGAATCTATCTGAAGAGGAGATTTCAGCGCGACACAAGGTTGCGTTTCCAGGATTTGAAGGCGAGCAAGAGGGTTGCGCATCGGATCAAGGTTGAAGCGAGTGTGGACGTGCGGGAAAGGAGTCTAATCGGTGAATTTGCTGCAGGTTATTGTTGTTCGAAGGGGAGAAAGATGCGTTTGAGGCCTTCCATTGCAGATTTTACCTTTTCATCGCCTTCGGCAGGTGAAGAAGGTTTGGGCAATGGAGGAATCAGTCCTGGAAGGTTGCGTTTTCACAGTCAGAGGGGGTTGCTTTTGCGTTTGTGCAGGTATTGCAGGTTAACATGCCTACAGAGACTGATTTGGAGTTCTAGGCGATCATGGACAGGAAGGTGCCTGTCCTATCGGCTCTTCCAATGGATCAAAAGCTTGATGGTGACAATTACTGCATCTGGCGGGTGATGATGTTGGCCATTTTAGTGTCTTATGATTTGGCGGAATTGGTGATGGAGGAGATTAATAGGCCCTCGATGAGGGATGAGTCCAAACTCTCTTTCAATGATCGTGCGGAGTTGACCAAGGCCCAGTCTCATTGGGACAAACTGAATGCCAGGATTCGATCTTTTCTGTTTCTGTCTTGCACCACAACCGTGATAGCTCACAACGAGCAATTAATGGTGGCTCGTGAGATATGACTCGAGCTCGACCAGATGTACAACCTGATGACCCTGATGAAGAGGGTTTCCTTTGGAGGTGCAGATGTGGACTTTGTCCATTTATAAGTCTTCTTCACTTCGGGAACACATCAACAAGCTTCGGCAGCTTTAGATACAGGTTCAAAATGCGGGGAAGCCCATTTTCTTCGAAGATATGGTGATCACTTTACTATCCTAGTTGCCGCCACGATTCGGTACTTTTTATTCCGCTTTTATTGCTTCAGGGCGGGAGTCAACTCTTCAATGGGAAGAGTTGGTTCCTATGGTCTTGGACCAGGAGGAACAATTGAAGGGACAGAATGCTTCCAAATCGGAGGCATTGGTTGGTCAAGCCTCTCAGAAGAAGAGGAAGGACCAAAAGAAGAAGAATGAGGACAACAAATCCAAGAAGGACAAGGAGAAGGAATCAACTTGCCATATTTGTGGCAAGACCGGTCACTGGAAGAAGGATTGCTCCGACAAAGACAAGAAGGATACCAAGAAGAAGGACACGAAGGACTCTGGAGCGGTGGCTGCACCTGTTAGAGAGATCATAGCCAGGGCTGCACCAGGGCTGCACAGTCGGACTGCCACGTGGCAGTCCGACTGCCTGCAGCCCAGTCGGCTGCATTTAATGCAGCCGACCTGTCCTATTCTTTGGGCAGATTTCGGCTATTTATACCTGAGGTCTCCAGCAGTCTTCCCATTCATTCTCTGTCGCAGATTACAGACCGGTGCCGTGCAGATCTCTGTCTCTGTTCGCAGATTTCTGACAGCAGACAGTGCAGACTGCAGCAGACTTCGAGGTGGACAGCAGGTCGCATCGTCGAGGTGGAGACACGCAGTCCAGCGCACTGCGCCCGTGTATATCTTTGTATTCAGCATTCTTTATACAGCAGATCTTCAGTGTACACTGTCTCTTTCTCTCCCTTCTCTCTCTGCGTTCTCTCACTCTCAGTCCTACGCTTCCGCACCGCTGCACTCTGACATGGTATCAGAGCAGTGTTTGAGGGCTGACTGAGCGCAGAATCAACCTGAAGAGGAGTTTCCATCGCGACACAAATTTGCGTTTTTTGCGTTTAAGGGCAGACAGGAGGGCTGCGCCTTGGAACAAGGCTGAAACGAGTGTGGGCGCACAGGAAAGGAGTACAGGTGGTGGATTTGCTGCTGTTTACTGCTGTTTGTCGCGGAGAAAGTTTGAGTTTTCAACCTAAAAGTGCAGGTTTTGCTTTTTCATCGCCTCCGGCGGGTGAAGAAGCTTCGGGACGCTGAAGAGCCTTAGCAGGCTGAGTCTACTCAGTCAGAGGGGGCTGCTTTTGCGTTTGAGAAGGCATTGCAGGTGAAGATGTCTACAGAGATGGACCTGGAGTTCCAGGCGATTATGGACCGGAAGGTGCCTGTCCTACCGGCTCTTCCTACAGATCAGAAGCTCGACGGCGACAACTACCGCATTTGGCGCGTTATGATGTTGGCCATTCTGGAGTCCTATGATTTGGCGGAGTTGGTACAGGAAGATATTGATCGGCCCTCGGTAAGAGATGAGTCCAAACTCTCTTCCGATGCTCGTGCGGAGTTGGCCAGGGCCCAGTCTCATTGGGACAAACTGAATGCCAGGATTCGATCCTTTCTCTTTCTATCATGCACTACAGCCGTGATCGCTCACATCGAGCACTTGACGGTGGCTCGTGAGATATGGCTGGAGCTTGATCAAATGTACAATCGGATGACCCTAATGAAGAGGGTTTCTTTGGAGGTACAGATGCGGACCTTGTCCGTCAATAAGTCTTCTTCGCTAAGGGAACACATTAATAAGCTAAGGCAGCTACAGATGCAGGTTCAGAATGCGGGGAAGCCGATCTCCTCCGAAGACATGGCGATTACACTTTTGTCCCAGTTGCCGCCACGATTCGGTACATTTTACTCTGTCCTTATTGCTTCAGGGCGAGAGTCTACTCTTCAGTGGGAAGAGTTGGTTCCTATGGTCTTGGACCAGGAGGAACAGTTAAAGGGACAGAATGCTTCCAAGACGGAGGCGTTGACAGGTCAAGCCTCTCAGAAGAAGGGGAAGGACCAAAAGAAGAAGAAGGGGGATAACAAGTCCAAGAAGGACAAGGAGAAGGACAAGGACAAAGACTCCACATGCCATATTTGTGGAAAGACTGGCCATTGGAAGAAGGATTGCCCTGATAAAGACTCGAAGGACACCAAGAAGAAGGACACCAAGGATTCTGGAGCGGTGGCTGCACCCTCATCAGCTGCATTTCTACATTTAGTTGTCATTGAGGACGCTTCACCGAATGCTTCTGATGCTGCGATGGCGGCTTCCCAATCTCGAGAGTGGATTATTGATAGTGGTGCCTCACGGCACATGACTCCTTCATCAGATGGTGTTGCCCAGCTGCGACCTTCGCGTGGGCAGGTTCTCATTGGAGACAGCTCTTCAGTTTCTATTGCAGGTCGGGGTAAGATGCAGCTTATTCCGGATGGACGAGGTGGCACCCATACTTCAGAGGTTTTGCATGTACCAGGATTGGGGTACCATCTCCTTTCAGTCCATAAGATTTGTTTCCTTGGTCTTCTGGTGGAGTTTGACAGTTCTACAGTGCGAGTCCTTGATCGTGAATCGAGGAAGGTTCTATCATCTGGATATGAGGAGAACGGCATTTACAAACTGAAGTCTTCCACTGCCCTTTCTACTCTTCTTCTTACCTCACAGTCACAGTCTGAATTATGGCATGCTAGGTTTGGTCACCTGAACTATGACTATCTTCGGAAGGCGTCACGGGGACAGCTTGTTCGAGGGTTGCCGGATATAGTGGTGAGCCAGCAGCCATGTGTCTCCTGCATACGGGGGAAGCAGCATAGAGATGCCATTCCCCACACCGCTTCGCGGCGGTCTACTTCACCGATGGAGTTAGTATCTACGGATCTATGTGGCCCTATGAGGAATGAGTCTCTGCGTGGGAGCTCGTACTTCATGCTGATCGTGGATGACTATAGCAGGATGACATGGGCCTACTTTTTGGCACTAAAATCAGAAGCTTTCTCGCACTTCAAGGATTGGCTTCTCTTTGAGGAGAACCGATCAGGCCGGAAGTTGAAGACCTTGCGATCCGACAAGGGAGGTGAATTTGTCTCTAATGAATTTGCTCGGTTTTGTGCAGATAGAGGAATTCACCAGGAGTTTGCCAATACGAATACTCCACAAGAAAATGGTATTCTCGAACGGAAGAACCGCAGTGTGATCGAGATGGCGCGCACCATGATGGAGCACCGACAGACCCCCCAGGTTCTGTGGGCCGAGGCTGTGGCTACTGCAGTCCACATTCTTAACCGATCTCCTACTTCGGCCGTGGAAGGGATGACTCCATTTGAGGCGTATTTTGGGTCGAAGCCAGATGTTTCTTACTTTCGGGTCTTTGGGTGTGATGCCTATGTTCACATCCCCAAAGCTCACCGTGACAAATTCGAAGCGGCTTCCCGCAAACAGGTATTTGTTGGCTACAGCTCCCAGTCCCAAGGCTACCGACTCTATGATCCCGTCAAGCGGAATGTATATACTAGCCGTGATGTGCGGTTTGTGGAGGTTCCGGCTTCTTCAACGGGTGAGGAGCATCCCGTTCTTGGAGATCCAGGGGAGAGCTTGGCTCCTTCTACAGTTCCACTGGAGCCTGTGCCGTTTGATTATGATTCTGTTTCTGACACAGAGTCTACAGTTCCACCGGATCCTTCTGAGGAGTTACCACCGGTGGACATTCCAGAGTCTTCTACTGATGGAGAACGACGAGGGGAGGTTCGGCCTCCTCCTCGTTGGGCCCGTGACACACTCCGTGATTCAGGGATGGAGGGGGTTCCTGAGGAGTGGGGACCGCAGGATGGTCCGCGGCGGTCACGGAGGCACCAGGCGCATTCTTCGGAGCTTGTGTGCTCCAATTATTGTTTGATGTCCCGAGTTATGTAGGATCGAGAGCCCACCTCCGTGAAGGAGGCTTTACAGTCCGCCCCATGGAAGAAAGCTATGGAAGCTGAGTTGGAGGCTATTGAGAGGAATGGCACTTGGTCACTTGTGCCACGCCCCCCGAAGAAGAAGGTGATTGGAGTCAAGTGGGTCTTCAAGACCAAATATCTCAGTGATGGTACTTTGGATAAGCACAAGGCTCGCCTTGTTGCTAAGGGTTTTGCGCAGCGCCCAGGGATTGACTGTCATGACACCTTTGCCCCTACAGCTCGTATGGCAACCATTAGAGCTGTTCTTGCTTTGGCTGGCCATAGGAGATGGTCTGTTTATCAGCTGGATGTGAAGTCGGCCTTCCTGAATGGTGATTTGAAGGAGGAGATCTACGTTGAGCAGCCTCCTGGCTTTGGTTCTTCAGATGGGAAAGTCTACAGGTTGAAGAAGGCCCTGTATGGTCTCAAGCAGGCCCCGCGAGCTTGGAACGAGAAGATTGATTCGTTCCTCCAGACTCAGTTGGGATATCGGCGGTCCAAGGCCGATCCGCAGCTGTATGTTCACACTTCCGAGGATGGTTGTGTGCTGTTTGTATTATATGTTGATGATTTGATTGTCACAGGTGATGATGCACAGCAGGTCCAGGAGACAAAGTCAGCTTTACATCGGACGTTCGAGATGACGGATTTGGGGCTACTCCATTTCTTTTTAGGACATGAGATTTTTCAGTCTCAGAGGGGGATCTTTCTCTCCCAACAGAGATATGTACAGGAGCTCTTGGTGTCTTTTGAGATGGAAGATTGTCGGGCCCTCTCTACTCCTATGGATCCGAACTGGAAGGCCACTTCCCACT
The DNA here is from genome assembly GCF_053477565.2 of Lygodium microphyllum. Taxonomy (NCBI): domain Eukaryota; kingdom Viridiplantae; phylum Streptophyta; class Polypodiopsida; order Schizaeales; family Lygodiaceae; genus Lygodium; species Lygodium microphyllum. The sequence continues at coordinate 73,545,270 of NC_141157.1, read as the reverse complement.
CAGCTTCTCCTTTGGCGGATGCTTCCCGCTATCGACAGTTGATAGGGTCTTTGATTTGGCTTCTCAACACCAGGGTTGATCTATGTTTTGCTGTTGGGCTCTTGGCAGGGTTCATGAGTGAACCTAAGACGGTGCATTGGCAGGCTGCTCAGAGGATACTTCGGTATCTGAGGGGGACGTCTGATTTGGGGATTCATTACCCCGCAGGGACAGATGGGTCAGATCTTGTACTTGCAGGTTGGAGCGACTCGGATTGGGCCGGTGACGTGGACCACAGGCGGTCTACAACAGGTTACTGCTTTACTTTGGGTGCAGGTGTTATTTCTTGGAGTAGCAAGAAGCAGCCCACGGTAGCCCTTTCGTCTACTGAGGCGGAGTATCGGGCCGCGTCTTCCACCACATGCGAGGTTGTGTGGCTTCGGAGACTGTTGGAGGAGCTTGGGTGCCCCCAGACTCGTCCTACATTGCTGCGATGTGACAATGAGAGTTGCATTGCCTTGGCAAGGAACCCTGTTTTTCATGCTCGGACGAAGCACATTGAGATCCAGTACCACTTCATCCGAGAAAAGCTTCTGGATGAGACCATCACTGTGGAGTATTGCAAGACGGAGGATAATCTTGCGGATTTGTTTACGAAGGCTCTTCCTCAGGCTCTACTTCGGCAACATTCCAGATCCCTCAGGCTTCTGCCCTGCCCAGGCTCTGAGAGGGGGTGTTAGAGAGATCATAGCCAGGGCTGCACCAGGGCTGCACCAGGGCTGCACAGTCGGACTGTGCAGTCGGACTGCCACGTGGCAGTCCGACTGCCTGCAGCCCAGTCGGCTGCATTTAATGCAGCCGACCTGTCCTATTCTTTGGGCAGATTTCGGCTATTTATACCTGAGGTCTCCAGCAGTCTTCCCATTCATTCTCTGTCGCAGATTACAGACCGGTGCCGTGCAGATCTCTGTCTCTGTTCGCAGATTTCTGACAGCAGACAGTGCAGACTGCAGCAGACTTCGAGGTGGACAGCAGGTCGCATCGTCGAGGTGGAGACACGCAGTCCAGCGCACTGCGCCCGTGTATATCTTTGTATTCAGCATTCTTTATATAGCAGATCTTCAGTGTACACTGTCTCTTTCTCTCCCTTCTCTCTCTGCGTTCTCTCACTCTCAGTCCTACGCTTCCGCACCGCTGCACTCTGACAGCACCCTCATCAGCTGCTTTTCTACACTTAGTAGTCATTGAGAACTCTACACCGATAATTTCTGATGTTGCGATGACAGCTCCCCAGACTCGAGAGTGGCTTGTGGACAGTGGTGCCTCATGGCACATGACTCCTTCCATTGGTGTTGCCTATTTGCGACCTTCGCGTGGGCAGATTCTCATTGGAGATTGCTCTTCTGTGTCTATTGCTCCGCGGGGTGAGATGCAGCTTATTTCAGATGGACGTGGTGGTACCCACACCTCTGAGGTGTTGCATGTGCCAGGATTGGGGTATCATTTACTTTCGTTTCATAAGATTTGTGCTCTTGACTTCTTGGTGGAGTTTGACAGTGATACTGTTTGAGTCCTTGATCGTGGATCGAGGAAGGTTCTCTCTGTAGGGTATGAGGAGAATGAAGTCTACAAATTGAAGTCTTCTTCAGATCTTACTTATCTTCTTTTTACTTCTCAGACACAGTCCGAGCTATGGCATGCTTGGTTTGGCCACTTGAACTACAAGTACCTTCGGAAGGCATTGCGAGGGTCCTTTGTTCGAGGCTTGTCGGGGACATAGCGGTGAGCCATCAGCCATGTGTCTTCTGCATTCGTGGGAAACTACATTGGGATGCGATTCCCAACAAAGCTTCTAGGTAGTCTACTTCACCCATGGAGCTTGTATCTACGGATCTTTGTGGCCTGATGAGGACCGAGTCCTTGAAGGGGAGCTTGTTTTTCATTTTGATCGTAGATGACTATAGCAGGATGACTTCGGCCTATTTCTTGACTTTGAAGTTGGAGGCTTTCTCTCATTTCAAGGATTGACTTCTTTTTTAGAAGAACCGTTCTGGCCGGCGAGACTGAAGACCTTGTGTTCAGACAAGGGAGATGAATTTATGTCTAATGAGTTTGCTCGTTTTTGTGCAGATAGGGGCATTCACCAGGAGTCTGCTAATATCAACACTCCCCAAGAGAATGGCATTTTGGAGCGGAAGAACCGAAGTGTGATCGAAATGGCACGCACCATGATGGAGCACCGGCAGACATCTCAGTTTCTGTGGGTTGAGGCAGTGGCTACCGCAGTTCACATCCTTAATCGAACTCCCACTTCGGCCAATAATAGGATGACACCTTTTGAGGCTTACTTCGGGACTAAGCTTGATGTCTCTTATTTCAGGATCTTTGGGTGTGACGCTTATGTGCACATTCCGAAGACGCAACATGATAAGTTCGAGGCGGCTTCCCGACAACAGGTTTTTGTTGGCTATAGCTCCCAATTCCAAGGTTATCGTTTGTTTGATCCCGTTAAGCGGGATGTCTACACGAGCCGAGATGTGCGGTTCGTGGAAGTACCGGCCACAAAGGGGGGTGGGGAGCACCTTGTCCTTGGAGATCCAAGGGAGAGTTGGACTCCTGAGACAGTTTCTTTGGAGCCAGAGCCTCTTGATGGAGATTCTTCTTCGGATTCAGAGTTTTCTCTTTCACCGGCTACTCCCGAGGAGCTTTCTCCGGTGGAGGTTTTTGAGTCTTTAGCAAATGGAGAGCGACGGGGAGAGGTTCGTCCTCCTTGTTGGGCCCGTCACCCGTGACACCCTTCGAGATTTAGGGATCGAGGGGGTCCCTGAGGAGTGGGAACCATAGGATGGACCACGGAGGTCACGGAGGAACCAGGCGCATTCTTTGGAGCTTGTTTGCTCTAGCTATTGTTTGCTGACCCGTGTTATGCAGGATCGAGAGCCCACTTCAATGAAGGAGGCTTTGCAGTTTGATCATTGGCGGAAGGCCATGGAAGCCGAGTTGGAGGCTATTGAGAGGAATGGCACTTGGTCTCTTGTGCCTCGTCCCTCTCACCAGAAGGTGATTGATGCCAAGTGGGCCTTCAAGACCAAGTACCTTATCGATAGTTCTTTGGACAAGCACAAGGCTTGCCTTGTTGCTAAAGGTTTTGCTCAGCGCCCAGGCATTGATTTCCATGATACTTTTGCCCCCACTGCTCGTATGGCGACTATTCGAGCTGTTCTTGCCTTGGCTGGCTATAGGAGATGGCCTGTTTATCAGTTGGATGTGAAGTCGACCTTTTTGAATGGTGACTTGCAGGAGGAGATCTATGTTGAGCAGCCTCTTGGCTTTGGATCCTCGGATGGGAAAGTTTACAGATTGAAGAAGGCCTTGTATAGCCTCAAGCAAGCTCCGCGTGCATGGAACGAGAAGATTGACTTGTTTCTTCAGCCGAAGTTGGGATATCGGCGCTCCAAGGCCGATCCGCAGCTTTATGTGCACACTTCCGAGGTTGGTCGTGTGCTGTTCGTGTTATATGTTGATGATTTGATTTTCAAAGGGGATCATGCACAGAAGGTCTGAGAGACCAAGACAGCTTTACATCAGGCATTCGAGATGACGGATTCGAGGCTTTTTCATTTCTTCTTGGGTCATGAGATTTATCAGTCTTAGAGGGGGATTTTCATCTCTTAGCAGAGGTACATTCAAGAGCTCTTGGTGACTTTTGAGATGGAGACTTGTCGGCCCATTACTACTCCTATAGATCCGAATTGGAAGGCCACTTCACACTCAGATTCTCCCGTGATTATGGATGCTTCACGCTACCGTCAGTTGATTGGATCCTTGATTTGGCTTCTCAACACTCGTGTTGATCTTTGTTTTGCTATGGGTCTTTTGGGAGGGTTCATGATAGAACCCAAACAGGTGCATTGGCAGGCTGCCTTGAGGATTCTTCGGTATTTGAGGGGGACCTCTGACTTAGGGATTTCTTATCCCGCAGGTACAGATGCTTCCGATCTGGTTCTTGCAGGTTGGAGTGACTCTGATTGGGCTGGAGATGTGGACCACCGACGATTTACTACAGGCTATTGTTTTATCTTGGGTACAGGTGTTATCTCTTGGAGTAGCAAGAAGCAGCCCATGGTAGCCCTTTCTTCTACTGAGGTGGAGTATCGGGCTGCATCTTCCACCACATGTGAGATTGTGTGGCTTCGGAGATTGTTGGAGGAGCTTGGTTGCCCATAGACTCGTCCTACTCTTCTGCGGTGCGACAATGAGAGTTGCATTGCCTTGGTACGGAATCCAATATTCCATGCCCGGACGAAGCACATTGAGATCCTGTATCACTTCATTCGGGAGAAGCTTCTGGATGGGACCATTGATGTGGAGTACTGCAAGACGGAGGATAATCTTGCAGATTTGTTTACGAAGGCGCTTTCCCAGGCTCTTCTTTAGCAGCATTCCAGATTCCTCAGTCTTTTGACCCGTCCAGGATCTGAGAGGGGGTGTTAGCCAGTCATTTCCTAGACAGTACGGACGTTAGTGCCACGTCAGCAGGTGCCACATCAGCACCTGCAGTTGGACAGGTTGCTGCAGTCAAACAGTTTTTACTGCAGTCGGCTGCATTTAATGCAGCCGACCTGCTGCAGTTATTTCCTATTTTTTGGCTATTTATAGCCGGTTTTGTGGCACAATTCAGCATTCATTATTCAGATTCTGATCTTGAGATCTGTTGGCTGAGACAGACTGTGCTCAGGCTGACGGAGATCGAGGTCATCAAGTCGGAGACATACGCAGATATTTCCTTTGTCCCCTTGTGTATTTCTGCACTCTTATACAGCATACTATACCGCAGATTTTCTGCATTTACATTGTCTCCTTTTGTCTCTCCCTCTCTTCTCTTTGTGTTCACTCTCTCTCAGTCTTGGTCCTACGCTTTCGCATCCTGCACTCTGACACTAACTTGGGAGGCTCTATAGTTGTAGATTTGGATAAATATCGCCAATATTTTGGCTAGTTTGGATCTTTAGATAATCTTGGCCCAGTATTCTAAGCTCTTGGAGCTCATGGTCAAGGTTGATTTATCGAGTCCTCACAAGCCTTATAACAATTAATGTGTGCTAACTGGTTAGATGCAAGATTAAAGTATTGTAATTGAGAGTGGAATTGAGGTAATAGACCTTGCATGAGCTCGACTATGGCTATAGTATTTTTAATTTTGCGAGTGCAAACTACCTTACGAGAGGACTATTGAGGGTTTGGTTGGGTTTCTAGCCCTTGAACAAGGTACCGTAAATCTTGTTAGTCCAACATGTTGCATAAGGTTTGACCAAGTGGTGAAGTTTGATGTATTGAAGTGAGTCTTATTGAAAATGATATTTTGCCATAGGGGAAGGATGAAAAGATGAGCGAGGTATGGTGTGTGTGGTTTGTGGTGCGTAATGTAAATGTTTGGCTTGATACTATAGTTAGCACCAAGGTGGTTGGTACAATGCCTTGTGGGAGTTGACTTATAGTAGGTGGTATGTTTGATAATATGTAATGGCCCACCAAGCATAGGCATTTGTGCAAACTATGTAGCTATTTAAGTGATGTTCAAGGCTTGATATATGTGGGGTGGATACCCTTTGCATAGGTTCCCTAGGTGCTTGGTTTAGGGGGTATACCCCCATCATTGCCCCATCATTGGTGCATCCCCATTGTTGAGTTGCAGGATGGTGAAAGAACTTATGGGATACATATCTAAAGGAAGTTTACCCTTTGAGTGTGATGAATTGAGGAATGTGTGAAGGTGAATATGGATATGAATGTGCAACAGAAGGAATGTGAGCAACAATTGGGATTGATGGAATTTGTGATAATGTAATGTAGCAAAAGAAAAATCTCTAAAATTTGCAATTGAATGAGAGGGCTACCTATTGGTCTTGCTCTTTAGCCAGCTCTATTAACACTCACATACTAGTATAGATCAAGTTTATCATGAATACTTGTATCCATGGCTTCACATTAGACAAAGTTAACAAACAAAGACTAGCTGAATGTTAAACATGTATTTCTTGCAACAATTCTTGTGGGGTGGATAGATTGGGTGTGGTAGTGTTTTGAATGTTACTATGCCCATGTTGAATGAGGTTTTGGATCCTTGACATACATGGATTGTTGTGCATCTTTCTCTTGGATATAAACATGGTCATTGGGATGATCTGGCGAAGGGGTAGGAGTGTGATGAGATAGATCTTGAGCACAAGGGCTCAACCCTCGTTTGACTCTCTCATATCTTTGCTTTAGAATCTTTGCATGTTCTTTAGTGAGAGAGTACATGGATGTTGGAAGGATCTCTTTGATATGAGGAATGCCTTGCTTTAGGAAGAAGATTTTGGGTACTATTTTCTTAGAGCCTCCAATGAGGAGGATATTGATGCCTAAGAGATAGGCTTCAAGAGGGATTGCTTTGGTGACGATGGTTGAAACATCTCTCCTTGAGTGTTAGTATGAGCACCTAGCTCTACAACTATGTAAAGAATTGTTAGGGCAAACAAAGAGACACAAAACATATAATAATAGTGGAATACATTCTATAGAATGCCCAAATGAAGAGGGAATGAGTATGAATGAATATGATACAGTAGGGGCCTCAAACCCTCGTGTCTAGAGGATGGGGGATGAGGTGAGCTAAGACTGGTGTCAAAGATGTTGAGAATAGCTTGGAGAGTGTGTTATACTCCAGAAATATCTAGAAATGTAGTAGCAATATAGTGACAAGGAACAATTGGAATAGGGTCTGTTAGAGATCAGATTAGATCAGATCAGGGCAGCAGGTGGCCTGGTGCAGTCGGACTGCACTGCCGACCTGCAGCAGGCAGTCGGCTGCATTTAATGCAGCTGCCTGGCCATTTCTGGCGCCCTATTTTCCCTCGGTTTTTCGGCTATTTATACTTGACATTCTCAGCAGTCTGGTACACTTCTCTGCTCGCAGATTACAAACCGGTGACACGCGCAGATTCGGTCTCTGTTCGCAGATTTCAGACAGCAGACAGTGCAGATTGCAGCGGACTTCGAGGTGAACAGCAGGTTGCATCGTCGAGGTGGAGACACGCAGTCCAGCGCACTGCGCCCGTGTATATATCTGCATATCTTTGTATTCAGCATTCTTTATACAGCAGATCTTCATCGTCCACTGCCTCTTTCTCTCTCTTCTCTCTCTGCGTTCTCTCTCTCTCTCAGTCCTACGCTTCCGCACCGCTGCACTCTGACATGGTATCAGAGCAGTGTTTGAGGGCTGACTGAGCGCAGAATCAACCTGAAGAGGAGTTTCCATCGTGACACAAATTTGCGTTTTTTGCGTTTAAGGGCAGACAGGAGGGCTGCGCCTTGGAACAAGGCTGAAACGAGTGTGGGCGCACAGGAAAGGAGTACAGGTGGTGGATTTGCTGCTGTTTACTGCTGTTTGACGTGGAGGAAGTTTGAGTTTTCAGCCTACAAGTGCAGGTTTTGCTTTTTCATCCCCTCCGGCGGGTGAAGAAGGTTCAGGACGCAGAAGAGCCTTAGCAGGCTGAGTTTTCCCAGTCAGAGGGGGCTGCTTTTGCGTTTGTGAGGGCATTGCAGGTGAAGATGTCTACAGAGATTGACTTGGAGTTCCAGGCGATTATGGACCGGAAGGTGCCTGTCTTACCGGCTCTTCCCGCAGATCAGAAGCTCGACGGCGACAACTACCGCATTTGGCGCGTCATGATGTTGGCCATCCTTGAGTCCTATGATTTGGCGGAGCTGGTACAGGAGGAGATTGACCGGCCCTCGGTAAGAGATGAGTCCAAACTCTCTTCCGATGCTCGTGCGGAGTTGGCCAAGGCCTAGTCTCATTGGGACAAACTGAATGCCAGGATTCGATCCTTTCTCTTTCTATCATGCACTACAGTCGTGATTGCTCACATCGAGCACTTGACGGTGGCTCGGGAGATATGGCTGGAGCTTGATCAGATGTACAATTGGATGACCCTAATGAAGCGGGTTTCTTTGGAGGTACAGATGCGGACCTTGTTCGTAAATAAGTCTTCTTTGCTACGGGAGCACATTAACAAGCTAAGGCAGCTACAGATGCAGGTTCAGAATGCAGGGAAGCCGATTTCCTTCGAAGACATGGCGATCACACTATTGTTCCAGTTGCCGCCACGATTCGGTACATTTTACTCTGCCCTTATTGTTTCGGGGCGCGAGTCTACTCTTCGGTGGGAAGAGTTGGTTCCTATGGTCTTGGACCAAGAGGAACAGTTAAAGGGACAGAATGCTTCCAAGTCGAAGACGCTGACAGGTCAAGCCTCTCAGAAGAAGGGGAAGGACCAAAAGAAGAAGAAGGGGGATAACAAGTCCAAAAAGGACAAGAACAAAGACTCCACATGCTATATTTGTGGAAAGACTGGCCATTGGAAGAAGGATTGCCCTGACAAAGATACGAAGGACACCAAGAAGAAGGACACCAAGGATTTTGGAGCGGTGGCTGCACCCTCATCAGCTGCATTTCTTCATCTAGTTGTCATTGAGGACGCTTCACCGAATGCTTTTAATGCTGCGATGACGGCTCCCCAGGCTCGAGAATGGATTGTTAATAGTGGTGCCTCACGACACATGACTCCTTCATCAGATGGTGTTGCCCAGTTACGACCCTCGCGTGGGCAGATTCTCATTGGAGTCAGCTCTTCAGTTTCTATTGCAGGTCGGGGTAAGATGCAGCTTATTCCGGATGGACGAGGTGGTATCCATACCTCAAAGGTTTTGCATGTACCAGGATTAGGGTACCATCTCCTTTCAGTTCGTAAGATTTGCTCCCTTGGTCTTTTGGTGGAGTTTGACAGTTCTACAGTGCGAGTCCTTGATCGTGGATCGAGGAAGGTTCTCTCATCCGGATATGAGGAGAACGGCATTTACAAACTGAAGTCTTCCACTGCCCTCTCTACTCTTTTTCTTACCTCTCAGTCATAGTCAGAGTTATGGCATGCTCGGTTTGGTCACCTGAACTATGACTATCTTCGGAGGGCGTCACGTGGACAGCTTGTTCGAGGGTTGCCGGATATAGTGGTGAGCCAGCAGCCATGTGTCTCCTGCATACGGGGGAACCAACATAGGGATGCCATTCCCCACACAGCTTCGCGGCGGTCTACTACACCGATGGAGCTAGTATCTACGGATCTATGTGGCCCTATGAGGAATGAGTCTCTGCGTGGGAGCTCGTACTTCATGCTGATCGTGGATGACTACAGCAGGATGACATGGGCCTACTTTTTGGCACTAAAGTCAGAAGCTTTCTCGCACTTCGAGGATTGGCTTCTCTTTGAGGAGAACCGATCGGGCCGGAAGTTGAAGACCTTGCGATCCGACAAGGGAGGTGAATTTGTTTCTAATGAGTTTGCTCGGTTTTGTGCAGATAGAGGAATTCACCAGGAGTTTGCCAATATCAACACTCCTCAAGAAAATGGTATTCTTGAACGGAAGAACCGCAGTGTGATCGAGATGGCGCGCACCATGATGGAGCACCGACAGACCCCTCAGGTTCTGTGGGCCGAGGCTGTGGCTACTGCAGTCCACATCCTTAATCGATCCCCTACTTCGGCCGTGGAAGGGATGACCCCATTTGAGGCTTATTTTGGGACGAAGCCAGATGTTTCTTACTTTCGGGTCTTTGGGTGTGATGCCTATGTTCACATTTCCAAGGCTCATCGTGATAAATTTGAAGCAGCTTCCCGAAAACAGGTATTTGTTGGCTACAGCTCCCAGTCCCAAGGCTACCGACTATATAATCCCGTCAAGCGGGATGTGTACACTAGCCATGATGTGCGGTTTGTGGAGGTTCCGGCTACTTCAACGGGTGAGGAGCATCCCGTTCTTGGAGATCCAGGGGAGAGTTGGGCTCCTTCTACAGTTCCACTGGAGCCCGTGCCTTTTGATTATGATTCTGTTTCTGACACAGAGTCTACTGTTCCACCGGACACCTCTGAGGAGTTACCACCGGTGGATATTCCAGAGTCTTTTGCTGATGGAGAACGACAGTTACCACCGGTGGATATTCCAGAGTCTTCTGCTGATGGAGAACGACGAGGGGAGGTTCGGCCTCCTCCTCGCTGGGCCCGTGACACACTCCGTGATTCAGGGATTGAGGGGGTTCCTGAGGAGTGGGGACCGTAGGATGGTCCGCGGCGGTCACGGAGGCACCAGACACATTTTACGGAGCTTGTTTGCTCCAACTATTGTTTGATGACCCGTGTTATGCAGGATCGAGAGCCCACCTCCGTGAAGGAGGCTTTACAGTCCGCCCCATGGAAGAAAGCTATGGAAGCCGAGTTGGAGGCTATTGAGAGGAATGGCACTTGGTCACTCGTGCCTCGCTCCCCGAAGAAGAAGGTGATTGGAGTCAAGTGGATCTTCAAGATCAAATACCTTAGCGATGGTACTTTGGATAAGCACAAGGCTCGCCTTGTTGCTAAAGATTTTGCACAGCGCCCAGGTATTGACTGTCATGATACTTTTGCCCCCACAGCTCGTATGGCGACCATTAGAGCTGTTCTTGCTTTGGCTGGCCATAGGAGATGGCCTGTTTATCAGTTGGATGTGAAGTTGGCCTTCCTCAATGGTGATTTGAAGGAGGAGATCTATGTTGAGCAGCCTCCTGGCTTTGGATCTTCAGATGGGAAAGTCTACAGGTTGAAGAAGGCCTTGTATGGCCTCAAGCAGGCTCCGTGTGCATGGAACGAGAAGATTGATTCGTTCCTCCAATCTCAGTTGGGATATCGGCGGTCCAAGGCCGATCCGCAGCTGTATGTTCACACTTCCGAGGATGGTTGTGTGCTGTTTGTCTTATATGTTGATGATTTGATTATCACAGGTGATGATGCACAGCAGGTCCAAGAGACGAAGTCAGCTTTACATCGGACGTTCGAGATGACGGACTTGGGTCTACTCCATTTCTTTTTGGGCCATGAGATTTATCAGTCTCAGAGGGGGATCTTTATCTCTCAACAGAGGTATGTACAGGAGCTCTTGGTGTCTTTTGAGCTGGAGGATTGTCGGGCCCTCTCTACTCCTATGGATCCGAACTGGAAGGCTACTTCCCATTCTGCTTCTCCTTTGGCGGATGCGTCCCACTATCGATAGTTGATTGGGTCTTTGATTTGGCTTCTCAACACCAGGGTTGATCTATGTTTTGCTGTTGGGCTCTTGGCAGGGTTCATGAGTGAACCTAAGATGGTGCATTGGCAGGTTGCTCAGAGGATACTTCGGTATTTGAGGGGGACGTCTGATTTAGGGATTCATTACCGTGCAGGCACAGATGGTTCAGATCTTATACTTGCAGGTTGGAGCGACTCGGATTGGGCCGGTGACGTGGACCACAGGCGGTCTACTACAGGTTACTGTTTTACTTTGGGTGCAGGTGTTATTTCATGGAGTAGCAAAAAGCTGCCCACGGTAGCCCTTTCGTCTACTAAGGCGGAGTATCGGGCCGCGTCTTCCACCACATGCGAGGTGGTGTGGCTTCGGAGATTATTGGAGGAGCTTGGGTGCCCCTAGACTCGTCCTACATTGCTGCGATGTGACAATGAGAGTTGCATTGCCTTGGCACGGAACCCTGTTTTTTATGCCCGGACGAAGCACATAGAGATCTAGTACCACTCCATCCGAGAGAAACTTCTGGATGAGACCATCACTGTGGAGTACTGCAAGACGGAGGACAATCTTGCGGATTTGTTTACGAAGGCACTTCCTCAGGCTCTACTTCGGAGACATTCTAGATCCCTCAGGCTTCTGCCTTGCCCAGGCTCTGAGAGGGGGTGTTAGAGATCAGATCAGATCAGGGCAGCAAGTGGCCTGGTGCAGTCGGACTGCCACGTGGCAGTCCGACCTGCAGCAGGCAGTCGGCTGCATTTAATGCAGCCGCCTGGCCATTTCTGGCGTCCTATTTTCCCCCGGTTTTTCAGCTATTTATACCCGACATTCTCAGCAGTTTGGTACACTTCTCTGCTCGCAGATTACAAACCGGTGACGCGTGCAGATTCCGTCTCTGTTCGCAGATTTCAGACAGCAGACAGTGCAGACTGCAGCGGACTTCGAGGTGAACAGCAGGTTGCATCGTCGAGGTGGAGACACGCAGTCCAACGCACTGCGCCCGTGTATATATCTGCATATCTTTGTATTCAGCATTCTTTATACAGCAGATCTTCATCGTCCACTGTCTCTTTCTCTCTCTTCTCTCTCTGCGTTCTCTCTCTCTCTCAGTCCTACGCTTCCGCACCGTTGCACTTTGACAGTCTTGGGTTGTTGAAATGGTGTGCTCGACCAAATATGGGTTGGAAATGTGTACCTGTTGGGTGGGATGCTCCTTGTCCCATCTTTGACAAGGGAATGCTAGGGACCATGCTTGGAGACATCACTTACTTGGTGAGAATGTCATAGGGAATGCCTACCTAATCTTAATTTTGTCGATATGAAAATGCTGAGAATGTGAACATTTTGTCTCATTGCACATGTTTGCCTTGGCTCTTGCTTGTTACATATTTTCTTGGATTTGGGGTTTTCTTATCTCACAACCTTGTTGCCTTAGCCTTTGCTTGTACTTCTCTGTGTGCGTGTGCGTGCGTGTGCGCTTCTAGTTGACATTGATGCTCCTCTCTTAGCTCTCCCCTCTTATCTCTGCCACTTGCTCTCTTCTCTCAACTCAACTCTCTCGGCTATGCTTGCACTTGCCTTGTTCTCTCTTGAGTCTCAACTCTCTCCTCTCTTATCTTTGTCCTCTTTTCTCATTTCCCTTTAGTTAAGTTACTAGATGTTTCTTGAATCTTTTTCACCTTCAATCTTTTGGAACCTTTAGTCCAATGACATGGCATCATCTTTCTGTCTTGTGTGTTGTGTGGAGGGTTGAGAAAGATGGTTCAATGATTGGTCAACTGTCATGGTGGGACAAGGCAAATGTTGGCCGCTCATTGAGGGGTGGAGGATCATGCTTGTGGACATATAAGCTTTGCTCATACAAGCAAACTAGTGAAAAGCTAACATAGCAAATAGAGTATTTTTATCTTTATTGTTCTTTCCAAAACAATAAAGATATAAGCGAACTAGCATAGCAAACATAGTAAATGGAGTATTTATATGTTTATTTATGGTTTCATGTTATGTATAATTAGGTACAAGCATATCTTCAAGAGCCACAATTTGAGATGCAATTTTGTCCTGATGTGGCCTTAGAGAAGCAAAAGGAGTTTTGTTTTGTGATTGTGTGGCAATCGGCAAGCTTATTTTCATGGGGAGATGTGTTCCGTATCTTCACATGATGCATTTGGGACAGGAAAAAGTGCAGATGTACTTGCATTAGATTGTATTACTAGTAACTAGCTAATTGGCCCAAAGCATGTTGCGAGCTTTGTTGTAGATGGTGAGGATGCAAACAAGGTAGTAGGTACTATCATATCGTTGTCTCATTTTGTATGGCACATTGCTTGAATAAATTACTAAAGGATATTGCTAACCTACTATGGATCGCACCCATCATTGAGCAAGGAGCTCACATGGTGGGCTTTATCTTGAATGACCAATTCCTTCCCCATCACTTCTCTCTAAGATCAAAGAAGTTGTTTTTGAAATACTTTGCACAAGGTTTGCCTTTAACTTCTTGATACCAGCAAATTGAGGGAACACATTGGTGTCTTGAGGTAGTTGTTGATGCTCATTGCAAAATTGGGATAGCTTTGTTGTGGGAGGACTATGGTTTTGATGGCCTTGAGTTGCAACAATAGGCCATTCGCATTTTAGCCAGCTCCTATTGTTTGAGCAATTGTGGAGCATATATTTTGACATTGCTTCAAAGAAGAAAAAGCGACTTTGTATAGAGAGGTCAAATGATTTAGTATTTCTCAATGTGAATTTATGAATGTTATACAATAGTATGACTATAAAGCTCAATCCTTTCATAGATTGGAGATGCAACAAGAAGATGAGAATCCAAATGATGCATAGAGGGATGCATCATTTGTTGATATTAATGATCATGAGGTTGACACTTCAGGAGTAGTTGGGGAAACTTCATATATGATGATTTTTAGTGATTTAGCTTGCAACGTGGAGGCTGGATATCATGTATGGCAATGATGGGCCATTGGGCTGCCTGTCAGCGATGTTGCCATTGATGATCACACTTTTAGTTGCCCTTTGGGCCTTTATGCTTGAGACTAATAGCTTTGTAGCCTTTTTGACATGTTAATTGCAGCTTAGCTCACTGTTTATGGCATATGCAGTTTACTAGCTTGTAATTCAGTCTATATTACTTTACTTACTGGTATTTACTTTTTGTGATGTATTGGAGTTTGTTGGATCATGGATGTTAATAATTACATATTGGCTGTTAAATTGATATGTCCTTGTGTATTATGTCTTCTCTTTAGTAATAGATAATGAATTGTGAGAAAAATGGTTAGAAAAACACTGAAGAACATTGCAAAGAAGATAACTAAAAAGAAAAAAGGAATCCATATACCAAATATGAGACAATCGCATACAATAGTGAGTCACTGGCTTGTAGGCATTGGCATTGGCTCTCTCTCTCCAATAGAACCTCAGGTGATGAATGATTGACTGAGGAGGGAGCTCTTGAATATAGAGGCCAAAATAGTGCCATAAATGGTAGTAGGTCGGCCAGCATAAGATGCCTAAATAATCATCAAGATGACCAAAATAAAATGCCTAAATACCCTAGTAATGCTAGGCATGACCCAGACTCACATAAGCTATTTAGAGTGCTAACACGTTCTCTTAGATCATGGGCAAATTGATACAATAGAAGGACGTAATGATAATGACTTATCATAGCCCATTCAACAAAGACCACTAGAATAGGACCATGGATACCCAAGTAGTGGGTGAGCAAGCCACACCACCAGAGTGCCTTGGAGAGAACATGATGTTGATGTTGATTATACTTGCTCCTAAAAATAGAGAACCATAATAGCTTTTTGTGTTTCTCAACAATGTCTCGTAGTAGCATACAAGACCAACTTGTTAAAAATGCCTCTGAATATATGTGACCATGGATTCTTGGTCTTTGGCTAGACCACCAAAGTGTTCCTATACACCTGTATAGATGAGGCTCAGTTGCCCTAAGTCACCACCCTCTTAGACTCTCTCTGGCATTGAAGAGTCCTGAGGAATGACTGCATCACTGGTACTAGAAAGTAGTAGAAGGAGGGGTTGCTAAGCCCTTCCAACGATCTGAAGAAAATCCGGTTTGAGCCTTGGCCCTGATCGACTAAAGAGTGATGGCATGCATGGTCGAAGGGGCCTTGTACAACATCTGAAGCTTTGTTCAAATCCTTGGAGCAATCTTGTAGGAGGTGATTGTTGGAAGGACTTCTTTGGAGATGCAATGAAGAAGAGTAGAATAGGCACGAGCATCATCATTATCCCATGTGAGCACAACTTCTTCACACTTGTTCTTGTCAAAATTAGCTAGAAGAGGAGTAGGGCGTTCAAGATGCTTAAAAACTCCAGAAATGACGTACCATAAGTGCTTCCATACAAACCATGCTTTCATAACAGCACTCCATGTTAGGTAATCAAGGCCATGTAATTTTTCATCAGTGGAACAATAGGGGGGAGCCATCTAGAGAGGATGGAAAGAGAAAATAAAGGAACAAGGAGGAGAGAGTGAGTACTACCAAATCAACAATATAGATTGTACTAAACAGAGTTCACATGCAATGTACACCAGCAGCTGATCACAATAATGATTGCAAAATCAGAGAAAAGAGATGGATTACAACCAACAAACACTATCAAAAGCTGGAAATTGTTGTCACCCAGCCTGCAAAGGCATAAAATGCAGTGAATGCGGCCGTTGTGTATCAAAACGCAGATGCATCAGCAATAAAACAATGCAGAAGTTGAAACACAGCCTGCCGGACTGTGGAGTAATCAAGAAAAGTCAACGATCAGCAGTGGAAGACCTACAATCAGCAGAAAAAAGTAGCAAGAGCATAGATCTTGAAATTTGGTACCATGTAAGAAGTGGATGTAGCAATGGAAGCACAAGCAGATGCTGAAATGAATTGTTGAACACAAGGATAGAAGAGAAAAACACAAAAGAACACTACAAAGAAGAGAACTCAGAAGAATGCTTGGGAAATAGAATCCATATACCAAACATGAGATAGTCACATACAATAGTGTCAAAAGTGGATGCAGCAATGGAAGCATAAACATATGCTGTAATAAACTGCTGAACTCAAGACAAAAGAGAAAGGAAAGAAGGAGCACTGAAGAACACAATACAGGTGAGAACTCAAATGTATACTCGGGAAATGGAATCCATATATCTAACACGAGACAGTCGCATACATTGGTGAGTCACTGGCTGTGGGCATCAACACTGGCTCCTCTCCCTAGTAGAAGATCCACAAGAGTGATTGACTGACTAAGGAGGAAGACCTTGAATAAATAGGACAAAAATATGTCCTCAATATGATTAGGTTGGCCAGCAATAAATGCTAAATATGATCAATATGAAGCCCAGCCCCAAATCATGCACATACTTACACATGAGTTGACATATTTGCTAACAGTAGGCACTGGCATTGGCTCCCTCTCTCCAACAGAACCTCAGGTGATGAACTACTAATGTAGGAGGGAGCCCTTGAATATATAGGCCAAAATAGTGCCATAAATGGTAGCAAGTCGGTCAGCATAAGATGCCTAACTAATCATCAAGATGACCAAAATAAAATGCCTAAATACCCTGGTAATGTTAGGCATGACTGAGACTCACATGAGCTGGCTAGATTGCTAACATCCCCATTATCATTTATGTCTTGGTTTTCCATTCACATTCCCTATCTTATGTCTAGGAGCAACAATCCATTAGTGAAAAAAGGGAAGCACAGTCCTCAAGGCAGCAAAACACAGTATGCTGGCTGTATAGACAGCTCCACCACTAGCACAAACACAATGTGGCTGATGAAGAATGCAGTGTGCAGCAGGTCACCTGACTGGACAGCAGCTATAGGACTTGTGAGGGCAAAAAGCAAATGACAGCGGACTGGAGATTGCAGTAAACAGCCAGGCAATGTTTTCATGGTGGTGGTAAAGGCTGAAAACTGCAGGGCAAGTGTTGGAGTACGAGGGTGAAGCCTCCCAAATGATAGTGACAGCAGCTGGATGAACTGGAAGGGCTGGTGATGGCAGTTGCCAGTTGGGTGAGGTAGTAGGAAGCAGGGCGATGCCTGGAGCAGATCTCCAGCGCGCCGGTGATGTCCTCTAGAGGGTTTGGGCGCTACGTGGAGATGACTGCCTGCTGGTGTAGAAGAATCCAGGATAGGATGGATGGCCACAATATGCTCTATTTATATATGATTTTTAGGCATTTGTCTTGCCTTTCAAAAATAAAGCCTTCTATTTTTGACAATCAGCATGTAATTGCTGTTGAGGCTGTTTTAAGGAGAATAAAATAAGCATTAATGCATAGTAATTTTTAGTGGCTCAATAAAAGGGTGGTTGAGGGAAGGCTTGGGGAGGAGGCAAGCCCAGCGGGAGAGGTGACAAGTTGGTGAGGAGGATAACTATATGCGAGGGTTGAGCAAGGCAAGCACAGTTGAGGTTGAAGGATGGTGGGGAAGCTAAGGGATGGCAAGGCAGGGAGAGGGCAACAATGGTGGTGGTGGGGTTAGGGGTTCAACAATTGCATCTCAACTAAATCTCAAGATGTTTATTTCATATACATTAACTTTTGGGGGATCTACTCTAAGTTGTTTTTGGCATGTTGAATCTGAGCTCCTTTACTTTTGGAACAAATAAACAAGTTTGCCCTCCTAATGATGAAATTGACTAATCTAAAAGATCCCCATGGAAAAACAAAAAAAAGGACCTATTATCCAATATGCTTCCATTGGTTTCAGAGAGGGGTTGATGCGATGATTTTCATTCTTCAAATACTTTGTGCTGATCCTTCTTATTAATGTCCTCTTCATTACAGCCCTCATTCTTTGACATTGCCATTGAGGCATCCTCTTGGTCCCTCTTGAGATTATATTTGACCGTTCTTTAAGCAATACATAATTCAACTGATAACTTGCTGATTCAGCCATAATGTATAATTAGTTAATCACATATCGCATGTAACATCATAGTGCATAACAATTCGTATATCAGGTGTTGTGTGTCCCTACACAGTTAGGGGTAGGGTTTCTCATTCACAGTAGGGTCACAGTTTCTACATGTACATCAAGCCCTAGTCTGTACTTAGTATTCTGAATGCAAAATTAGGATGTTGGAATACTTGACAACCCTAAAATTGGGCCATAATGTGCCCTCCAAATCATAATATCTAGTGAGCACCAACTTGTGCTCCATTCAGAGAGTGCACACTGTAGGATTGTGTTTGATAGGTATGCTAACTGTTTCAATTAGGCATAATATGTCAAATGCAAATGCTTAATGTGAATGTATATATGTGGAAATAGCTCTTATAGTGCAGAGCTACTTGATTTGACACTTGTATACATAATAGCCAGTTCTTTTTACGTGAAATGTCATTATTTTGCTGTCTTCATCAATTATTATCCTATTCATGTTGTTTATACCAAATTATTTGATGGAATCTAGACCAAATATATTTTATATTGCAGAACTCATCTCGAATAATCTTTGCATGTGTAGATTCTAAGACACTGAAAGAGTCAAAGAGGGATGAGCTTTTTGAGAGTATCAAATCAGATGCATCGATGGGATGGGCTGTAGACGTTATAGATCCAAGAGTCCTTTCTTCAAAAATGCTTGCTAAGTTCGTGAGCTATCAAAGACCTCAAGTGGATTCTGGCAATTTTTGTTTTACAATTTTTACTTGGAAACTTTCGTACTGAAACTGTAGAAATATGAGTATTATTAAGTTGTAGTGCTTGGCTTTCTATTGGTTTCACGCCATATTTGTATGAACTGCCCTCTTAACAGGTTTTACACACATTCATATATCTTAACAGTTGTGTTTTCTGATAGCAGGGACAAAACAAATCTCAACCTTATTTCATATAATTCAGCAATGGGACTTATCACTAATGTGCTGAACTCGGGAATATTTTTGACACAGGTAAGTCGTATGAAGTGATTATGATCCATTGACTTCTAAAGCATTATGAAATCTACATTCTCTTGAAAAGTCAAAACATGATCAGCTGTTGCTGATGATCACTTTGTGATTGATTGTACAATGTCATATCAAATTGATGCGGATGTCAGTTAATGTTGAATAAGTCTTATATTGCTGCTTTTTCTAGAGTTTATGCAACAGTAAAGTGCTGCAAAGAGTTCGGAAGCAGAAGGCTATCTAGGGACAATGTGGATCATTCATGAACTAAAGAATTAGATGGCAGCTTTTAGATGATAGAAATCTTAACAGCTTGTGTGGTAGATTGCAACAATGGCCAGCCTTGAGCAACCATTCATAGAGATTGGAGATTGCATTGGCAAGGGTGATACATCAATAACATTACTATATGATAGATGGAGTTGTGGCGATGCCATTCAGGGTCAGTTTTCGTGCGCAAAATTATCCCTGAAGTGACTGGACATTTGATGCAATAGTTTCTTTGGTACCACATCCACCCACAATGGATAATCCATGTCTAGTAATCATCCCTCAACAAAAAATCTTACCTTGCCATCTCAAGTCAGCCAGATCTCTCTTTTGTAGCTAATAAGAATCATCCCTCTACAAAAAATCTTACCTTGCCATCTCAAGTCAGCCAGACCTCTCTTTTATAGCTAATAAGAACAAGTTCTTGAGTATTAAGCAGTTCTTATGCCACCCAAACAAACCCCAATCAACCATAGCTCTTTCTACATTATTTTTCTCAGCCCTAAGCAGGAAAGAGTCATCAGCCAATGCCAGACCAATCAAGTTCACACCACTAGGAAGGGGGAGACCCACGATATTGCCATTGAGAGTGGGCTTATCCTACAGCTCAACGCAGGATGAATTGTTAAAGCAAACAATAACAATAAAGGTATTAGAGGACAATCTTGGCACAAAGAAAAAGAAAGAGCTATCTCTTCGGCCATGTACCCAACACCCAAACACCACCACCACCACACACACCTCCCACACCACCATCCCATCAACCAACAAACCCCTCACCCCACTACCCCCCAAAAAAAATGCCACCACAAAAAGAAAGAAAACAAGGCACAATTCATGCAACCCACCTTGGTTAATAGGATTTATTACATTAGGGCTAAAATCATCAAATTTTGGAGACAAGATCAAATGCATGATCATATTACGTAAGCTTTTTCTCTCTCTCATTAGACCTTGACCACTTCTTGTTTAGATGCTTGCGCATGATCAATTCCCAATTGCACATCAAGGATACTTAGAAGTTTGCAAAACATTCAAATCCTTAATATAAAGTCATATTATCGTAGGTGAATCAATGTGGGGAGTTTTTTGGTGAACTTTCTCTTAGTCCTCTTAGTCTCCCCCCCTCGGTGCCCTTCCCCTTTAATGCACTGCCCATTCCTTCTCCTTTACTATCCTTCTCAAATGCATTTTTTAAACATATTTTTGTTCAGCATTACGTTGAAGGTTTTGGTGGATGTTTGTTTTTACAATGAGGAGTTACCATCGATGTTATCAATGATTATTGAAGTGTATGTGATACAAGAGCTTATGAATAGTCATAGATGCCTAGTATTCAACAATTGGAGATGCCCATACTTGTTAATTCCCAGCTACACATCTAGGATACTCTGCAAACTGTTCTTATCCTTAATAAAGTTGTATTATCGTAGATGAATAAAATTTGGAAAGTATTTTTTCTAAACTCGCTCTTTTTCTCTCTTTGAGCCTTGGCCCCCCACACATTGCCCATTCCTTTTCCTTTTCTCTCCTTCTCACATGCATTCCTCTTGCACATTTTGCATCGATATTGTGTTGTAGTCTACTGTGGATGTTGGTTTTCCTAGCAAGGATTTACCATCAATGCTGTCAATGAATATTGGAGTATTTTATACGAGAGATTATTAATGTGTCAAAGGTCGTAAGGAGGGAAACTTTATCTCGTTGCACAAATGGGCTTTAAAAGAATAAGCAAGAGGAGTCTTAAGAAAAGCTCGAATGAGCTTAAGAAATAAGAAATTTGATAAGCATATAAAAATCATCTCTTTCATGGAAAAAGTTATATTAAGGACATAAAACCCATAAAATTCAAGCTTTAGGCCTAGATTTGATGTAAGTTGGGGGTTGGATCCATTCCTTGAGAGAAAGCAAGTGTAATTTGTTGTTGCAGGTTTATTAGGGTTACTGTCGAGGATATAAAATTAAAGGCCTTTGCGCAGGTTGTATCTATGTTTTGTACATACCAATCAGCCTCAAAGATCTTATCCTTTGTGTGTAAAATAGGGGGCACATAAATTAAAATGCACACTTTACCTCTTATATCTTGGACAATGGACAGCTTGTTGGTTCCAAAACTGGTGTCCCTTTTAGTATTTCTTTATCTTTTATTGCAAATGGATGGAGTACAATTGAGATTGACCGATCTCCTTTGCTAATCTAAGTGCTACTTCTTGTCATTAATGATTAGTAAGTCTTCAAATCAATTTGCTTCTTGGTTTACTTGGAAAATTGGCCTTTGCTTTGCTCCTTGTAAGACAAATAAGCCTTCGAATCAATTTGCCCCTTGGTTTACTTGGAAAATTGACCTTTACCTTACTCTTTGTAAGACAAATTTAGCCCCAAATTGAAATTGACTGGCTAATCTTTTGAATCCCCTTGAAATTTTTCAATTTTAGCTGTTGGAATTCAAGTCTTAGGCCTTCAATACTCAATATGCCTCCCCTCTCGAGGCAACTATTAAAACCCTAATTTTTACTATAAATTTACTGCAATGATTGATTGAAATCTTTGCCTTTGATGACTCAAACTATTGGAAAATGCTGAGGGGAGTTGGGAAATGGCCGGAGAATGAGAAAGAATGTTGTATGGGGAGAAATTCCTGTTTTTCTTTGTGAAAACCACCTCAATTTTTCGTTGCCTTGATGAGAAGAGGTTAATTTGCAGTCACCTTCAGTTTGGGAGCCCAAAATGGCAGTCACGAGCCTCCAGCAATTGTCACCTACTTGTTTTGGTCCTTTTGAGGCTGCCACTTGTTGTTGTAGGCCTTCAAACCATTGTTTTCAGCTTTTGGGCAGGTCTCCAATGCTGAAGAACAGTTCAACAGCTTGTCCTTCCTCTTCAACAGCCTCTTGCTCTCTTAAAATGGTTGGAATAGACTTCCGTTAGTTTTCAAAAACGTTTCTTTCACTTACATGGGCAAGTTTTACCAAGTGGTATCCTTCTAATCCCATTTTCAAGCACTATCCATCATCCTAAATTAATTTTTAGAATATATAAGTCAAAAAATTAATTTAATAATTATTCTAGTGCTTAGAAAATTACTTTCACTAGCCAATTAATGATTTTCACAAAAATTACTTAACGAAAGAAAGCTTAAGACAATAATTAGACAACATAACTTATGAATATTGGAAATGTTTAATTCGAAACTCTTAATTCTATTTGTAACTAAACTAATCCACAAAGTGTTTTTATCACTTTTGGCTAGGCTTGTTGTGACAGAGAGCGTGAGAATCGATACATGCGATGCTTTCTCATAGCAGAGAGATAGAGAGAGAGAGAGTGCAGAGTAGAGAGTGGAAGTGAGCATGACTTGTGGGTACAATGACGAGTGCACCTCTTTAGGTTTTCAGATATATATATATATATATATATATATATGAAAATACAATGTGCTAGGGTGTGTTCACACCCATGCACATATAAAAGGCACAATGGTCCTTTATTCCCAACAACCTCCCACCTAAAGGCAATGTGCCTTAAGAGGAGAAAAGAATCAGCTAAGTCTAGGTATGTACAAAGCTGAAATACATATATCTATCCAACTCCCATCATCTGTCGGCAATGAGCAAACCGCTCTACTGGAAGATCCTTTGTGAGAAGATCTGTAGGATTGTCATATGTATGCACTTTGACAAGCTCAATGCTTTAGCTGTCAAGTACATCTATCTAATGAAGTGATACTTCACCTGTATGTGCTTTGTCTTTGCATGAAAGACGGGATTCCGTGCTAGCATGATAGCACTTTGACTATCACAATGGAGAACAAGTAACTCTGTAATGCCAAGCTCTCCCACTAGACATGAAAGCCATAAAGCCTCCTTGCATGCCTCAGTGGCAGCCACATACTCTGCCTCTGCAGTAGACAATGCAACACACTTTTGTAGCTTGGAGATCCAAGAGATTGTTCCTCCTGTGAAGGTAAACACATACCCAGAAGTGGACTGTCTGCAATCCGCATGACCAACATAGTGTGCATCCATAAAGCTAACGATAGATGCCTTCTGCTTTCCAAAGCAAATGCACAAATCCTTTGTGCCTTTGAGGTATATTGTAATACCTTTCACTGCTTCTCAATGCCTTTACCAGGGTTTGCCATATATTTGCTAACTATTCACACTGCAAAGGCAATGTCAGGACATGTAGCAACCATAGTATACATCAAGCTGCCAACAGCTGAAGCATATGGTATCTTGGCCATTTCAGTCTTCTCATCATCAGATGTAGGGCTGTCCTTTGCACTGAGTTTCACATATGGAGGTAATGAAATCCCAATTTTTTTCTCCCCTTCCATATTGAAACGTTGCAAAACCTTGGAGATATACTCCTGCTGAGATAGATAGAGTAATCCTTTTGACCTATCTCTAAGTATTTGCATGCCAAGAATATGATTTGCATCACCAAGATCCTTCATGTCAAAGCTGCCATGAAGACTTTGCTTCAGTGAGTCCAAGGCACGAGTATCCGTGTCAGCAATCGGCATGTTATCAACATACAGAACCAAGATAATCAGGCTACCATCTGTTGTCTTCTTGGTGTACAAGCAATGATTCACTTGACTTCTATGAAAACCTTGAGACTGCATAAATGTATTAAACTTATGATACCATTCTCTTGGTGCTTGTTTCAGCCCCTACAAACTTCTTTTGAGTTTATATACCATTTTTTATTTTTCTTTTTTCACAAATCCTTTAGGCTGCTGCATATATATGTTTTCATGTAGATCACTATGTAAGAATGTAGTCTTTACATCCATTTGTATGAGCTCCATATCTTCAGCTGCAACCAAGCCCAAAATGGTTCTCAATGTAGTCATCTTGACTACGGGAGAGAAGATCTCATCGAAGTCAACTCCATGTTCTTGCTTGTACCCCTTCGCAACCAATCTTGCTTTGTACTTTGGCGAGGAACTAGAAGTGACCTTCATATTGTAAACCCATTTATATGGAAGTGTTTTTTGCTCTTTAGGCAACTGCACCAAGTCCCAAGTGCCATTTTTCTCAAGAGATTCTATCTCTGACAACGTGGCTTTATACCATTTCTTGCTGTCTTGTCTGTCCATTGCTTTCTTGAAGCAAGACAGTTCACCATAGTTTGTCAACATGACATAATCAGTCACATTGTTTGCACCAAGAACGAATCTATCAGGTTGTCTAGTAGCCCCAGACGATCTCCTAACCCAATGATCATTATTTGTTGGCTGTTCTTGCAAATTTCCATGTTCAGCTTGCTGTCTTGGCATTTCAGCTTGCAAATCAATATTAATAGCTTGTTATCTTGGCTATTTCTATACATCCAGTGGCTCATCGTTATGGGCAATAGCTGGTTGATCATTTCTAGCATTATTTTTTGCATTTGCAGGCTCATTTACAGCAAGTATTTGCTACTGTACAACGGGCACATTTTGCTATCCAAAAGGTATTTCTTCTTGGAATACAACCCTATGGATCTCCTCAATCTTTTCGGGCTGTTTATGTATGTGATCTTCCCGGAAGATAACATCATTGTTGCGTACTATTTTCCTTTTCTCGGGATCCCATAATCTATACCCCATTTCACCTTTATCACCATATCCTAGGAAAATATATTTACAAGACTTTGGCTCAAGTTTGCTGCGTTTTTCCTTACGTATGTGCACAAATGCTTCGTAGCCAAACACTTATAAGCGTGCATATGAAGGTGGCTTGCCTGATTACGCTTCTTGGGAAACTCCCCCCCCAAAAGACTTGTTTGGTGACCGATTAATCAAGTGTACGGCTGTCATAACAGCCTCTGCTAAAAAAGCATGGGTAATGTAGCATGAGATAGCATCGTACGGACCTTATCCTATATGGTTTGATTCATACGCTCTGCAACTTTATTTTGGGGTGGATTACGAGGGGCAGTGAGCTCCCTTTTTATTCCTTTGCTGTCACAAAATGCCTAAAAGGCCTTGGACACATATTCCCCACCATTGTCAGACGAAGATACTTAAGTGTCTTATCAGTTTGATTCTCAACTAATGTCAATAAATTTTTAAACTTGTCAAGTACTTCATTCTTGCTACGAATAGGGTAAACCCATACTTTTTGTGTAGCATCATCGACAAAGGTGACAAAATATTTCTTTTCTCCTAAAGATAACTTTGGCATTTGACATACATTGGAATGTACTAACTCTAGAGGAGAAGATTTCAGCGAAAGGACTTCTTATGAGACGTTTGTGCATGTTTACCATAAACACAATGATCACAATGCTCAAAATCAGCATCACGAAGACAAGGCAAGTAATCCAAACGAGAAAACACTTCATTCTAGTTTGACTCATGTGTCCCAACCGGCCATGCCATGAAGAAATACTTGGCTGCTCGGTCACTACAACAACATGGTTACGCATACTAGATACATGGAGAGGATACAAGGTATCACTTTTACAACCTCTGGCAATCACCCTAGATCCCTTACAGATCTTTCATTTCCCATCTCCAAAGGTGGTATGAAATCCATTGTCATCTAGCTGCCCTGTGCTAATCAAGCTCTTCTTAAGCTGAGGTACATGCCGTACATGTTGAAGTGTGAAGACAGAACCATGCTGAAACTACAACTGCACATTAGCAATACTTGCAATGTCATATGCATAGTTGTCCCCAAGATTGACAACACCATGTTGACCCCCCTGTATAATAAAAAAACCACTCACGATGAGGGGTGACATGAAAGGAAGCACCTGAATCTAGAATCCAAGTATGCATGTCACCATCTATATCTGCAAGTAAAGCATGTGTACTAAAGTGTGAAGAGACCAAGAGCACGTCATTCCCACTGTCATTGTCATGAGTGACTATATTTACCTCTTCAATTTTGACACTGCTCTTCTTAGGTTGACTCTCATTTTTCTACTTCTTGCTATCATCTGTCTTCTTGCCTTTTCCTTTCTCTTTCTTCCATTTGTAGCAGTCATGTTTAAAGTGGCCCTTCTTGCCATAATGATGGCATTCAACATCCTTACCATGTGATTTACTGTGTCCCTTGCTATCAGATTTGCCTTTCTGCTATGATCTGTCCCCAGTATGCAAAGCATTGGAAGACTTATTGGATGCATTGTTCTACCGATTCATTTCTTCCATGAGTAGAGCACTCTCTACATCAGCATATAAAAGGATCGCATTAGAATTGCTCATAGCAGTCCTGAATGTATCCCAACTCTCGAGCAGAGTACAAAGCAAGAACCTAGCCTTAAATTCCTCATCAATCAAGAACTTCAAGGCAACTAGTTGACTGAAAATGGAGTTAAACTCACTTAAGTGAGTAGACATTGCTGTACCCTCTTTCATACGCAAATCCATAAGCTTTTTCAGCCAATACACTTTGCTTGCGGCACTCTTCTGTGCATACAGTTCTTCCAGCAGAGTCCAAATAGCATAGGTAGAATCCAAACCTTCAATGTTAAACATCAAGGCATAAAAAATCGATAGCTCGATGGTTGAGTGTGCAAGCTCATTTAACTCATCCCAATCTTCTTGTTCCATATATGTGGGCTTTGCCCCTTTGGTCTTAATCGGGTTTGCTTGCTTCTTTTGCAACAAGATATTATAGCATTGTTTTTGCCAGATTGCAAAGCTATGTGCTCCTTCAAGTTTCTTTCTTAATGTGCATGAGATTACTACTGTTAGCCATGATTTTCAGCCCAAAATGTGCTTCTTTAAGCTTCTTAATGTGCATGAGATTACTGCTGCCAGGCATGATTTTCAGCCCAAATGTGACAAAAAAATTCAGCAAATGCAGGCCCAAACTGCACACAAGTGACCAAGGTACAAACATGTACCAACCAGCAATAAATAACCACGTAGAAGCAGAAATTTCAGATCTGCAGATAAATTTTCAGAAGCACTAAACCTTGTGCTACAGCACTCCGCAATTGATTACAGTTGTTTCAAGGGCAAATACATCACATTACATGATAAGTCCCAAATTTTAGCTGCAATTTCTGTTGTACATGTACCAATGGGCACAAAATTTAACACGCATGGTTAAAGCCCCAAAATTTTTGTGCTCAAAGCATCAACCATAAATCTGCATTGTCTTTGACATGCATAGAACATGCCAATTTTGCCAAAATAGAACAATTTCAGCAAAACCCCAAATTTTTCCAAGTGCTAGATGTCCAAATTGTATGGAATTAAGATTGCATGTACATAAAATGACCAAATGGCGCACAAATTTTGCCCAAACAGCAAAAGCCCCAAATTGCACGGGGTCCAATGTGCATCAATGTCGAGAAATTGGATAAATTTCAGCCCAATTTTTGCATGTACATGAAAAGCTCCAAATTTTGGAGGCAAAATGTTACAAATTCTTGCAATTTTTGACACAAATGGTCTTGCGCTGCATCACAATCCCCAAATCCAGAAAAAGCCCCAAATTTCGGGCCAAGATTGCACAAATTTGTACTTTGCGATTATGTGCGCGAACCCTCGTCGAGAAAGAGAGATAAAAACTGATTTTTTTGAGAAAAAAGAAAAGAAAAGAAAATGTGACCAAGGGGGAGGGTCTGTTGACCCGTCGTGCAATCGCCACGCGCCTGTCGGCAGGTTGTCGCCTTCACTTGTCCGCCACTAGTCCATCATGTCTTGGTCACCTGCAACGATTGCCCTGTCGCCCTCAACGGACCTGTAGACTGTTGCCTGCAGTTAGATGCTGGTCACGTTTGCTTGCTATTAACGTTCACCTAAGAAAACGTGTCCATTGGTCCAGTTGCCTTTGTCAAGCACTCGATTGTTGACTCTAACATGCGCTTGCTGCTAAGCCTACGCACGCTTGTCGACTGTCTTAAGACGTGTGCACACTTGAGCTGTCTCTTGCCCACTCTGATACCAGTTTGTTATGATAGAGAGCGCGAGGATCGAGACTCGCAATGCTTTCTCATAGCAGAGAGACAGAGAGAGAGAGTGCAGAGTAGAGAGTGAGAGTGGGCACGACTTGTGGGTACAATGACAAGTGTACCTCTTTAGGTTTTTATATATATATATATATATATATATATATATATATATATATATATATATATATATATATATGAAAGTACAATGTGCTAGGGTGTGTTCACACTCGTGTATATGTAAAAGTCATGATGGCTTTTTATTTCCAACAAGGCCAATTTGTCTCCCAAGTGTCCTTGTGTAGTTATTGACCCTTAGATTTGCATTAGTTAGTTAATGAATGTCTAGTCTCTAATGTCACTTCTGTCAATAGTGGCCAATAAATTGGTCTAGGCCCAAATATGACACTAGGTACCACCTAGTGCTTGCCAAGTATAACTTATTATAACTATTATCTTTGGCACCAACTGATATCTCGAGGTCTTGGGTCCCATGCAGTGAAATAATTGGTGTGCACCTTACATGTGTAAGTCACATTTGCACATTTGATCAACTTTTAATCAAATGCTGGGCAAGGCAATAAAATTTTACGTCCTTGTGATAGTCTCTCAAATTGTTTCTCAAATAGTGAGGGATCTTCTTGAGATGCAATATTCTAATTAAGATACTTGATTCTAGGAGATATCTTCTCATATCCCATGTTGCCAAGGGGGATGTGAGGGCTAGTGAGGCATATTTCTTTACTATAGTTTGAAGTTTTTGGTTCATATTTGTAGCTACATTCTAGCTCTTAGTTTTTATATGCTGGTCCAACATTTCCATTGGTAGGGGAAACTACGTCAATGTTGATTTTCTTTTTCAGCAAGGCTTAAACTTCTTGAGCATAGTAGCAAGTGCATTTTAGTTTCGAGTTGTTATAAGATCCGAGATACATGCTCGACTTTCTTATATACTTAAAATATATATGACGAATATTATGCTGGCACAGAGAGAGAATAGATGAGAGAAAAGAAAGGTGTAGAGAGAGAGAGAGAGGTAGAGAAATTGGCAACACACTAGGGATTGGAAGATGGGCCAGTCTCCCCCCTTGTGGAGTTATATTATTGACAAGGAGCAAGCTCCTTCATTACACATAAGCCAGTTCTTACTTGTAGATCTTGGAAACAAGATCACGGTTCCTTGCACGGTATATAACCGACTAACACTTGCATAACTTGAAAGTTGGTACCTTTTGATCCTTTTTGAGTCTCCTTCTCTCCTACACAATATGTGTAGGGCTCTTCTCTTGGCGCTTGATTTCAGCAGAGCTTCCGCAACACTTGCACCTTCTCTTCTTCTCTTGGATGCATGCAAAGTGATGCTTCCTTTACCTCTCTCACACCCAAGGAGAGTCTCCTCTTTTATAGGTTTTCAAGAGGTTCTCTTCTTGGAGAGAGATTTGAGTTGATCTTCATGCAAGATGTGGTTGTTCCAGGATCTACTTTGGAGCACTAATTTCGAGATCTCTCTCTATGCGTTGTTCGGATGAAAAAATGTCCAACACGAAAGTTGTAGATCTTGCTGTTTTTGATAACCCTTGCAGCCCGTTTTTGGAGATCGTCTTTTTATCGCGAGATATTTTAAAAATGGATTCACCATGTCTTTTTTAAAAAGATCAGCTTCTCAAAGTGTACTCTTAACTTGTGGTCCATGCAACCACCTTAAGGAGAGTTTATTAAATTGCCTTGGGCCTCAACCTTAAGTTTGACTTCCACACAAAATATTGTGTCTTTTTAGATCTTAGAAAGAGAAAACCACTTCTCTTCTCACTTCTAAAAGATAAGCTTCTCAAAGTGTACTCTTAACTTGTGGTCCATGCAACCACCTTAAGGAGAGTTTATTAAATTGCCTTGGGTCTCAACCTTAAGATTGACTTCCACACAAAATATTGTGTCTTTTTAGACCTTAGAAAGAGAAAACCACTTCTCTTCTCACTTCTAGAGGATCACGTCTCTTGTCTTTCTTAATGAGAGAATTACCTCTCTTGTCTTTTTTAATGAAAGAAAAGACCTTAAACCTTGACTTGTAAAGGAGAGGATGACCCCAAATGAATTCAGTGCTCATTACACACAAGTAAACTTTCCCAGGCGTTCTCGGATGCACACATAAATACATATACACAATGCTAATGCACTTCCTCTTCTTAGAACTTAATCTATCTTCATTTATGTATAACTCCTTGGTTCTTATGTACACTCTTACACTTGGCAGACACTTCTTTTCCCCTTCATAACTTGTACTGCTTGTACCAGATATCCCCGTCACAGTACTCTGATCACCCCATTAAGTAATGCACTAGGAATATTGGTCTCTAAATGGTCTCATGGCCATGCTAGATTATCATCAACACTTAAAGAAAAGTGAGTCATTAATTTATTGAGTGACACCAGCCAGTTGGATGGTAAGTTGAACCACCAAACACGGTAGCTGGGGAGGTAGGTGATGGACTGATACAGACCTTAGAGCAATGGGAGGAGAAAACACATGCTGATTGATTGTGAAACAGCAAATACATCAGTCTGTATTGTATAGCAGTGGCAGCAGATGATGAGGGGCAGCAGCACCAGCAACAGAAACACAGCCTCCAAAAGTCTTTACAAGCAGGGTGGCACTTGCAGCAGCAAGGAGGCAGCTTCAGGAAGGTGGGTGGCAATTGGCTGAGTGGGGTGGCAGCAGTAGCTGGCAGAGTGGAGTTGATGATGATGACATTGAGAGCTAGCACAATGTGAGATGAGGGAATGCAGATCAAAGTGGGGGTGCACCTTGAGTCCCCTTTTATAGAACTTTTTGAGTCAATTGATGCATTGAAAAGTCTTGGTGGCATCTAAAATGAACATTTGCTTTTTGGGAAATAATTCTTAAGAAGGTTTGGTACAGTGATTTACCTGTTTTATGAGTTGCTTTTTTGTGATTTCTTCAACATGAGCGATCATTCAAAGTATTGGCAATCAAATACAAGCATTTTTAACCATTTCCAACCAAAATGTATCATAAAACGATAAAATCAATGACTTACTCATAAAATCGCGCATTATGATGCACATAATTTGAAATTGGAGGCTCCCTGGAGATCTTCAATGGCCACTGATGATCCATCCAACCTTGATTTATGTCTCTTTACACTCTCACATCATCGCATGATCAAAATCTTTCCTCTTAGCCCACCTCCTTCTCTCATACACTAATCCATGAGAACAAACCACAAGAGGAGAGAGGAGAGAGAAATACTAAAATCAATATCTTTTTACTCAGTGGCTTTCTGGTTGTTATGCATTTTTTCCATTAGATTTTAATAAAATTGGTTTCTTTGGTTTTACTTATCACTCCTCTAAGAACTGCTGAAAATTGGCAGTCATTGACCTTTCTACGCTCCTTTCACTTTCTTGCCAAGGCTAGGTATTGTGTCTGTAGTCAGTAAAGCAAGTAGCCAAAGAACCAAAAAAATGAGTTCTCACAGGTAAATTATGCTACAGAAGGAGTTATATTGAATAGTCCAATGTGCCTTCAGTCCCAGCTCTTCAAGTGGGCAGCATTGATGTGGTAATGTTAGAAAACCTTTTACTGCTTTGGACTATGTGTTCAGAATCATGAACATTCTCAGCATGAGCATGAATGAAGGCTCAAAAGGTACTTAACTATCTTGAGAAGTTGGATTTGGACTACATCAAATCCCTATTTTGTGGAGGATTTCCAAATAATTAGAGAAAGTACTATGGGTTACAATAGTTCTACATGGAGAGATCGAAGATGAGCATGTGTTCAAATTTGCTCTCGTGCTTTGTGATTTTCACTTTCCATTCTACTTCTCCTGGAAGCGATGGTTGTAGATCTTCACTTCCTTTGGAGTTACCAGTAACAGTAAAAAAGTGGTGGCAGTTTCATCATGTGAAGAAGTGTCCTTGCTCTCTTTCCCTGTTAAAGTGTGGTGGTGTCATCATGGGAAGGGGGGTCATTGCTTGCTTTCCTTGATAAAGTGGGAGATACTTTTGACTCTAATCATAAGAAAGTTGGTCTGTTTAGCTTTTGAATGATCCCACTTTGCAAGTTTGTCCTAATTTGCATTTAATTATCATGGTTGTCTGCTGTACATTTTGTATAAAGCTTTGGTTTTGTGTCTTATGGTTGGCATTGTCCATGCTTACGCAGGTCTTTGTGGACACAGTGGGGGATGCAGAGAAATATGAGGCTGAACTATCAAAAAAATTTCCTGGAATAACCTTCAGGGTTGCTAAGAAGGCAGACAGTCTTTTTCCTATAGTTAGTGCTGCAAGTATTGTAGCTAAGGTATTCTTTTGTCTAGTGGGTGGATTCTTCTTTTCTACTATAGATGAACTCTTACGCTTGTCTGTGAATCACACTGTAGGTTACAAGGGATAAAATGTTGAGGGATTGGACTATTGAAGAGAGAGGCCAGGAGATCAGTCGGGATTTTGGTTCTGGGTATCCTGCAGGTAACATTTGCAAGTTTTGGCCTTGGCTCACTCTCGTGTCTGAATTGGATATCGGTGAGATTCTAATTTGCCTGTTCCACTCAGTTCTGCATGCTTATGAAAGGTCAATAAACTAGTAAATGTTTTACTGAGTGAGATACATCTTAAAGAGCACTCTTCTTTGTTTGAAAAGATAGGGTGATAATGGCTCTGAGTATAGATGGCATTGCAAAAGCTTCAAATCTGTGTCTTGTAAGGAAGTTTCAGGACTTATTGCTGACATTTGGTCAATTCGTGGAATTATGTATTTTTGAACAGAAAAGTTATCACCCCATCTCTCTCGCTTTTTCTTGCTTTTGGGCTCATGCTCGTACAATATGCAGATCGAGAGCAATGTGATGCTTGACCAAAGATGACTAAAGACGGCAAGGCTAAAAACAAAAACACAATACTGCTAGACATATATGTATAGACAAACCCAAAATTGGTGTAACCAACTTGAGTGTTTCAAAACATGGTTGTCATTGAGGAGATTGGCCCAAGAGAAATTAAAAGTATAGTCAGGCAGTTAGATTAACTTGAAAGCCTAGATGACTAAGATTTTTCATTGGGGTAGTCACATTGGCTAGAAGTCCATATAATGAGTGGTTTCAAAAGTGAAATTAGATGCTTATGATCAAAGAAACAAACCATGAACTGGTGAACCTATATAATGAAGCTCTTTAGAATCTAAATTTGGTGACTCTTAAAATTTAGAAGGTTACTATTTTTTTGAAAGTTACTCAAATCGAAATTTTGTTCACATAAAATACTTTTAAGTTTTGCAATGAATAATTTTGTCTTCAATGACTATCGCAAATGTTTAACCATTTGAGAGATTTTTAGAGTAGAATGTTTACAAGCTTCTTTTTCTAGAAAAGTGACATGTGACATTTAGAATAGGACGTGTTATTTTGAATGTACAAGTGTTCTTACACTTGTTATTTTGCTCAATACTTATTATTTTTAGCAAACACTTGTCATTTGTAGCCTCTATTTTTTAGTTTTGAGCATCCAAGCCCTATACCTATATATTAAAAGTCTCTCTCTTCATTTTCAATAAGCTCTCATGTTGAAAATTTAGCCACATGCTTTATACTATTCTATCTACCAATCATTCAAGAAGCACTTTCTACTTAGTTTGATCTAGTCTAAGTACAAATAAGAAAATCAGCTTGTTGTTTGGAGTATACAAAAATGAGAGTTTTAAAACCCTAATTTTCAAAATTGGAGCAAATCAACCCTTTATATATGGTGCAAGTAGTTGGTACTTTGATTTGTTTTCATAAAATTCTATAAGGGAGGAGGGATCAATTTCCCTCTCAAAGTAGTGTTGATTCTCTTCTTTCTCTCTCTCTCTCTCTCTCTCTCTCCTTCTCTCTGTCTTTTGATTTTCATGGTGATAATTGATCTTGCATGTGTATTAGAGTGAGAACTTCTTTCTTGTAAGAACTTTTTTGGGGTGACAAGATCTTTGGGCTCAACTTTCTTACCATGTCAAGAGATAAAGAGAAGAATTTTGATGAATGACTAGAGGGCTCTCGACACTCTGTATTTGTATGTATCTTTGATATTGAGAAGATACAAAGATATAAGGAGCTGGAAGTGGATCCAAAAATCCAAGCTTTGATGGAGAGAAGGGTTAAAGCACTGGCTAAAGCGAAGGTCTTTGAAGATTTCTTGATTGAGAAGACTCTTAAGATAGACAATATTATGGTTGTGAAGGTCTCACCTTAGTATGAAAGGTATCGATGTTATTGCTGCAACTAAGTCTATGAAAGGTGACACATCACCTACATTCGACGATCCACCTAAGTGGTGACTTCAAAGTCTCATCATACACAAGCTATGTTCTATTGTTCCAAGAATCCCTCCATGGAGAAGGACAAGGAGAAAGTCAAAGAATCCGCTATTTCTATGGTAATTGAATTTTTGAAGATGCTTTTAGCAAAGGAAAATGATACTAAAAGAGACTTTAAGCTTGGAGAGAGAAGTAAGTTTAATATTTTCTTTGGTAAAAGAGATTCTCAAAAAGTTGAGCTTTTTACTAAACAATTTGATTTTACTTTTGGTGGTGAGAATTATGTAGAAAAATCAAAGATTAGGATGATTAAAATGTATTTGAAGGATATTGTTGCTTTAAATTGGTGACTTAAAGTTGTTCAAGAGCGAAAGGAATCAAGTCTTGGAAAGAGTTTAAGGAGATGTTCAACAAGAAGTTTCTACCTTTATCCTTTGAATACAATGTGTAATAAGAATGGGATAAGTTGAAGCAAAGCCAAGGAGACAATGTTGAAATATACATCAATAGGTTTGTAGCTGTTACTCTTAAATTTATCTCTCTTAATGGAGTTTCTCCCAATATAGGGATGAGAAAATTTATCCATGGGTTGCATTCAATAATATGGTGAGTTGTCAAGATGACAAAGCTTGATACATTGAAAGTAGCCCAAGATGCGGCCCTAGAAGTTGAAGGACTATATATGTCGTGGATGCTTAGTAAATCAAGTAAATCTCCAAAGAAGAATCACAAAAGAAAAAGATCAAGATATTTGACCAAAATAAATTAGACAAACAAGAGCCAAAGCATAAGGATGGAGGTATACGACCTTTGCCATCTAAAAAGAATGTAATATATTAGCAGTTAGCAGAATATACAAGAGAAGGGTGATTTTTCTCTTGTGGAGAAAAATGTCATATGGCTAGTCAATGTACTAACAAGGTTATGAGGGGAAACCAGCCCCAAAAGACACCTCAAGCAGATGTTGTACTTAAGGAATCCTTACTCTAGGATGAAACTCCATCAGAGAAAAGAAAGTGTTTTATGGCTTGGGGTAAGATTACTATTCAACTTGTTCTCATTCATTTTGATATTGATATTGATATAGGGGCTACATATCATTATACCATCATTGGATTGTTGAAGCTTTATATCTACGAAGTGAGATGTTTGGAATACTAGAAATGTTAGATGTTGCTTTTTAAGGAATGGAGTCTTAAGTTACTCCTATTTTTGGGAAACTATGAACTGAGATTGGAGATTATATAGATCATGAGAGTTTTGTCATGGGAGATCTTGGTTATTATGATGTTGTATTAGGAATATCTTAGCATAGAAAAGTAGATTCAGCCATTGACTGGAATCAAAGTAAATTTAGATTTCCTTTTAAGGTTTTTTTTTTTATTGCAATTCATTGTGTTGATTTGGAAGAGTACACAAACAAAATTTGGATAGTTTTGTCACGAGTCAGCTCTTTTCATAAAGTCATGATGGTTGAGCAAATAAAGACTTACTATTGTGATCTAGCCAAATATATCTGTGACTATTACACAAAGAGAAAAGTGACCAGCATGACACAATTGGTTGAAAATGCAAACACATCTTATGCATTGATGAAAGGCCATGTCATAGGGTTTAAGGGTAGCTAAGATGCTTCAAATGACAATGCTATGAATAAGGCTAGCAAGCCTAATTTTTGGGTAGAAAGTCTAAATCTTCAAAAAAAAGGTTGAGAAGTTGTAAATCAGTCTAAGCCATTCTTTCATAAAGAACAAGCAAGGCAAAAGGTCATTTGCTAGTGCCAAGAAAGTTGCTAAAAAAGGATAATGCTATAAATAAGGCTAGCGAGATTGAATTTTGGGGCAGCAAGTGTAAATCTTCAAAAAAGGGTCAACAAGCTGCAAATCAGTCTAAGTCGTTCTTTCAAAAAGATGGACAAAGCAAAAGGTCATTTGCTAGTGTCAGAAAACTTGCTTAAAGGAATGCATTGTAGGATCCAAACAAATGCTTTGTTTGTGAACAAGAGGGCAATATAGCACATGAATGCTAGAACGTAATTCTAAAACCATGATGACAATAACGATTGGAAAGGCAAGAAATTTAAAACTACAGCTGGATTGGTATTTGATCTTGTTAGTGAGCAATCAAATATAGATGCTTTGGAGCTATGGGGCGAAGTGAGGGATCAGCATGCTTTAGTTTTCTTTGATGTAGGTGCTCGTGCCAACTACATTTCTCCAGAATTAGCGGCCAACCTAGGCATCGGAAATGAAGAGATGGGTCTCATGGTGAGGCTAGTTTTGGTGTCTTGGACATGTAGAGCTAGTGACATCTATCATTGGAAAAAACTCTATTCATTTGCAGTCATATGTGGACAATGAGGATTTTCACATTATGCTGTTAGAGGAATGCAAAACATTGTTGGCTACTTCATGGTGTCATAGAGTGCATGCTATGATTTATATATATAACAAGAAAATGTTAAGCGCATCTATTTGCTTCTTTATTTGTTAGTCATATTCTAGCAAAGCACAACAATGACTGCAAGCAATGCCTGTTCACTTGTGCATGCATTGTTTGGAGACATCCTGATGGCTGTCAGTTATCTGATGTAGAAAGAGTCATTTTTCTTAGACCTCTGTACAGTGAAATTTTCTCCTTAGTATCTCCCAATACATCTGCAGGCTTGAGATAGGTCCTCTCTCTTACTTCCTTTTGTGTTGCCATTCAAAGATCTGGCATACTGTTTTGGGACAACTTCAATATCAGACATTTGTTAGCTTTTTTTGTCAAGCTCTATAATTCAAAAGTTCAAAGGTGTGACTCTTACTTTGTGACACTCTTGAAGGATAAACCTTTTTGTAATTTGATTCAAGCATTTCCCACAAGCTATTGGCATCCATCCAAGTGGTCATACCATCAGCTTGTAGCTGCAACCCATTTCTCATTGCTTATGTAAGCCTTGACTTTCAGCTTGTTCAGTTTAGATAGATTAAAGTTCAGATGGGATTTCTAGGATCTAAATGTCTCAGCACAACTGTGGTCTGGTGGGATCCTTACGTTCATTGGACCTCGAATTGCTAAAGCATGATGGTTTTGTTTGGTTTGGTTGCCCTTTAAAAACTTACAAGCTACTGTCTATCAACAGAATAACTGATTGTAACAGTTGCTTTCAGATTTCAAATTATTCTGATGCATTTACCTTTGGTTATTCAAGTTGTAACTTTCAAGCTATTGCTCTAGAATTCAAACAGGATTGTAAAAATTGGATGGATATAATTCTAAGCTGTAAAAATTTATGACATGTGATTGGTTGCATGGATATATGGCATGACAAGACAAGTGACAAAGCTTCATGATTTTAGTTATGAAGCTATACCTTATTTTTGTCTGTCCAGATCCTGTGACAAAGGAGTGGTTACAAAAACATAGAAATAACATTTTCGGATTCCCAACTCTTGTGCGTTTCAGCTGGGAAACCTGCAAGTCTATCATTGCGAAGGATGGAGTTCAAGTTCACTGGTTAGATTCATTTTGTGCTTCTAGTTTTTGAACTCTATGGCTGCATGTGTCTTTTCCCGTAGCTGGAGGGTTTGGCTAATGATGCCATTTTTTTCAGGGAAGCTGAGCAGGATGACAAAAAGGATGAAGGCAAGGCCAAGTATCCTAAAAGCGTGTTACTCGAGTCTAATGCCATTGGTCGGCACGACTTCTTCGTGAAGAGGAAACTTCAGCAAGTTACTACCCGCTTGTAAATATTATCAAGCTCCTCTGAAGAAGTAGTCAATTTCTTAAGTTCCTTGAGAATGGATCCATGTTGCTGATATCCTTTTCATCGAGCTTTGGCTTGGAGGGTTGGTATGCTCTTGCTAGATCTACTCTCTACTCACTATTATATGCTCTCCCTAGAGGTGCGGATCCTTGTTGGCCCACAATGTGAGTCCTGCAATGGTATCATCCTAGTGATTTGCTTTGTTCTAGACATTTGTACTAGAAAGTAAAAATACAATGTTAGAATTCCATAAGGTAAAAAGGTCATTGGATGGAAGAGGCCAAACAACTTGCAAAGCACTAAGAGGGAAAACCGAATAATGCAAGGGGGGTTCCTTGAGATTTCAGACATCTCCCATGAGTTGTGCAGTACACCTTGGGCGAGTGGGCGGGGGGAGGGGAGGTCATCGAGATTTTGGATCCCTTGTCTTCATGTTATGGTGTACACCCCCCAGACTTGAACAACATGAGGAGGGGGCCAGACTTGAACAACATGAGGAGGGGGCTCCTCAAGATTTTGCGCCCCGCCTTCTTTTCACACATTGTGCTATGCACCTTGTTGAGGGGGTGGGAGCGGGGGGGATGAACAATGTAGGAGGGGTCATTGAGATTTTGAATCCCCCCCTCGTAGTGTATTGTGCTGTACACTTCCCAAACTTGCGAACAACATGAGAGGGGTCCTTAAGATTTTGGATCCCCACACCCTCACATTGTGCAGTGCAACCTCAGCATCGAATAACATGGGGGAGGTGGGGGTCATGGACATTTGAGACCCCCACCTCTTCGCATTGTGTAGGGCATGGATTGGAAGAATGCGAGGAGAGGGTGCTCTTTGAGTTTTTATTAGTGTTATTGTGTTGTGAGAGCTTTGTAGGTGGAAAAGACTCACCATTCAAGAGCTCCAAGAATCATTGGGATGAGAAAACTGTGTACTTTCGATAGCATGCAATGTGCAAAATAAAAATCTAAATTTCAAATTTGAGTTTTCCAAGGAAATTTTATGTGTCGATGTTAGTCGCCATGTCATAAAAAATGTAAGATGACACAAGTGATATTTAATAGGGGAACATAGATATGGTTACACATGTACTTGCTATGTGTTCAATACACGAGGTTATAAATAACTGAGCCAGTAGCATATTTGCTTCTATTTTCATGATCTCTCTCTCTCTCTCTCTCTCTCTCATTTTTATGATCTCTCCTCTCTCATTTTCACGATCTCTCCTCTTCCTCTATTCTCTCTCTCTCTCTCTCTCTCTCTCTCTCCACAGCTTGTGGTACATGTCCACACGCTTTCTCTCTCAAGTGGTCAAAGGTACAACCCTTGTTCTAGTTATTTTTTCATTAATTTTCATTGCATCACAATGGAGTGGTGAATCACACAACACGAGAGGGGGGCTCAGGATTTTTACAGCTCCCCTCACGTTGTGCATGTCTTGTAGGTTGTTCACATGATACAAGGGATATGCCTTAAGTTTTTTGCGCCCCCCTTCATGTTGCAATATAAGGCGCGCATGCCTTAAGATTTTGGCACCTCTCCCTTTCCTTTCGCATTGTGCGGCTCTTGGGGGTGGCCCATATAATGTGAGGGGGGACCCTCTACGCATTGTGCAAGTACTAGGGATAACTCGCATGATGTGAGGGGGGAGGTGTAATATTTCCGCATAATTAAAAGTTAGTTGGTTAGCTTAAAAGTTAGTTAGTCAATTAATAAGTTAGTAAGATTACTAACTAAAGACTAACTAAAGTTAAAACTAATTAACGTTAGTAATTAACAATTTTTATTTAGTTAAAAATCTATTAAAAAAATCTAGAGTCATAATTTGACATTTTTCTCGGATTGATAAGGATCGTAGCTATCCTTCATGGAATTTACAACGTGAATGAGAGTTATGAGCTACATTAATCACTAGTCTTAATGTGTATAGTATGGATGGTTTAAAAAGATTAGATTTTTGGGTAAAACTAGCATATTTTAGATATATTAGAAATTACTTATTGTAAATATCTTAAAAAGATATGAAAATTTTTAGAATTGGATGTCATGTAAAAAAAAAAGTGATTTTTAGTTAGTTTTGGAGATTTTATACAAAAAAAAGAAAAAAAAGAGAGATTAGTCAAATCGCAAGCGTCGTGATCGTAGTCTACATGCAGTAAACAATACTTCGAATAGGAAGAAAAAGGAGTGATTTGAAAGATTTCTAAGCAAGTGTCTAGGAGTTTTATCCCCCTATTGGAGCCAATGGAACCATTAGATTTATTATTTGAGTATCGGATCATTGATTTTTTTAAGATTCCCTTTATAAAGAGCTCTTTTCTCAATCGCCACAACCTCTCTTTTCTAATTGACTATAAATAAGAGGTATGAGGAGGTACAAGAAAGCACAAGGAGAGAGAGAGAGAGAGAGAGAGAGAGAGAGAGAGAGAGAGAGGGAGGGAGGGAGGGAGGGAGGGAGGGAGGGAGGGAGGGAGAGGCTACAAGGGAGAGATTAGCTCAATTCCCCCTATCTCAATCTTTAACTAAGCCATCTTTTCTTAGGCTCTCCTATCTCAAATTCATTTTTCCTTTATCTCTTGAATCTACTTGCGAATGATGGTTCCCAAGCGAAGAATGTTGCGTACAGATGGCAATCTCACAATCAACAACAAAGCTTCGGACGCTTGATATAAATAATATATTTCTAAGTTGTTAAGTTGCTCTTTTTAGTTTTGCATGAGACATATCAGGCCCATACTATGTCGCACGAGAATGGGTTATTCGAAAGATGGAGTTTGCGAAGTGCATGTATCAAGGGAAGTTAATTGCACCTAGTTGCATATGGCTTATTCGTTGATAGAGCAATTACAAGGAAGAATTGGTCAGGGATTATGAATGGTATAATCGTAAAAAGAATGACATTAAGAATTGTGCATATAAGTGCTACGTAAATTTTGCATAGAATCGCTCTTTGATTCGAAGGGGGAGAGCGAATATGCGATGGAATTGTTATCGCATCTATTTTTGTATTGTTTGAAAAAAATACTATTAGTTTTTGTTGGTTGATCGAACATCCTAAATGCTCGTACATTCAACTGATTGTTGGATTGTGGTTTGGATGATTATTCCAAGTGCTTGTGATTGGTGGTAAGTTCATGGCAGGGGTCTGTGATGACAAGTTGCCATGGAAATAAAGAAATGTTTTTTGAAAGATGATATTAGGGCTGATTGCCTTGATTGTGCTTGATTTCCAAATGAATTAATTAAGAAAAGGATATTTTGCATGGGTGGATCATCTCCAAGATCGCACCACGGCTTAACCCGAGAAGGGCATTATTTGATTCACGGGACCGAAGGTCGAGTGGTGAAAAGGCTAACCATGGAAATGATGTTTCACTCCTAGGCTGCTTGTGGATCAAGTGGAGCTTTGGACATCCCTTGCCTAGTTCGGAACGGAGTTGAAGACTCTCATGACCCCAATGTCTGTGGCGTTGGAAGATCTTATTTTAGATAAAAGATGGAAATTATGGTGCCATGTGATTTGGACCGGGTACTTTTGCAGGGCAGAAGGGACATATGATTTCTCTTGTATGGGGGGGAGACAAAGATTAACTTGAAGATAAGTTAAGGAACTTGTTTGTCAAAAGGACTGCTTGCTTTGTTTTCGTGTTAGTGCTACAAGTTATGCAAATGAACCTTATTCTCTAAAAGGCTTAATTAAGGAAGTTGATTTTAAATGTCACATAATTGTGATAGGACCTAATTAGATAACTAAAGAATGCCTATTGAGGGAAGCAGATGGGTGGAACCCCCAACGGGTTCGTCCTATGGTAGGGTGGTCCCAGAGAATTGGGAGGATTCTCCCAAGGTTTTACCGACATCCGGACCCATAGAAATTGTTAGGTTAGAATCTCGATTCATGTCGTTTTAAGGGACCGGAATGGGACTATGCCCTACAGGTAGAGAGGTCGAGTGACGCATCCCTCTTGTTTCCCATTCTCTTTGAACCAAGTGCGGCATGGATCTATTTCGTCTTGGATATCCCTACATAAATTAGGATGTTCAAGACCTGATGTTAGAATGCTGTTAGGAGACCTTGACCACTAGGAACCCAAAATTGAGGTCAATCCCAGTGGGTTCTGCCACGAATGTTCAGTTACGAGGCGGAATCAAGAAACCCTAGGTGACAAACCTCGTAACATTCCATGGGAGTGTCGGGCAACGTCGCTTAGATTGGACCGCTAGAAATATGCCTGGACAACTGATAGGCATGCACGTTACAGGAGGGCGCTGGAGATTTTTGCAACCCTCCCCCTCTCATTGTGTAGGTCTTGGGGAAAACCCTCACAATGTGAGGGGGGGTCTGGAAATCCCCCCCACATTGTGTTGCCTCTCCCCACATTTTACAAGTCCACCTTCAGACCTATTGTCGATTGAAGTTTCGTATGTAGTTGTGTTTGTAGATGGATACTATCAACTTGTAGCATGTGGAAGATGCTCAAGAGCTTACGAGAATTGAAGGCACTCTTAATGCATCTCCAAAAGAGCGCATCCTTGTAGATTAAAGATACTTGATTAGGCATTATGAAGATAATTTACCACATAATGGGTAATGCGTTAATCTGTCCATGCACTAAAAACCATTGGCTTTTTAAACTCCAATGCTAATATACAATTACTAGCATTACTAGCACCATAATGGTAGTATAGACAACCATTACTAGCACCATAATCCTTAATCTTAGATCTTTCTTTGTTAGAACTTCCCCCTTGAAGTACCTTAGCCATAAGTCCTTCATATTCTTTATCCTGAGAAATAGCTTGGCATACAAGCTCAAGTACAGGGTTATTAGGTATGGATACGGTTCTTAAGCTTCGAACTTCTTCAACGCTATTAAGAAAGGCTTTTCGGCTTAATGCATCTGCAACAACATTGTCCTTCCTTGGATGATATTTGATTTTAAAATCAAACTCTTGCAGTATCTCTATCCATCTTCTTTGCCTCATGTTTAGGTCCGCTTGGGTGAAAATCCACTTAAGACTTTTATGATCTGTCACTAAAGTGGATTCCTTTCCTAATAGATAGTGTCTCTACAGTTTCAAGACATGGATTACCGCGAGTAACTCACGGTCATGAGTAGCATAGTTAGATCCATAAGGTTTCAATTTTCTGGAAGTATAGGCCATCGGTCTTCCTTCTTGTACTAGCATTCCATT
Source organism: Lygodium microphyllum (assembly GCF_053477565.2). Taxonomy (NCBI): domain Eukaryota; kingdom Viridiplantae; phylum Streptophyta; class Polypodiopsida; order Schizaeales; family Lygodiaceae; genus Lygodium; species Lygodium microphyllum. The sequence continues at coordinate 73,501,785 of NC_141157.1, read as the reverse complement.
GATTGTAAGTCCACTTGCATCAGTGATGATCACCTCAAATGGTTGATTGAAGTCAAGGAGCCCTTTTCATTGGATGAGGAGGCTTTACCTTTCCTTAGTGATGGTGAGTTCCTTTCACAAAGAGGTGCTTTACAGGTATGAGAGGCCTCTCAGTCTCCTTTGCGGTAGGCTGAGCCTATCACCATTCCTTGGTGGTATCAGAGGATCATGCAAGATCTAGGGATTACCTTGTTCCTTGAGATGCCTCTTGGTCCGTGTAGATCAGCTAGGATTTAGTCCCAATGAGAAAGTTCACTTTGTGTGAACTATATCCTTATGTCACAGATTCTTTAGGACCATGAGTCTACTAGGGATTGCTTAATTCCCTGAGATGCCTCTTGGTCCATGCAAATCAGCTAGGATTAAGGCCGAGTGAGGGAGAGTCCACTTTGTTTGAACTATGCCATTATGTCATAGATTCTTCAGTACCATGAGCCTACTACAGTTGATGAGGCTCTTGCGTAAAAGGTTTGGATCAATGCTATGCAAGTTGAGTTCAATTCTATCAAGTGAAACTAGACTTGGGAGCTTGTTCTTGAATAAGCGGAATGTGATTGGTATGGAGTGGGTCAATTAGATGGAGTATCTTGTAGATGGAACCTTGAACTTGGATGTCCACTATTCGAGCTATCTTGGCTTTAGCCACTCATCACCATTAACCGATTTATCAGATGGATGTGAAGATGGCCTTTCTGAATGATATCTTGGAGGAGGATGTTTATGTCTCAACTTCTTGGATTTCTTGTGCAAGGGAAGGAGGACCATGTTTATAAGTTGTGGAAGGCCATCTATGGCCTAAAGCAAGCTCCTTGAGCTTGATAACATAGAATTGATCACTTCTTCTTATAGAATGGCTTTCATTGTTTGGATCATGACCCCAACCTTTATAACAAGGTTGAAGGTGGTAGGTGTGTGTTAGTAATCTTGTATATTGATGACCTCATTATCATAGGGAATAACTCATAGGAGGTTGATCGGACTCGGGAGATATTGCAACAACAACTCAACATGATGGATCTTGGGATGCTACACTTCTTCCTTGGTCTAGAGATTTATTAGATAGTACATGGAATCTTTATTTCCTAGCACAAGTACATCTCCAAGTTACTTTTGGAGTTTGGTATGGCCAAGTGTCGACATATTTCTTACCCCATGGACCTCGAGTCTGTCCTGAAGGGAGAATCCCAAGTAGAAGCATGAGCAAGCGAAAGCAAGAGAGATGTAAACTATGGGGGATAGAGCAAGAGAGCAAGAGAGAGAGACACACAAGATGTTGGACCTCCAATAGTCAGAATGTGTAATCAACCTTCCCTTATTTAATAGTCATTTAAAGAATAAAGAATAAAGTGACAATGATGGGCACCTACCACCTACAGTGTACAATGTGTGGTCATGGTGTGTGACGTAAATATAGGGCAGTGTAGGCATAATTGCCTTTACCACCAGCAACTTCCTACTTAAAGACGAATGTGCCTCTAGTGAGGAGAGAATAAAAATTTACATGAAGTACAGTAGGATGAGGAAAGATGCCATCTCATCCTACGTCCATTATCTTCCAACCATCATCTTTCAAGGGAAGGCAAAACATTATGCTGAGAGATTTTTAGTGAGGAGATTTGTAGGAATCTTGTTAGGACAAGCTCAACAGACTTGTCCTCTATCACCTCCCTAATGAAATGATAGTGCACCTCAATGCGCTTTGTCTTTGAATGGAAGAACATATTCTTGGCCAACTAAATGACACTCATACAATCTGAATGCAGTATAGGGACCGCATTAGTAATACCAAGGTCTGCCACATGGCCTAACTAGAGAGCCTCCTTGCAAGACTCAGTGGCTATAACATACTCTTCCTCTACAATAGATAAGGTGGTGTATTCTGCACCCTGGACATCCAAGAAACAACACATCTAACAAAGGTGAAGACATAGCCAGAGGTGGACTTCGTACTATTCGCAAGTCTTGTATAATTAGGTTCAATGTATCCCACAACTTCTATATCTTGGCCACCATAACATATGCACATATTTGTAGTATCCTTAAGGTACCTCATGATACTTCACAATGTCCAAATGTTGCTTGCTAGGTGTAGCTAAATAGAGTACCACAACTCCCACTACAAATGTTATGTCAAAATGAATAGTTATCATAGCATACATTAAACTACCCACGATGGATGCATAAGGGATCTTGGACATCTTGTACTTCTACTCATTTTACTGTAAACAATTGGTCTAACCCTCACATGAGAATGCAAAGGATAGTCGATAGGCTTAACATTATAAATATGAAATTGCTCAAGGACCTTCTAGATATACTCCTGTGACAACTAAAGGAGCCCCTTAGAGCGATTGGAGGCATGATGTGCATCCCCAGAATATGTGAGGCATGTTCCATGTCTTTCATTTGAAAGCTCTTCTTGAGTTGAGTTTTCAAGGCATTTAGCTCATCATGAGCTCTCCTAGCAATCAACATATTATCCACGTAGAGTACCAAAATCCTAAGGCTACTATGACAAGTCTTCTTCATATATAAATACGGGTCTATATCACTGTAGGTATATCCCAGTGAATGCATGGAAGAGGTGCCTACTTTAGGCCATAAAGACTCTTTCTCAACTTGCACACTAGGTGTTTATTGCATTTTTCCTTAAAGCCCTTAGGATGTTGTATATAAATCTCATTATGCAAGCCCTCATGTAAGAAAGCCATCTTGACATCCATTTGATGAAGGTCTAGATCTAATCAAATGATGAAAGACACAGCACCAAGTCATCTTAGCTATAGGAGAGAATACTTCATTGAAGTCAACACCATGTTTATGCTTAAAACCCTTAGTGACCAATTTGGCCTTGTATGTTGGCTTGGGATGTCCATGGATACTCTTCAACTTATATATCCACTTGCATGGTAATGCATGCTTTCTACTAGGCAAAGGAACCAAATTCCATATATGATTTTTTTGCAATGAGTCGTACTCTGACTGCATGGGTCTTTTCCAAGAGTAACTGTCACCTCTGTACATGACCTCATCATAGGTAAGAGGCTCACTAGAATCATCTATCTCTAGTAGACCATTGCAAAATAGGCTATGAGGCTTGTACATCCTATCTAACATCATGGTCATGGGCCATAGGAGCATCAAGTGCAAGTTGTCTAGTTGGTTGTATAGTAATAAGAGACTCCTCTTGAAAGATCACAGTGTGGACCTCAACTACTTGCTTAGGCTGCTTATGCATCTTCTCCTCATGGAAAATAACATCATGGTTGCGGATGACCTTCCAAGCCTATGGATCCCGTAGGTGATAGTCCATCTCACCTACATCCCCATAACCAAAAAAGATGCATTTCATTGACTTAGGACCTAGCTCATTGCATTTGTCCTTGGAAAATAGCAAAAAGCCTTGCATCCAAAGATATGCAAATGAGCATACAATTGAGGTTTTCTAGGCCATATCTTCTCTATAACGTGACAACCAATAGTAGTGCATGGGGATTTGTTTATCACGTATACAATGATAGTAACTACCTTAGCCCAAAAATGTTATAGTAGGCTTCCTTGGGGCTAAGCATACTACAGACTCTTTCTTGAATTGTCCTATTCATGCACTTTGCAATACCATTTTGGGGTGGGGTGTAGGGGGTGGTTATTAATACCTCTTTTATCACAAAACTGTTAAAATTCCTTAGAGACATATTCATCACTTTTGTTAGATCTTAGGCATTTCAGTCCATACCCAGACTGGTTCTCAACAAGAGCAAGTCAATGCTGAAACATAGATAATATTTTTGATTTCTTCTTAAAAGGATATGCCCAGACCTTAGGTAAATAATCATCAATGAAAGTCACAAAATACTTCATGCCACCTACGATGATTGACAAGGCATGAAACCATATACATTAGAATGAACAAGAGCTAGAGGCTCACCCATGCACGTAATGTCAAACTTCTTATGATAATTGTATGCCTTTCTACCATAAAGACAATAGTCACAAGAATCAAAACATTTATAACCAAGAGGTGAAAGATAATACAAAACGAGTACGCATTTTCATTCCCTTTAAGAACATTTGCCCAAGGTGGTGATGCCATAAAGATACATGTGGCATATTAGCCACGATCAAAATGTGGTCAATAGACTTAGATACAAGTAAGGGATAGAGACTACCAACCTTAGCACCTTCAGCAAAAATAAGATCTCCATGGGTAATATCTTCCATGTGGAATCATTGAAATATACTTGATAGTCTATATCATCCAACTATCCAGTAGAGAGCACGTTTTTGATCAAAACTGTAACCTAGAAGCAAATTGTAGCCATACATTCCCAATGCCAATGATATTCAATACCAAGTCATTTCCTAGTCTAACAAAACCTATTATGCTATGATAGGAATGAAACCAATCCCTATGTGGGATAATATGGAAAGAAGCCCCACAATCAAGCAACGAACACTAAGAAAAAGTGAATGAAACATAAGCCAACTGACTAGTATTAGGAGAATAATTTGCTAAGATGTATTCATCATTGGACTTAGGCTACACTACATTTATCTCAATCTTTATATTAGACTTACTAGGGACAATACTCTGATCATTAGACATTTCTTACACTTTTCCCTTGCCTTTCTCTTTGTACTTATTATCACGTATCTTATGGCACTATGTCTAAATATGACCATGTTTCCCACAGTAATGACATGTAAGAGAGGTCTTACAACCACGAAACTTATTGTGAGACTACTCGCAATATTGAGATATCTGTGAGTCTCTACCATGGTGGTCATTATTGCTCTTACCATCATGTTTGCACTTAATAGTCAATGCATGAGAAGTATAGGCTATATCCATAATCTTCCTGTTTATCTCCGTTGTGAGTAAGGAACTCTCAATATCTTAGGGTTTCAAGCAATCCCTAGGCATATTAGCATAGATGGTAGTACAGAAAGTGCCCCATGACCTAGAAAGTATCACAAGAAAAAATAAGAAAGGGAGATTATCCTTAAACTCAATGCCTTGTGAAGTCAATTAGCTAAAAATAGAATGAAATTCATTCAAATATATGCAGACATACTAGTCTCTTCCTTTATGCAAAGATCCATGAGTTGTTTTAACCAATACATTTATAAAGTAGGACTTGTTGTGAAGATTGCATATCTTTTTCCATAATTGCCAAGCATTATCCTTAGGTGCCACAACATGGAAATATACCTATTTAGACAATGATAAAATAAGAGTGGATTTACACAACTCATCCAACTTATCCCAATTATCTTGATCAATACCTTCGGGCTTTATACTCTTTGTTTTAAAAGGTTACTTTTGTTGAACCAATGCCTACCATATCCGTGTCTTCTAATAGGTGAAATTATTGTCATTAAGATTTTTAATATTGAAAATAGCATGATCATTTGAAGAACCAACCATAATAACAAGATACCAATGCAAAAATCAAGGGTATAGGATGTTGTAAATGATTGTAGAACAACCCTAGAACTCATCCAAAGCAAGGGAAAAATAGGAGAGAGAAGCAAAGTAGAGAGCTATCCACCAATTGCAAGTAATAGATTGTTACATCTAAGTATCCACTCTTATAAAGAATTCTGAAAACTATAATTACAACACTACTATAATAATTGTAGTAGTATGGTAATAACCAACTGTGGGAAATTGATAAGGGAAAGCCAAGCTTCCATTCCCAGGAATATCTAGGAACAATCGGGATATGTAAAAGTAACCAATAGTGAATAGGCATACAACTAGTACCAAGATCTATCACAACCTCAACGTGTCAATAAACCATACCTCTAGTAGGCATAGACATCATGCATGTAGTAGGTCTCAAATGTAACAAAAGAGATCTGCCAACTGAGGAAAAGGTAATGTAGCTCAATATATAGCCAAGAAGCATGTATACTTCATTGATGTCATGTTGACAAAGATAAGTGCCAGCATCCAAGATATGTAATCAAATCAGCCCACCACTGAAGAGTAATTGCATCCAATACGTATTATGAGAGCATGTACATAGCTCAATGAGTCCCATTGTCTCGATGAAAGAAGCTCAAGCTCAATTGCATAACATCAAAGCTCAATGAAAATATCCAAGTGATGAGTAGCTCCCATTGAAACAAAGCCCAATGCCATTTGAGAAAGCCAAGCTCAATGCATCAAACAAGTACATGACATTAAAGCATCCAAGATACATCAAGTGCATGCTCGGGAGCATAAACCACAACACCTCTTCAAGCTCGTAATTGATAAGCACTGAACTAACCAAAGCATGTAACCAAAGCTCCAAGATGTGTAACCGAGCTCAAATTCTAAGCTCAAAGTATTCCATGAGAATAGCTAGGTGCATACATAACAACTAAGTATCAATGCATCCAAGTGGTATACCCATTTAGCATCAAAGAGCATTAGACATAATCTTTTTCTAGACAAATGCTTGCTGCCCTATTATTACAATTGTGATATAACCTTTGAAATCTGAGCTAAATGAGCTCAATACAAGCCCAAAACATCTCATGCTATTTCTCAAGTATCTATCAATGATCTAGGCACTAGTAGACACGAATACAAGCATATAAAAGCTTCAAAATTTGATGAAAATGCTTCATAGACTTGTGTTACAGGAGGTATACTATTGTATACAATATATGGTAGAGTTATCGCCACTCAAAAAAGTGCCCAACCAAAAATATTTAAGTGTTAGGATGCTTTAAATGGTTGCCAAGGTTGATTTCCAAGTGCCAAAGGCCATAAGAGTTGGAGGAGGAATGCAATGAGCCAAGGAAACATGGCAACACAATATGCATAAATCATGTTGGATGTGATAACCCTTTGCTAGTTAACTTGCCTAATATGGAGGCTTAAGCATTGATGAACAAGGCTTATTGCAACCTTGGAGTAAGCCTTAAGAGGCAAAAACAAGCCAAGAAGTGGGGAAGATCAAATGTATATATTTGAACATGAAGCCATGGATGCCATGAATGAATAGACTTTAGGTATTCAAATATGGCTGAACCAATGGCATGTGAAGCTCCTTGATAAAGGCTTTAATAACAATTGAAGGGTGGAGAAGCCCGAGTGGAAGCATGAGTAAGCGAAAGTAAGAGAGGTGTGAGTTATGGAGGATGGAGTAAGAGATCAAGAGAGAGAGACATAAGATATGGGAACTCCATCAGTTACAATGTGTGAATGGCCTTCCCTTATTCAATAGTCACTAAAAGAATAAAGAATAAAGTGACAGTGAAAGTGTGTGATCATGATATGTGAAGTAAATAAGAGCGGCATAGGTATGGGTGCCTTTACACCCAACACGTCCAAGTTATTGTAGCAAGTGATCCTCTTCCATATGCTACCTACTACATGTGCTTTGTTGGCTCTTCGTTTTTGTTGATCCACAATAATCAAGTGGACATCTCTTTTGTGATAGTATTGCTAGCTTCTTGTATGAAGACTTCTATTCAAGCTCACTAGAGAGCTGCTTTGCATGTTTTGTGCTATCTTCAAGGGATTTGATCCTATGGAATCATGCATGGCGAGAGGACCACTCTTTATGGATGGTGTGGCTTTGATTGGACATGTGATGTGGATTCAAGATGATCCACTATAGGTTTTGCTTTCTCCCTTGGTTTGGGAACTATCTTGTGAAGTAGTAAGAAGCAACCTACTATGATGCTTTCCTCTACAAAGAAAGAGTATTGTGCTCTTTGTTTGACTACTATGAAGGAAGTGTGGCTTTGTTGGATGTTGGTGGATATTGCTTTCGCTAGATAGAACCCACTTACCTACACCTGGATAACTAGAGTGCCATTACACCTGGATAACTAGAGTGCCATTTCTCTAGCAAAGAGGCTTGCATTTCATGCTTTTACGAAGCACATTGAGGTTCAATACCATTATGTTTATGAGTGGATTTGGGATTTTGAGTTATAGGTGTTTTATTGTTCCATAGAGGACAATGTAGTAGATCTCTTTATGAAGCATTTTCCCAAGGCTTGCATGCTTCATCACATGAGATTGTTAGGTCTTTAGATACTTAAAAATATCTCGTCTATTAGCTTACCTATTTTAGAGTGCATTTCTTCTATATCTGATAGTTTTCCTATGTTTGTTAATTATTTTATATCTCCTACTTGTGTATGTCTACCTCTAAACTGTCTAAGATGCCATGCTATTATTGGTCAAGTTTTTATGTGCAATCCAATTACTTTTATTGCAGATCCATAATCATTTATAGTAAGTAGGGTCATATTCCGGGCCATTCATGGCAAGTCAACTAGAATTGGAGATCTATAGCTATTTATAATTGTCTACTCCTCACTTTGGCATTCATAATCTTTAAGATTGCTGCTTCAACTTTGGCATACTTCTCTATTTGGTGCTACTCTTGCCATAATCATTCTTAAAAGGTAAGTGGAAGGTGGAAGCATGAATGGAAGTAAGAAGAGTGCAAGAGTATGGAGGTTCGATCAAGAAGAAGAAGAGATCGATGTGTGGAAACTCCAACAATTACAATGTGTGACATGCCTTCTAAAATTAGACAAGAAGGGAGAGAGGTGAAGAACCCATGAGCACACATACAAAAGCAATGGAGACTTGAGCACATAGAGAGATAGGGCTAAAATCTTATTATTATTATTATTTCTTCTTCTTCTTCTTCTTCTTCTTCCACACAAAAGAACTAAGGCTACAACATGATAAAAGACTAACATGAAAATACTATAATATATGTATACATAGTCACCAAGTGTGAATCCTCTAAGGAAAGAAGAGGTGGCACAATAATGTGCCATAATCAAGGAAAGACTATATGGGTGTAGTCTAGCTATAGAATCATTGGTGTATCCTCATGTTAATCACCTAAAACACTAGTGAATAATATCTTGCCACATCACCAAGATGCATAGTGGATGTGAGCTTATGTAGAGCTCGACATCTCATAGCCGATTGAATGCTACTAAGGTTATAAAAGTAAATGATAACATTCTTGTCTACTTGCATCCCCAAATCACCAAGTAGCTTGCATAATCAAGATATGTTACATGCTGCAATTGCAATACCTCTGTATACTAGACAACACAAATATTGACTGTTTCTTACTGCACCAACTAATAGTAGCATTGCCAAAGGAAAACATAAAAATATCTCTTAGTTGAAATACTACCAACCCAATCTACATTTGTGTAACCATAGAAGTCCAATGGTACACCTGCACCATAGAATAAGGCATAGTCCAATGTGGACTTGACATAGTGTAATATGTGCCATACTACATCTAGATGTGGCTTCCATGGAATTTGTATATACGGACTCTCCAAACCAATCGCATAGTTTAAGTTCGTTAAATAGATAATTTTGTTCACAATCTTCTGATACATAGTGACATCCTCAATTAAGTCACCCTCATATACACTAAGCATTAACAACCAAAGGTATAGAAATAGGCTTGCAATCAGCCATGCCATGCTTCTTCAACATATCCAATGCATAATGTCTTTGTGACAACCATATATCCTATGGAGTCCTAATTTTCTCTATACCAAGAAAATATCATAGCTCTCCCAAATCCTTCATCTCAAATTCAATCTTGAGGAGACCCTTTACATATTCAATCTCTGTCTTACTATCACCCACAATGATCAAATCATCTATATATATAGTAATGACCACAATACTGGCATCACTCTCACATACATAGAGTGAATGATTAGCTTGTGTTGTACAAAATCCAATGTTGACAAGGTATTCTAAAATCTTGTCATGCCATGCCTTGGGTGCTTGCTTCAGCCCATACAAGGCCTTACAAAGCTTACATACATAATTTGAATGACTCTCATCTATATAACCACGTGGATGCTCCACATAAACTTCCTCTTACAACTCCTCATACAAGAAGGTGTTTTGTAGATCCATTTGATGTATGATCCAACCCCTTGATGCAGCTACTACTATGAAAGTCTCAAAAAAGTTACTATATGTATATCCTCTATATCATGTGCGTTCAAGGCCTATTTATGAATATCTTTATCTTTGAATTTTTTATGAATAAAACACAACCCTTTTTTATTCAATTTATAAATAGCCTCTTTATATTATACCCTTCTATATGTTAAAAAATGTATAAAAATTTTATTTTAAAAATACATCATTTTGAACCCACGTGATGCACACATATATTCACGAGTAATTTACCCAAGATGATAGTCCTTATAGTGGCCATTGTAGCCATTAAAGCAAAAGTTTTCTCATAATCAATACCATGAGTATGTGCATACTCTTTGGCAGCCACTCATACCTTGTAGTGCTCAATAGATCCATGTGACTTATGCTTGAACTTATAAATCCATTTGTAGCCAATAGCTTTCTTGCCTTTTTCAGGTAAGGGCACCAACTCCCATGTGTCATTATCCATAAGTGTAACCATATCTTCATCCATAAATGACACAATACTCATTGCCCAATTGTATCCTCAAAACAAGTGGGTTCCACATTTTACAAAACCTTAGCCATGCATGCACAGTGATGAGCTACATAGCTATCATATGTCAATTGTTGTGCTGGCTTTCTTACTTTACTTGATCTACATGGACCTGGATCACTATCAAGTGCTAGAGCATCCTTTTGTGCCACCAAGTGTTTCAATAGACATAATTTCAAACTTCTTATCCAAGATCTGTGTAGAGCCATCTAAATTAGTGTCAACATGAGAGAAACATGATGATACATTTGTCATAATATGCGAGTCTCCAACTTTCTCTCTATCTTTTCTTGACATTTGTGATGTACTTGGTGGAGTAACTAGTGACCTAAATTTGCGACTCCAAGGTCTATCAACAAAACCATGACTAGGAGACTCTTATGGTTCACTCAATATCTGTGAACTACTGACCTCTTTCTACATAGCCATACTCTCATGTTTATCAACCCCAACTACATTCTATACATTACTATATCAGCTAGTCATTTAATAAAAAACAACATTTTTGCTAACTCTCAACTCATGTGTAACAGGGTTATAATATTTATATTCTTTATACTCAAGAGAATATCCAAGAAATACATATTTTCTTATTTTGGGATCCAATTTACTGTGTAACTGATCAAGAATATACACATAAGTAATGCATCCAAATACTTTCAAATGGGAAAGATTTGGCTTCCTACTTGTAAATTTCTCTTTGGATATCATACCATGTACAATATCAGTGGTTGTTCTGTTCATAATGTATATAGCAGTAGCAATTGCTTCAACCCAATAGTAATGAGACAAGTTTTTTTAAAACATTGATGTACGAGGCACCTCTGTAATATGCTTGTTTTTCCACTCAACAACTCCATTTTGCTGCAAAGTATATTTACATATATACTACCTATGTATACAATTTTTCTACAAAAAATTAAAAACTCATCGGAGAGATATTCTTTCCCTCCATCCAACCTTAGGAATTTAATATGCAACCTTGTCTCCTTCTCAACCAAAGGCTTAAAGCTTTTAAAGTGGGTGAACATCTCACTTTTCTCACACATAAAGTAAACCCATACTTTGTAAGTATGATGATCAATGAAGAAAATACAGTACTTACAACCACTCAAAGTTGTAGTCTTTGTAGAATCCCATGCATAAGAATGTATCAATTCAAGTGGATTTTTGCATACATGCTTTTCATATGGAAACACATGCCTTGCTTTTCAAATTGATATGCTTCATATACTTTACGCATCCTATCAACTCTAAACTTAGGCAAGCCATCCACAATCTATTTTGATTGCATGTCTTTTAGCCACTACACATTCACATGACCAATTCTCTTATGCCAAATTTCAATACTAGCTACAATACCTTGAACCTTGTGCAAACATGGCAACATCCATTTTAGGTAGACTTACATCAAGGGTATCCCTTTTGTAATCCTTGCAATAAATTTTGAGTTCTATAGAACAACCATAAGATATGAACTGAACTCAAAATCCTTGTTCTACCATTTGATCCATAAAAACTAAATTTTTTCCATGCAACACATCAATCAAGTACTTAGTTTTACCATCTTGCATACTCAAAGGAACATTTTCAACATGAGTAATGGGGTGAGCCGCAATCCTTGTTCTACCATATGACCCATAGAAACTAAAATTTTTGTAATATTTGATACATGTAGTACATTAGCCAAGTACTTAGTTTTACCATCTTACATACTCAAAGGAACATTTCTAGCATGAGTAATGGGGTGAGGTATCATCCCTTGTCTCCACATAGCTTTGAGACTCTGGATTGCACATCTCTCTAAATTCATATCCATGGATCTCTTTAGAGAGGGTAAGAAAATGTCCCATATTTTAAATGCACAAAAAAATTCACCAACTCTAGAGAAGCCTTCGGTTTGTTCTTACTTTCTTGTGGAAATGCCTTTCTTTATTGCTTGCCCATCATACAAGTGTCACATGGTTCTTTCATTTCAATCATGCAGAGGTAGGTGAGCAATCATACCTTGCTTATGCATCTCCTTCAACACTACAAAGCCAATGTGACTAAATCTTTCATGCCAACGTTTACTTGTGCCCACACTAGAAGTGGTTGTAAAGTTGTTCCTCCTTTCTTCTTTGTTGACAACTTTGTCAGTACTATCGATAATTTCTACACATGTCTTAGTGAACCTCACCTCATGGGTAAGATTAGTTATAGAAGCATCTGATAACAAATTTCTCTTAATATTTGGAACATACAATACATTTGAAAGATTCTTGAGTTCACCATTTGCAGCAACAAAGGAAATAGTACTTGTGCCCTTAGCAAGGCATTTTGCATCATTCCCAACCATCACAATGATGGATTGTTGTAGAGGCTTCATAGAACTATATAAACCTTTCTTGTTGGTCATGTAATGGAAGGCACCACTATCCAATACCCATGAGTCTTAGATATTTCTTATGTCGAGAAATTGATACAAAGATGGCTCTATCCACCCATGTACTTCCACTGTGAAGCTTAGATGGCGTTCTAGATAGATGACATGCAAAGAGCTTAAGGGTAGCTAAAATGACTTTGATTGGGTGAAAGATGGATTGATGATGACTTTAGAGGGGTCTTTCTTTTATAGCCTAGTAAGGTAGTCTGGCCGACATGTCGGACTATATTATATGAATCTTCCCTAGTTAGTCAAGGAATATTCCAAGGAATATTTCCTTCTTGGAATATTCCCTTTACTATCAGGCTAGGGGTGCTGTCCCCAGACCTCAGTCAGGGTGGACCAGTGGCCCCCCTGAGTCCCCCTAGCTAGGGGGGCCCACTTATACAGCCCTAGGACCCTAACATAGGGGTCCCTAATAATTCCCACACCCCACAACTAGATGCATGGTGCATCGAGTTACTACTAACATAACTAATTTATCTAACCCAAAGGCTACATCCACGAAGGTCACCTTTTTGCCATTTGGTCACATAGACCTCATCTAACATACAATTCAGGACCCACCCAATGTCTATGCTCACACATGGCTTCTCCTCATAATGGGGTCTTACAACTTAGAGCACCATGGATCATTGGTGGCACCTTACGAGGGTGGGGCATTGGGCATATCCAACACTTTTTCTAAATGTACATAGGTGTGGGTATTAGTAATTTGTAATAATGGAGGCAAACTCATTCTCTATTTGTTGAAATGTTTTGATATCAACTAGCAAGATTATGAGCTTCTAACCTTATCTTCCATTTATTAATAACTTGCAAATTGGACCATGCAAATACAAGGCAAGACCTATAATGAGGTGTGCTCCATGTGGTGTCTGTTGTGAGGGTTAAGTGCTTCTATATGTATTTTCCACTTATTAAATTATTTGTAGATATAGGATATGCCCTTTTATTAGTGGTGCTCCATCTGAGAAGGCTTTGGTTTGGAAAACCTAAGATCGGTAGCAAAACAACATCAACAATGAATGAAGTTGTTCATTTTAGCAGGCAAACATGCTGAAACAGTATGGGTTCATATGAAATTATATTTTTAAGTGACTCATTATGCTAGTATCATAGTATATTCCCCTTGCTATTGCTTGATTGCTCCTAGTGTCAGCTACCATGATTAAGGGCATTTGTAGGTATCTTCGAAGTAATAATAACTAGCAATTAGGACCATGCAAGTGCAGGGTATAACTTGCAATCTGGTATGCTTACTATTGAGATAGCATATAAACATATGGGACCCCCAATGGTCGATCTTTCTAAAAACTTCCTAAATCGCCCCCTTTCAGCTACTCCTAGTAGGGATTCTCTCCAAGATATATTATCAAAAGGAAATACCTATAAAAATCAACTATTATATTTTCCTTTGACGAGTACATCATTCAATCAAAAGTAAGTAGATGCTTCTCTTAATTCACATAGTCTCCCCTATTCTTAGATTATACATGGAATTAAATAATATAGATATTAGGAAAAACATGAGGCTAACCTTGCATCCTTGTAGGTTCCTAATTAAAAAAAGGGATAATCTCTTATCTTGGCAATTGCTTGTTACCACGGGATTCCTACTTTCCTTCTATTAAAGAATGTGAGGATCTAACCTTTTCCTAGCTAATGCATAGGTTGAAATCTGGAAAGTATCTTAGCTCCTGTAATAGTTCTCAAAGCATCCTTACTTTGCTTGTAGGGTATACTTAGTTTTCTAGCCAGTAAATAAGTGCTTACTAGAGCTTCTCTTGTCCATCTTTTTCTAAATTTACATAGGTATGGTTGCTAATTATTTGTAATAATGGAGGAAAATGCTTCTTGTTTTTGGAAAACTCTAAATTTAAACTAGTCGCTGCTAGTAGCAAATTAGTCTCAATGCTTGCATGCTCCTATCTCTCTATACATGAGCTCAAATAAATGCTAATGAACATCATGATGCTAACCATGCACCCCCTGCATATTCTGATTAAAGAGAATTATCATTTATACTTACAATGGTCGGTTTTCACTCTGGATACCACTTTCCTTCTCTTATAGAATGAGATGATCTGATCTAGAAGGAGAATTCTAGCTCTAAGTCCTATGTCACAAACTCTACAAGTAACAACCTTCTTGGAGGGAAAAAAGATGCATGTAGTCCTTTCTATTGTTCCATTAAGGAACAAAGGTCAAGCCATTCGGTTATACAAACTTGGGATAAATCACTAGTGGAAATAACATGCTTCATTATTACATTAGCCAATGGAACAAAGGTCAAGCCATTCGATGTATTGAAGGATTGGTCTATTAAAACGGCAAGAATCCATTTCTCAACGAACTTTATTATTGTCATGAAGGGAGCAAACTATGATATTTGACTTGATTGACCTTAAATGAGCAATGCACGAGTGACCAATGATTGCGGTTGGAGCTGTAAGAAGAATGGAGATTGTGCGCACGCGCGCGCGCGCGCACACACACACACACACACACAGAGAAGATGCTATGTTTGTGGTGGCTACAATAGCTCTCTTGTGAGAGTGAGTAGCATCTTATTGTCTTACCACTCAAATAATATATAGTTAGGGTTAGTGAGTAAGATGGGAAACCAACCACATTGGGCTTTACCCCAACAAACTGATGGTAGGTCTTTGCCTTGTATATTTGTCACTTCTTTTTTTCCTTTAATATTATTCACTCTATTGACTGCTTGAGTATAGTCATCTTCATCATCAGAGAAGGGAAATGTAATAGTAGTAATAATATGCATCTAGTCGCTCATCGTTAGGATAGGGGATGTCTTTTGTGAGCCTTGGTGCTGTTTTAGTAATTCTCTTCAGTAGGGCACACATGGAATCTAGGTTGACTATGAGGCCTTTCATGTATCAATCTCAATCCAGCTTCTATGTGATTATCAAAGCATACAAAGCCATTACCCATTTACTATCATAGCAAGAGGGAGTCTCTAGCTAGTGCAACTAACAGAAATCTTCGTGGTCGCCTTGTTTGGAGATGTCAATGAAATCTTTGATAGGCACGTAAGGACTCAATTTGCTTTGTTTTCAATCTAAGACTATTTTTGGGCTCCCTTTTTGACCTATAAGTGTTGCACAAGCTATTTCATCATTTTCTACAATTCTACACAGGTTATTCAAAACTACAAAACAGGTTAAGGCTTATAGTGTCTAATTGTAGTAGAGACAATGTATATAGGTTATCTAACATTGATAACTTATGTGATAGACTATTGAAAACAAGTAGTTTCATATTGCAAGCTATTTGACATAGGTTGCAATTACAATTTTCACAATTTTAGAGTTTACTATTGACTATTATTGTATGCAACATATGTTCTAGCAATTCTTGAGAGAGAAAGCACTACAAATAACTTTAAAATAGATATTCATCTTGATTGAGAGAGAGAGAGAGAGAGAGAGAGAGAGAGAGAGAGAGAGAGAGAGAGAGAGAGAGAGAGAGAGAGAGAGAGAGAGAGAGAGAGAGAGAGAGAGAGAGAGAGAGAGAGAGAGAGAGAGAGAGAGAGAGAGAGCCACGAATAACTTTCTAAAGGTTCACATTTTCTCTTTTCATAATCATATCACCCCTCAAAAGAAAACCCCTCTCTAATTTTTGTATATTCAACGTTTCTCTTTCTTCACACACACACACACACACACACACACACACACACACACACAGAGCCATGTACAACTTTTCAAAGACTCACATTTTTCTTTTTCATTATCATTATCATATCACCCTTCAAAAAAACCCCTCTTTATTTCTTAAATACCAAACCTCTCCTCCTTGTACCACATAGGTTGAGAGTCACTCAACAAACCTTTAAATAATAAATAATATCAATTAATATTGCAAAATACCAAACCTCTCCTCCTTGTACCACATAGGTTGAGAGTCACTCAACAAACCTTTAAATAATAAATAATATCAATAAATATTGCAATAAGTTTTATGTAAGTAGACACTTGGTGAAATAAAAATATTAGGAGATATAGTAGTAATGGTGGACAATAATACATGAGAACTACTTAATATGTACCTATTTTCCAATGCACTAAATCAATACATACTTTGCATGGTGATCTAAGCAAACATTGGGCAAAATAGAAGACTTAGGATTTGTGCAATAATGATAAATAAAGAAATAATAATAGTGATGCATACATTGGTAAATTGACAATCACTTTAACTACCTAACCACCTCTACATGCTAGGTGGTAATAAAGCTTACAATAGTATTCAAAGTTGTCTTGAACCTCACTTATGTCTTGCAATTCGAGCATAGGACCTCAAGCTGCACCCCATTAATCACTTGTGCTTCCAGCTACATGTTGTGCATATGTAGCTTCTAATGTGATAACCTAGTTAATGTATTGTAACCCTTATAATAATGTCCAAAAATATGACTTCACATAGTTTATCCTTTGAAATGAGGCCATGTGGTTTTGGTATGGAGTGCTTTATAAAATCTTGTAATGTACACTCAAGGACAAACTTTTATTTTGACATATAATCATGTAGATGAAGGTGCCTCACTTCTTCTCAATACATGTGCCTGACTATTGCCCAAGTCTCCTAATGAAAGAAGGCTATCCCACAACTCAATCATCGAGATCTTGTAAACATAATACTATTATGCCTCAATGTGTTCCTTGCAAGCAAGAAGTAAGGTGAACATGCAACCTTAATCATTATAGTTAAAGATTTGACATTTTTATCAAAGTAGTTGTGTCAACCAAATCTTCATTATCAAACCATACTACTTTCTCCTCAACTTGCATACAAGGTCATCATACATTATTTGTTATTCTTATTAAAAGAATGATTTGAAGTTTCTTTGAATATCATCGTATTCTTACTTGACTTGTCTTTAATATGGCCCACAAAGGTGCACATTTACATATTGAGTTCCATGATATTGAATAAGATATCCTTGACTTTATATGGCCTTATGAGATGTTTCTTAACTTCCATCTAGGTAATGTTATAATGCATGTTAAACTCCACACCATGCTATGTTCAAAGAGTAGAGAGAGAGAAAGGGAAAGACTCCATATCCATGAGCCTTCAGGCTCTCAAGCTCATTCCTTCATTTCCACACACTTAACTGAAAAGCACACACACACTACAAGATAAAGTGACCTAGTGTAAATGTAGACTAGACTGACTAACTCTAGTCAGGTCACTGATTGACTACTAACCCGACTTATTTAATGTAGTCACATGTAGACAGATGTACACACTAGCTGTCATAAATGTCGGTCATAGATGAAGACACACTGACGGTGAGCTTGATTTCTAACACTCCCCCTCAAGCTCAAAAACAAAACTCAAATCATCTGCATCACTCCAAGTAGCTGTCTAAAGTGAATGAACTTATCTTTACCAAGTGATTTGGTAAAGATGTCTGCTACTTGGTCTTCAGTCTTCACATGCTCCAAGTCAATCTGATATGCTAAAACCATTTCCCTGATGAAATGGTAGTGAACCTCAATGTGTTTTGATCTTGCATGATAAACAGGATTGCTTGCTAACATAACACTACTCAAATTATCACAGTACAGCGTGACTTTGCTGTCCAAGTGTACTCCCAAGTCATTCAGTAACTTCTGTAACCACTTAGCTTCACAGGCCGCTAAGGCCGCACCACGATACTCTGCTTCCGTACTGGACAATGCAACTGTAGGCTGTTTCTTACTCTGCCAACTGATCATGCTACTACCCAATCCAAATGCATAGCCACTGGTTGACCTCCTGTCATATGTGCAACCAGCCCAGTCAGCATCAGTGTACCCCATCAAGTTAAGGGTTTTCCCATATGCATAAAACAACCCATAATCTGTGGTACCCTTTACATATCTCAGAATTCTTCTAACTGCATCCAAGTGTGGTTTGCGAGGCTTTTGCATGAACTGACTGATCAGCCCCACAGCATAACTCAAGTCAGGTCTAGTGATCGTGAGATAGATCAAGCTGCCTACCATCTGTCTATACATAGTAACATTCTCAATCTCTGTCCCAACATCAATCTGCAGCTTGACATTCTGCTCCAAAGGCGTATCCATAGGCTTGCAATCAGCCATACCATATTTCTGTAACATGTCATGAGCATACTGCTTCTGTAGCAGCCATATGCCTCGAGGTGTAGAAACAACCTCAATCCCCAAAAAATATTTCAGCTCTCCAAGATCCTTGACCTTAAACTCAGCCTGTAAACATGTCTTTATTTCTGCAATCCCATTTTCATCATCTCCTGTAATGATTAAGTCATCAACATAGACAACTAGAAAAACATAGCCACTATCTGTCTTCTTCGCAAACAGACTATGATCAGCATCTCCCAATCGGAAACCATGTTGCTGTAAATAACTGCTGATGCGAGCATTCCATGCTCTAGGTGCCTGTTTCAACCCATATAATGCCTTTTTCAGCCGATATACATGTGCTGGAAATTCTGGATGTACATAGCCTTCAGGCTATTCCATGTAAACCTCTTCCTGTAATTCTCCATTGAGAAATGCATTCTTTACATCCATCTGCCATAGTTTCCAGCCTCTAGCTGCTGCTAAAGCAATCACAGTTCTAACTGTAGCCATCTTTGCTACAGGACTGAAAGTCTCCTCATAATCAAGACCATACTGCTGCGCATACCCTTTTGCAACCAGCCTGGCCTTATATCTTTCCAATGATCCATCTGATTTACATTTTACCTTATACACCCACTTGCATCCAATAGGTGTTTTGCCCTCAGGCAACTATACCAAATCCCATGTACAATTTTCAGCCAAAGCTGAATATTCCTCATCCATAGCAGCACGCCAATTCTCATCTGAAACTGCCTCATCAAACTTACTTGGTTCTCTAAAACCTGTTACTTTCGTCATATAAGCATAATGACGGGCTGAATATCCAGTGTAAGTATACCTGTCAATAGGTCGTCTGACCCTCTCTGATCTCCTGAGCTGTGGCTCACTGTGAGCTTGCCTCTCATGGGGCGGTACATAACGGCTCTGTCTAGCACCTGGCGTCATAATAGACGGAATCCCCAATTCACTATCTAAGCTGTCACTGCTAGATGAATCATAACCTACAGTGAGTAGACCTGTTACATCTTCAAAAACCTTTTCTTTTCCCTTATCTGTTCTCCCCCTCACTGACATATCCGTGTCAGTGGATGCAGTAGTGCGACTCCGTAATCGTCCTGTCCAAGGACTCACTGTAGATGATACATCACCTGTCTGACCAGTCATGGAAGTACTCTCTGCAGGAGTATTTTCAGCATGACTCATACTGGGTGAGCCATCAGTAGGCACTGCAACAGGATTCCCATACCAAGATGCTAACTCATCAAATACCACATCTCTGCTTATGAGTGTCTCATGCGTAGAAGGTACATAACACTTATAAGCTTTCCGTTCCTGTGTATATCCAATAAACACACTTTTCACTGCCTTAGGATCCAATTTCTTCCTCTTCTCATCCGGTATATGCACATATGCAATGCTGCCAAATACCTTCAAGTGTGAAATATCAGGTTTATGACCATACAGCCGTTCATACGGAGTGACATCATGAATCCCTGGTGTAGGGGTTCGATTCAGCACATATACAGCAGTCACCACTGCTTCAGCCCAATAACCATTTGGCAGACATTTTTCATTCAGCATAGCTCTAGCTGACTCCATCAAAACCCTGTTTTTCCTCTCTGCAACACCGTTTTGCTGCGGTGTATAACTGCATGTGAGCTGTCTTCTGATCCCATGTTTAGCAAGATACCTGTCAAAGTAGTTTGAGACATATTCACCTCCTCCATCTGATCTCAAACATGATATGTAATAGCCCAATTCATTTTCAGCATGTTTCTTGAAGTCTTTGAATGCATCAAACACATCATCCTTATGTTTCAAGATATAAAGCCAAGTGTACCTGCTGAAATCATCAATAAATGAGACATAATATCATGCACCGCCAAAGGAAGCATTATGTGAAGGACCCCGGACATCAGAGTGTACCAACTGTAAAGGCCTAGTGCTGTTTTTTACATGTCTCATGAAAGAAAACCGTGCCTGCTTCCCAAACTGACATGCAGGGCATACATGACCAAAATCATTATACTTGAATTTAGGTAATCCAAGTACTGCTTCTTTCTGCTGGATAGATTTCAGCTTTTGTACATTGACATGTCCGATTCTCTTGTGCCAAATCTCTACATCTCTGATGGCACTCTCATCATGAGCAAACATAGCTGCTTTAAGTTCAGGAATGGTCGCTTCCAAAGTAAACATCCTGCTATCCCTTCTGCCCTTGGCAATTAGCTTGCAGCCATTTCCATACTCCTCAATGAAACATCCATCCTTGTTAAACCTCACTTGCAGATTCTGTTCTGCCATTTGACCCACAGACAACAAATTCTTTGTTATGGTCGATACATGTAAGACATCATGCATGCCTTTCTTCTTGCCATCAGGCATCATCAATGGAACAATCCTTTTATGCTTTATGTCATGTTGGGTATCATCCCCAGTACATACATGACCATGTGTACTTGCAACCATCTCATCAAACCACTCTCCATGCGGGGTCATGTGGTTTGACGCTCCAGAGTCAATGTACCATCTGTCATCTCTATCATGTCTCGATGCATTTTTAGATACATGCTGCATGGCAAAGAGTCTATCAAGTGACTCATCATGAGCACCATTGGAAGATGCATAGTGCCCATGCTGTCTGCCCTTTGCCTTCATATCTCCTTGCTTCTTGTAACAATCCTTTGCAATATGCCCATACCGGCCACAATAATGGTAGTCCTTGTCCCTGTTGGACTGATCAGACGACTGCCATGAACCAGAACCACCACCTCTACCTCGGGGTGATCTCCCCCTGCCTCTAAACCCACCAGATCCACACTGGCCTTGTGTATTTGCACCATGCCAATTACTTTGCTGCTGCTGCTGTCCATAAGTATTACGAGTGTCACCACGACCTCGAAATGAACCACGACCTCTAGATCCTCTGCCACGCTGGCTAGAGTACAACACAGTGTCTCTACTCTGAGATGCACTAGAACCTATATTCAAACCAAGTTTGACTTCCTCATGCAGCAACAAAGCAACTAGCTCTTCCCAGCTAGGGGCTCTTCTCTGACAGAAATGGAAGTGGTATCATCTTCTGATACACTTGAGCCAATAGTAGCAAGTTGATCAGCTATGGTCTTAATCTCCGTGGTATATGTTTGGATGCTCTTGCCATTCCTAGACATGTTGTTGAACTGCTGTTTCAACTGGATCTTTCTTGCATGTGTCATGGTTTCATAATTTTTCATCAGTATGTCCCAAGCATCCTTCGGAGTCTCACATCCAGTGATTTGAATTACCATAGCATCAAATATACATAAGGAAAACCAATGCAGCACCTTGCATGCTCTTTCATTCCATAGCATGTAGGCTTTCTGTTCATTTGTTGGATTGTGTGCAGGCAACTCAGGAGCAACTTCATCTCCTGTACATAAATCCCAATAACCTCTGCCAACCAGAAAGTTTTTCATTCTGAATTTCCATAATGTAAAGTTCTTATTATCCAACTTCTCTCCAACTATCTAAGTGATATTGTCAGTCCCATGTGCATTAGCCATGATGCAATAGACTATCTATCAAGTGCCTGACTCCCTGCAGTCCAATAAGTATGACTGACTAAGTTCAGTCCGTAACAGTTTATGACAGTTTTCTGCACTAAATTGCAGAAAAAAACCAGGGTATTTCAGCCCATTGACACCCCAAAACAACCCTCAAACAAGTGGTCTCAATTGTAGATATAACTGTCAATACATAAGCTATGTGTTTGCTTCAGCTTAAGCTTATGTAACCTCACTGCCAGGGTATATACATGCAGTCTGAAAACTGTAAACTGTGAGTAACCAGCAGCAATTTCAAGTCCAAAACTGAGTGGTAATCATGTCATACATGTTCCAAAATCTCCCAGGTAGCTGCTAGTACATTTGGCAGTCAAGACATGATCATAAGGGCACAGAACAGTGCATAACTAGCACATACAAGTATCAACAAATTTAGTTTCAGGTTGCAGTCAACCAGAATTCAGCATATCAAGCTCCAAGCAGCTCCAAAATGTCTTTTGACCATGTCATACATTTACTTTGTAGTGGCAAGTTCAATACATGAGCATCTGAGTAGGCATAGACAACCTGTCTTCATTGACCAATGGCATAAACCTCATGAGCTGTTTGTAATTAACCAGGACAGTGTAACTGCATTTATTTCAGCTTCAAAATTCAGTTTTCAATGATGCTCATTGCTTGCTTCAATTCTCCATGCATTCAACATGTATAGGCCAGTTCATATATATGATGGAACCCCCAAGATGACCTATATTGCTTCAGTAATGCACAGTACTTGTCATTGACTGTGTATGACAGTTTTCAGCCTGTCATTGATTTTCAGATTTGAGTATTCTGAGCAAAAGATCTCAGCTCCAAGACATTTGATCCAATGTATACATGCTTTGACACATTCTTGTGCTCCAAAGATGCTTTGTGAGTGTAGTACAAGGCTCCTATGTGTCAGTAATGACTGAATGCATGCTGTCCATTCATGTTTACAACAGTTTAGAAATGATTACAGGTCTGTGTCTATCACTCCAGCTCATAACAGAGCTCCCACACAAGCATTTACTCCTTGCACACTTCAAATACCTTCAATAATGAGCATACATGCTCTATGAACCTTGTCCAGGTGCCCCACTGAAGATTGACAGGTTGCTGTCCACTTAGATCAGTAGGCACAGATTTTCAGGCACAGGTTGCTGTCCACTCAGATCAGCATGCGCAGATTTTTAGACACAGGTTCTGTCCACTCAGATCAGCAGGCACAGATTTTCAGACACAGGTTACTGATTTTCAGGAGGCAGTCCACGCTGATTTTCAGGAGGCAGTCCACGCTGATTCCTTCCTTTGACTATGGCTTCATTTGCAAGTGTCCAGCTTCTTCCTCATTCCTTACTTCCATCTCCTTTGCACTGCAAGTTGTCATGCCCATTCTCCCACAGCCTCATGGATGAAGCTCTGATACCATGTTCAAAGAGTAGGGAGAGAGAAAGGGAAAGACTCCATATCCATGAGCCTTCAGGCTCTCAAGCTCATTCCTTCATTTCCACACACTTAATTGAAAAGCACACACACACTACAAGATAAAGTGACCTAGTGTAAATGTAGACTAGACTGACTAACTCTAGTCAGGTCACTGACTGACTACTAACCCGACTTATTTAATGTAGTCACATGTAGACAGCTGTATACACTAGCTGTCATAAATGTCGGTCATAGATGAAGACACACTGACGGTGAGCTTGATTTCTAACATGCTCAAATACAAAAAAGTGATAAAATCATGAATGCATATTTGCATTCAAGTGATTTTGCCTCAACAAAAACACAAACAAATATTCTATGAATACTCCATCCATACCAAAACATGATATAATAAACTACAAGCAACAATGAGCCAAAAAGACCAAAAAGCACACGTTGAACACTTTGAAAAAACATGGAGAAAATCATCAATGGAAACCAAGCATGACTCCATAAAAA
Organism: Lygodium microphyllum; assembly: GCF_053477565.2. Taxonomy (NCBI): domain Eukaryota; kingdom Viridiplantae; phylum Streptophyta; class Polypodiopsida; order Schizaeales; family Lygodiaceae; genus Lygodium; species Lygodium microphyllum. Next base: position 73,477,199 of record NC_141157.1, on the reverse strand, counting down.
AGGGGGCCAAAGCCAAGAAAATATAAACAAGATATATATAAACTCACTTCTGACTCAACTAGTGGCAAGAGGAAACCTCTAGGATGAAGCAAAATAATAGGTGATAGTGGGCCTTGAGTTCTCAATGAGATAATCAACCTTGAAGCTCAAGGTTGTGCCTCTACATTATGACATATTCTCTCTTATGTAGATAAAGCCATGGATATGCTTAAAACCTCGAGCTCCAAGATTTCTCCAAATGAAGTGCGGCCTCCTTTCATATTAAGATTTGCTCGCTTTACTTCCTTCATGCTACATTTTTAATTCTTTACCTTAGTTTCATCCTCCTTTCATCAATTTGAAAGCGAATGAGTTGTGATTGCTTAAAAAATGGATCATATTGCTTTTCTAAAAAACATGTTGCCTCAATCATGCTTTTGATGTGCCAATGTTGATATTTATATTTGGTGGTCAATTCAATGTCCCAACCCACTTGTTAAGTCTAGAGGCTACCCAAACATGTAGATCCATGGCCCATAGGGGCATAAATGATTGTTGACCACTCCTAATGCCCATAGCCAAAATCTCAAACTTCTCCCATATCCCTAGCAATCATAAAACACAAAGATAGACAAAATGATGAGGGTGGCAAAGATCATCTGGAAAAGTCATGGCTCATAAATACAACCATACATATTTGAGACTCTTAGAAGTTAAACATATGAAAAGAAATAGACATATTGAAATAGACATATTTGAGACTCTTAGAAGTTAAACATATGAAAAGAAATAAACATATGAAAAGAAATAGACTCTTAGAAGTTAAACATATGAAAAGAAATAGACACAAAGTGTTTTCCAAATTTCCCAAAAATAGAAGCATATATAATTGATTAAAAAATTAGGCTTACTAGAATCAATACATAACTCTAGAGAATGCACAAAGTGGTAATGGCCTCCAATGGGCAACCAGATATCTCAAATAAATGCACCAAAAACGAATTTGTCATCCAATAGGCAAGAAAATATCTCAAAAAAATGCACCAAAATACAGATGTGGCTCCACTTATAAATAGATAAGGCAATTAGAAGCACCCTCCTAGATCAGATGTAATAAACAAAACTAAAAGATTTTTGAATATGGCTTGAGTGGAAAAACCTCCAAGAACATAATGCCCACCATGATGACATCTCTTAGCATCCAATAAAGAGGGGCTCTCAATATTCTTCCACCATTACACCTCCACCATAATAACATCTCTAAGTATCCAATAAAGAGGGGCACTCAATATTGATCCACCATTACACCTCCATAAACCTATTCAACAAAATCCTCCTACTGCTCTAGAAGAGATCCTATGGTCTTTCTCTTTTGCAAGCTCAAAGTAGTTATATACCATCTATTGTCCTTTGTCATTTATATTTCAAGTATCAAATAAGCATGAGAGAATGTGTTTCTTCAAGAAGTTGGCTAGCATGTTGCTACCAACATGAAGGATCTTGACCTTTATTTTCATAAATTCTATGGAGATCAAGGACAATACATGACATATAGTGACAAGGGATCTAGTATTCAACCAATGACAATATGCAGTACTTGGTGAAATCATTATCAAAGCTTGAATATCCTTCTTTGTCTTATTCAATAAATATGGATTCCATTCTAGATACATATGCTTCCACCCATTCTCCTCAGGACTGACTTAAGTTCATGAACTCCTTTCTTAAAAATGTTGAGAAAACTTGTTGACCTTTGGCTTGTGATGACAAGCCATCCTTATGAAGTATAGGGGTGCCCAAAACTATAAATTCCTGACCTACAATGGCATAAATGTGTGATCCTTGCTCTTGATGCCCATGATTAGATGTAGAATCCTCTTGTGCTCAAGACTATAAAATGAGCTTGCATATGTGGGTCAAGTAAGACAAGTCTAAAAATTCACAAAATCATTTAAGAAATCATGTCTCATAAATTCTAAATGTACATATTTGAAGCCAGACCAAAAAGCAATATCTATAAGGCCTTCTCCTAGTTGCACATTGTTCATCAAATCATAACAAAAGTAAAATTTTATATACTAGAATATAAATGTATAATTATTCAAAGTAGCATACATTCATTAAAAAACTTAGATAATTTCCATATTCAAATATCTCCATCCCAAAATAGAAGTGCAGAAGACCCAATCTATTATTTCAAAGTCAAAGTTCAACCTTCCTTATTTGAAATTGATCAATTTTACTCACAATAACAAATTAAGAAACTACATTGTCATGTACTTGTTGCCCTTGTTGTGTACTTACAAAGTACAATAACAAATTGCAAAGCTTCTAAGAAAACATTTCTCATCCACGGTTATGCTATATGCTCTATTTCAAATAATATATTTTCTAATTTGAGCAAGCCAAGACTCAATAGATGCATCATAAACTCTTGCACTCAAATGGATGTTTCTTTTTACTCAAATTTGTGATAAGTGCAAGAACAAAATCTAATAGGTTACCTATATATTCCACAAAAAATATCTACAAAACCAAGGCCTCAACACCAATCATACAAACTTTACAAGTAGAAAGCTCATTATTGAAAGGAACTTTCCTTTCCCAACAAAGGTCTACTTTCCTTTTGTTTGTTTGCACTTGGTGACCTTGATTAGTTGGCGATGAAGTGCAATGGCATTGATGCTTAATGTACCCTTTTGTGGATGTGCATGTGAAGAAGTAATTTGTCATGTGTGTGGTCCCACTATCAACCATAAGGTTCTCATTCTTCTAATGATCCCACTCTCATCATTGAAAGGACCTTTCCTTTCCCAACAAAGGTCTACTTTCCTTTTGTTTGTTTGCACTTGGTGACCTTGATTAGTTGTTGATGAAGTGCAATGGCATTGATTCTTAATGCACCCTTTTGTGGACATGCATGTGAAGAAGTAGTTTGTCATGTGTGTGATCCCACTCTTGATCATAAGGTTCTCATTCTTCTAATGATCCTAATGTTATTGTCATTAATCATGTGGTGATTATTTTAAGTCATGTCCTTGTTGTGTGAGCCATATTTCACTTCCATCATTGCTTCTCCCAACTCTACCACCATTATCTCTGAAACCATATTTCTACTTTAAGAAGTATTGGGCAATTCCCCTATCCCTATTGAAGTCAATGACTACAGTCCAATAGCATAAATTTTGAGGTAAGCCTCCAAAGGATGTAGATTTTCATGCAACTCTATTTGAAGATGCCTTTATAATTAATCATGTGCTACTTATTGTTGCTTCTACAATACCTAAGGCTTGGGATTTTTTAGCACTCTATGCAAGAGTGTTGCTACTTGGAAGTCCCAATGGAATGCTTACCATTTAGCTAGTTATGATTATCTTAAGTAGAATGGAGAAGAAAAATTATCATGTCCTAGAGTAGCTCCATAATATTGACAAGAAGGATCTTCCTATGGAAGGTTACACAACAAGTTCTAGCAAATAAGGAATTGGTTGGTAGCCCTGACAAACCTAACCAGGAGATTATTTATGTGCATTTTGAATGGTTTGAATAAGGGTCTTAGACAAATATGGCCACTTTGGATCTAGTTGCTACTACTTTGGATGACTTGGTTGACAAGATGGTCAAAGTTGAGTGAGTGTTAGTCACAAGGCTCAACTTCACTGAGTATAAATCCTAAAAATCTAAGTGAAAATCTAAGAACTTTGGCAAGTTAGGAAAGGGGATTAAGTCTAAGGAAAAATTAACCTTGATGAGGTAGATTTAAATTTAAGGGATTTCAATTCCTCAATAGATGATGCATGTAGTTAAGAGTTGTACATTGAAAAAGAATGGTTCTCATAAGATAGATAAATATAAGAAGGTTTAGAAGTCTTGAGATAGATATGAGAGCACAGAGGATGGATAGCCACCACATGACAAGAATGTATAACTTGTCCCACAAGATGCAAGGCTTTGGATAGCTAGGGAATGTTGAGGAGGAAGTATTGCAAGCAAGTGGGTAGCCTCACATTTTTAGCAAGATAGATGATTAGGATAGCCAAATACTCACAAGTTGACCCAATGTTGAGACAATACACAAGAGTCTTAGACCACCAGAAAGGTACACTCCATCACTTCATTATGTTGTGGTGACAAATTATGGAGAGCCTTCATGTTATGTTGATGTTATGAGCAAGGATGATAGTCATAAGTGTAGAAGACTATGTAATCAAAGGTGGACTCTTTGATTAAAAATGCCACTTGAAAGTTGGTTCCTTTGCCTAAGGAAAAGCATGAATTACCATGCAAATTCATCCACAAGTTGAAAATGTCTCCATGTAATGCATTGGCTAAGTATAAGGTAAAATTGTTGGCCAAGGGTTTCAAGTAAGAGAAGGATATTGACTTTGATGAGATACTCTGAGGAACCTTTCATATGGTGCTTGCATTGGTTGCCAAGGAGAATATGGATCTTGTCCAAATGGATACTAAGAAAAATATATTGCATGGAGATATATGAGGATGTTTACATGTAGCAACTAGAAGGTTTTGTTATAGAAGGTAAGAACAATTGGTTTTAAATGTTCACAAGAGCTTATATGAATTGAAGCAGCTCCCAAGAATGCTATCATAAGTTCAATTCCTTTGTGAGGTCTCAAGGATATACTAGGATTGAGAGAAATTACTACTTGTACACATAGATGGCTATGGATGGTAGCCTCATGGTCTTATCTTTTATGTGAATCACTTGCTTATTGCTAGAAAGTCACACTTGTATTTGAATGCCTTGAAGAAAAGGCTACACAAAAAATTTGACATGAAGGACTTGGGGTATACAAATTATGTTATTGGTATATTGATTATGCAAGACTAAGACATGAAAATTCTTTATTTGTCTCAAAAGGAGTATATTGGGAAGATACTTGAGAATTTCAATATGCGGAAGGGGGAGGCTATCAATGTTCCATTGCCTCCATATTTGAAACTTAGCTAGGAGGATAGCCCTAAGTCAAATGAAAAGAAGGCTAAAACAACCATGTTACCTTATGTATATGTAGTTGGTAGCTTGATGTATGCAATGGTTGCCACACATCTAGACATTGCCTATGGAGTGGGGCTAGTTAGAAAGCTTATGCCAAACCTTGACAAGAAGCATGAGGAATTAGTAAAGAGTATCATGAGATGCTTGAATGCCCTTAGTTATGTGCGTCTATATTTAGATATGTAGATGTTGATTTTGCATAGAATGTAGACTCTCGGATGTCTACGATAGTTTTTATCTTCACATTCATAAGACATGCAATCTCATGGGCCTCTCAATTATTGGAACCATGTATGGCCTTACCTACTATTGAGGGCAAGTATGTTTCAACCACTGAGGCATGCAAGGAAGCCATATGACTTGTTTGTCTAGTAGGAGAACTAGGCATTGTTGGAGAGCTGCCCATTTTGCATTGTAATAGTCAAAAGCTCTATCATGTTGGCACAAAATCCTATCTTTTGTGTAAACATAAAGCACATTGAGGTGAAATATCACTTCATTAGGAAGGTACCCGAGGACAAGTAGATTGAGCTTGTCAAGATTCATACGGATGACAACTTTGTAGATCTTCTCATGAAGAGTTTATCTTTTCATCACTTTACACACTCAAAGTATTGATAGGTATTAGATCGTGTCTTCATTTACTGAGACATTTATGGGATAAAGGCCAATGGCAAAAAAGGCCACATGGATATCCCTTGTACTAGTTCACACTTTACACTCACACATAAGTGAAGATAATGAAGGATAAGGGTATCTTAGTACCCACCAAAACTTCTTTGTGCTTTGCTCTCTCTCTCTCTCTCTCCATATCGCTCTGTCATTGCATTGTCTCCATGCCCCACCATCACTTCCTCTCAATTCCTGCAGTACCTCTATTCCTACTATTGGAGGTTTTTCTCTATCTACTCTATCTAAATCTAGGAATCCATCTGTTGAGATATCGAGCTCCACTCGTGATATGCCAGGGTGACCGTTGTGCATTTATGTCACCGACTTGTTAGCTGCAGATGCGTTTGGTACACCGCCCATGAATAATAGCTAGATGACAGTTATCCTTATCTACTCTAGTTCGTGGCTCAGTTAGTATGCCACCTTAGTTAGTTGAGTTTGGTTTGAGACCCATATATAGGGTTCTTCTATTTCTCTATACTAGAGTTCTCTTGGCTTACACAACTAAGAAGAGGAAAACTGTTTTCAGCCTCCACCTTTGTGTGTATTCCCCCATTGTGTAAGTGAGAAAGCTACAAGTGAGACTCCTTCCTTCTCTCCCACAATCTTGACATGGTATCAGAGCCTGGTTCATGGTAAGGAGCTCAAGAAAGCAAACCATGTTTGCGGCGTTCTGGTAAGAGGACCAGTGTTGCTTTCATTTTTCGAGTTTGGGAGCAAGTCTCTGCAGATAACACAGCCGGAAAGTGCAAGAGTGCATTGTCTCAGATTGAGACGCCCTTCGCGGTGTAGCAAGAGGGCAAAATATGCTGCAGGAAAGGGCTTTAGCCCTTAGTTGCCTTGTTTTTTTTATTCGAGGCCATTTTGGGGCCTGTTTTGGAGGCGGAAGTTTTGTGCATATTCAGGATGCAAGTACGCCAAAGGAGGCATGGGATACTTTGTCAAAAATGTATAGCACAAATACGCAAGCCAAGAAAATGCAGCTCAAGCAAGAGTTGCACAATGTGCAAAGAGAAAGTATGAGCATCAATGACTACCACATGAAGGTGAAGAAGATTGCAGATGCACTTGCTTCCATTGGGTCGCCAGTGGAAGATGATGATTTAGTTTCTGTGACCTTGAATGGTCTAGGAAAGGATTATGCACAGTTCCAAACATCGATTTCCGTCCGTGAAAGATTTCCTCATTTTGAGGGGTTGATTGCTCTTCTAATTTCTGAGGACTAGAGAAATGGTGGTGCATCTTCTTCAGGAGGAACTTCAAAAGAAGCTATCTTCTACTCAAATGCTGGAAGAGGTAGAGGCAGAGGTAGAGGAGGCCGATCTGGAGGCCGTGGTAGAAATCAGAATATGCAGCAAACTCAAGAAAACCAGTCCTATGGAGGAGGACGTGGTAACTCTAGAGGCAGGGGGAGCCAAAGAGGTCGTGGTGGATGGCAAAGAGGCCAAAATGCAAACAGCAATGTTGAATGCTACTACTGTGGTAAAATGGGTCATATGGCTAAAGACTGCTATAAAAAGCAGAATGACATCATGAATGGAAAATTGCAACAAGGGAATTATGCATCTTCTAGTAGACAGGGTGATGATAGAAATGAGCATTTGTTTATGGTGCAGCACATGACCAATTCTGTGACAAGTGTAGAAGAAAGCAACGATGTGTGGTATGTTGACTCAGGTACATCTTCTAGTAGATAGAGTGACGACAGAAATGAGCATTTGTTTATGGTGCAGCACATGACCAATTCTGTGACAAGTGCAGAAGAAAGCAACGATGTGTGGTATGTTGACTCAGGTGCATCAAACCACATGACAGGTCATGCAGAATGGATGCAGGATGCAAGGAAAATGGAAAAACTAGGATTTGTGGAGACTGGTGATGATACTGCACGTCCTATTGTGCAGATTGGAAAAAATCCTTTGTCTATGCAGGATGGGAAAAAGAAATACCTGTCGGATGTATTTCATGTCTCGAATATCACCAAGAACCTGATTTCTGTTGGTCAAATGGTTGAGCAGGGCTTGCAGGTCAGATTTAATTCTCATGGATGCTTTGTTGAGGATATGAAAAATAAAGGTCACTTGATAGCAAAAGAAAAGAAGAAGGGCAAAATGTTTACTTTGGATGTAGACATGCCTGAATTGAGTGCAGCAATGTTTGCACATGGGACCGGTGTAGTTGCAAATATTGATATCTGGCATAAACGCATTGGTCATGTTAATGTACATCGACTTAAATCAATGCAAGCCCAAAATATTATTGCAGGATTGCCTAAATTCAAGGTTGCAGAAATGCATAAGGTATGTGAAGCCTGTCAATTTGCAAAATAGGCAAGGAAACCATTTCCTAGACATGTTCAAGAGAGTAAGAAGCCATTGGAATTAATCCATTATGATGTGTGGACTACTAAAGCTACATCTATTGGAGGCTGTCATTATTTTGTCACTTTTATTGATGACTATAGCAGAAAAGTTTGGGTGTATTTTATGAAAAAGAAAAGTGAAGTGTTTGGGTATTTCAAATCTCCTAAAGCTATGGTTGAAAAATAAATAGGCCTGCAAATAAAATGCCTAAGGTCAGATGGAGGGGGAGAGTACCTCTCAAATGATTTTGCAAGGTTCCTGCAGGAGCATGGCATAAAGCAGCAATATTCATGCAGTCATATCCCACAACAAAATGGAATTGCAGAAAGGAAAAACAGGCATATTGGAGAGGTATCTCGTGCCATGCTCAACGAAAAAGACTTGCCAGATTTTTACTGGGCCGAAGCAGTTGCTATAACAGTCTACATAATGAACAGGACTTCCACTGCAGCAATACATGGGATGACTCCAGAGGAGAGGTATACTGGTAGGAAACCAGATATTTCTCATTTGAAGATTTTTGGTTGCATTGCCTATGTTCATGTGCTAGATGAGTTGAGATCCAAGTTCGATCCAAAAGCTGAGAAGTGCATCTTTATTGGTTACTCTCTGCAGGCAGAAAGGGTATAGATGCTATAACCCTTCTACTCGTAAGTTTACAGTGAGCAGAGATGTTGTTTTTGATGAGATGAGTAGCTGATATAAACCAGTAAATGTGATTGATAATGTAGATGCACAAAATAGTAATACTGCACAGAATTCACAGCAGCAGTCACAAGATATTAGTGGACCTTGTCAAGATTGTGGGAGAGAAGGAAGGAGTCTCGCTTGAAGCTTTCTTGCTTGCACAATGGGGGAAGACACACAAGGGTGGAGGCTGAAAACAGTTTTCCTCTTCTTAGTTGTGTAAGCCAAAAGAACTCTAGTACAAAGAAATAGAAGAACCCTATATATGGGTCTCAAACCAAACTCAACTAACTAAGGTGGCATACTAACTGAGCCACGAACTAGAGTAGATAAGGATAGCTATCATGTAGCTATTATTCATGGGCAGTGTACCAACCGCGTCTGCAACTGACAGGTCGGTGACATAAATACACAACGGTCACCCTGGCGTATCACGAGTGGAGCTCGATATCTCAACACTCCCCCTCGAGCTCAATCCCAATTCCTGCATACCAAGCAGGTCTCTGAACTTGCGCAGCTTCTCTGCGCCCAATGCCTTCGTGAATATGTCAGCTACTTGATCCTCTGTGCTGACCTAAACTAGATCAATAAGACCTAGTAAAACCCTCTCTCGCACATAGTGATAATGCACCTCAATGTGCTTTGTTCTAGCATGATACACTGGGTTATTTGCCAAGTGTATACTACTCATGTTGTCACAATAAATGACAACTGGCCCATTTGTAGACTGATGCATATCATAAAGTAGCTTATGCAACCAAGCTACCTCACATGCAGCCATTGCTGCACCCCTGTACTCAGCCTCTGTGCTCGACAAGGCAACTGTAGGCTGTTTCTTGCTGCTCCAAGTGACTGCAGCACTCCCAAAAGAGAACACATATCCATTGGTAGATCGTCTATCAGAAATACTACCAGCCCAATCAGCATCAGTGTATCCATACAACTGTATCTGAACCCCAGTCTCATAAAATAGTCCATACTACAATGTGGACTTCACATACCTGAGTATGCGTCTAGCCGCATCCAAATGTGGTTTCCTTGGAGCCTGCATAAACTGACTTACCAATCCAACAGCATAGCTCAAATCTGGCCTGGTAATAGTCATATAAATCAAACTTCCTACTATGCGTCTGTACATAGTAGGGTCTTCTAGAAGCTCACCTGTATCTGTGCTCAGCTTCACATTCTGCTCCAAAGGAACTGAAATAGGCTTACAGCCTGTCATCCCATATTTGGACAGCATGTCCAATCCATACTGCCTCTGCAAGAGTTGTATCCCACTTGGTGATCTAATCACCTCAATGCCCAAGAAATATCGCAGCTCTCCCAAATCCTTCATCTCAAACTTCTGCTTCAATAGCATTTTCACATGAAGGATATCTTCATCACTATCACCTGTCATAATCAAATCATCAACATAAATGACAAGTAGCATAATACCTTTCTCTGTTTTTCTCACATAAAGTGAGAAATCTGCCTTGGAGATCTGAAAGCCAATAGTGACAAGATACTGTTCTTAGGGCAGACCATGCTCTAGGTGCTTGCTTCAAGCCATACAAGGCTTTCTTCAACCTGCAAACAAACTCAGGATGAACAGCATGCACATAACCTGGTGGCTGCTCCATATATACCTCTTCTTGCAAATCACCATGCAAGAAGGCATTCTTTACATCCATCTGATGTAAAGACCATCCCTTTGATGCAGCCATAGCAATGATTGCTCTTACGGTTGCCATCCTTGCAACCGGACTGAATGTTTCTTCATAGTCAATGCCATATGTTTGTGCATACCCCTTGACTACTAATCTTGCCTTGTATTTGTTCACAGAACCATCAGCATTGTGCTTCACCTTATAAACCCACTTACAGCCAATTGCATTCTTACCTTTAGGCAAAGGTACTAACTCCCATGTAGCATTTGCTTCCAAGGCATCCATTTCTTCATCCATGGCTTTCTCCCATTTTTCTTTTCCCATGGCTTGCTCAAAAGATGTGGGTTCTGGTTCCTGTATCACTTTGACCATATATGCATAGTGAATGGCTGTAAATCCATCATATTTCAGCCTATCCACAGGATACCTAGCTCTCGTAGACCTGCGCAAAGTAGGTTCACTCCCAGGTGCTCTCAAAACATCCCTGGTCTTCCTTACTCCAGGTGTAACAATAGAAGGAATACCCAACTCATCATCAATGCTCTGTTCTGAGCCACTGGATTCACCATCCACATAAGAGTGACCTGCATTCACATCAAACATGGGCTGATCAACCTTCTCTTTTCCTTTTCGTGATACCTGCATACCACTATCTGCATTACTTTGAGAAGATTCTCCTGATCTCAATCTGCCTGTCCATGGCGAAGAATGTGAACCACTGCTAGAGGACGCTCCAGGTCCACTAATATTTTGTGACTGCTGCTGTGAATTCTGTGCAGCATTACCATTTTGTGCATCTACATCATCAATCACATTTACTGGTTTATACCAGCTACTCATCTCATAAAAAACAACATCTCTGCTCACTGTAAACTTACGAGTAGAAGGGTTATAGCATCTATACCCTTTTTGCTGCAGAGAGTAACCAATAAAGATGCACTTCTCAGCTTTTGGATCCAACTTGGATCTCAACTCATCTGGCACATGTACATAGGCAATGCAACCAAAAATTTTCAAATGAGAAATATCTGGTTTCCTACGAGTATACCTCTCCTCTGGAGTCATTCCATGTATTGCTGCAGTGGGAGTCCTGTTCATTATGTAGACTGCTGTAGCAATTGCTTCAGCCCAGTAAAAATCTGGCAAGTCTTTTTCGTTGAGCATGGCACGAGATACCTCTCCAATATGCCTGTTTTTCCTTTCTGCAATTCCATTTTGTTGTGGGGTATGATTGCATGAATATTGCTGCTTTATGCAATGCTCTTGCAGGAACCTTGCAAACTCATTTGAGAGGTACTCTCCCCCTCCATCTAACCTTAGGCATTTTATTTGCAGGCCTGTTTCTTTTTCAACCATAGCTTTAAGAGTTTTGAAATGCCCAAAAACTTCACTTTTCTTTTTCATAAAATACACCCAAACTTTTCTACTATAGTCATCAATAAAAGTGACAAAATAATGACAGCCTCCAAGAGATGCAGCTTTAGTAGTCCGCACATCTGAGTGGATTAATTCCAATGGCTTCTTACTCTCTTGAACATGTCTGGGAAATGGTTTCCTTGCCTGTTTTCCAAACTGACAGGCTTCACATACCTTATGCATTTCTGCAACCTTGAATTTCGGCAAACCTGCAACAATATTTTGGGCCTGCATTGATTTGAGTCGCTGTACATTAACATGACCAATGAGTTTATGCCAGATATCAATATCTGCAACTACACCGGTCCCATGTGCAAACATTGCTGCACTCAATTCAGACATGTCTGCATCCAATGTAAACATTCTGCCATTCTTCTTTCCTTTTGCTATCAAGCGACCTTTATTTTTCATATCCTCAACAAAGCATCCATGAGGATTAAATCTGACCTGCAAGCCCTGTTCAACCATTTGACCAACTGAAACCAAATTCTTGGTGATATTCGGGACATGAAATACATCGGACAGGTATTTCTTTTTCCCATCCTGCATAGACAAGGGAATTTTTCCAATCTGCACAATAGGATGTGCAGTATCATCACAAGTCTCCACAAATCCTGGTTTTTTCATTTTCCTTGCATCCTCCATCCATTCTACATGACCTGTCATGTGGTTTGATGCACCTGAGTCAACATACCATACATCGTTGCTTTCTTCTGCACTTGTCACAGAATTGTTCATGTGCTGCACCATAAACAGATGCTCATTTCTGTCATCACCCTGTCTACTAGAGGATACATAATTTCCTTGTTGCAGTTTTCCATTCATGATGTCATTCTGCTTTTTATAGCAGTCTTTAGCCATATGACCCATTTTACCACAATAGTAGCATTCAAAATTACTGTTTGCATTTTGGCCTCTTTGCCATCCACCACGACCTCTTTGGCTCCCCCTGCCTCTAGAGTTACCACGTCCTCCTCCATAGGACTGGTTTTCTTGAGTTTGCTGCATATTTTGATTTCTGCCACGGCCTGCAAATCGGCCTCCTCTACCTCTGCCTCTACCTCTTCCAGCATTTGAGTAGAAGATAGCTTCTTTTGAAGTTCCTCCTGAAGAACATGCACCACCATTTCTCTGTTCCTCAGAAATTAGAAGAGCAATCAACTCCTCAAAATCAAGAAATCTTTCACGAACTGAAATGGATGTCCGAAACTGTGCATAATCCTTTCCTAGACCATTCAAGGTCACATAAACTAAATCATCATCTTCCACTGGTGACCCGATGGAAGCAAGTGCATCTGCAATCTTCTTCACCTTCATGTGGTAGTCGTTGATGCTCATATTTTCTCTTTGCACATTGTGCAACTCTTGCTTGAGCTGCATTTTCCTGGCTTGTGTATTTGTGCTATACATTTTTGACAAAGTATCCCATGCCTCCTTTGGCGTACTTGCATCCTGAATATGCACAATCATAGAGTCTGAAATGCTGATAGACAGCCAATACATAACTTTCCTGGCTCTCTCATGCCATGCTTTAAATGCCTGCATTTGCTGTTGATTGGGAACATCAGGAAGAACTGGTTCTTCTTCATTTCCTGCAACAAATTCCCAATATCCTTTTCCCATAAGGAAATTCGTCATTCTAAACTTCCATGCTTGGAAGTTGTTCTTGTCAAGCTTTTCAGTGACAATTTGTGAAAGAGAATCAGATGCCATTACAGAAGACTGCAAAAAATTCTGTCACTGCAAAAACCACAGTTTCACCCTCACAAGGGAAAATCTACAAAACTGGCGAAAGTGGTATTTGACCACACAGTCACTTCCTAGTGACGATTTTGCATCAACAGGCAACATGAATGATTCTGTAACTCCCAATGTCTCTGCGCACAAGCATACAATGCAATTTTTACAATAACTATTCACCGACCTGTAGAACAGTGGCTGCACAGAATAAAACTTGGCCTTTTCCTGAGTGCGTGCAGAAAACTTCCGCCTCCAAAACAGGCCCCGAAATGGCCTCAAATAAAAAAAACAAGGTCGCCGAGGGCTAAAGCCCCTTCCCGCAGCATATACTGCCCTCTTGCTTCACCGCGAAGGGTGTCTCAACCAGAACACCGCGAGCTTGGCTTCCTTTCTTGAGCTCCTTACCATGAACAAGGCTCTGATACCATGTCAAGATTGTGGGAGAGAAGGAAGGAGTCTCGCTTGAAGCTTTCTTGCTTGCACAATGGGGGAAGACACACAAGGGTGGAGGCTGAAAACAGTTTTCCTCTTCTTAGTTGTGTAAGCCAAAAGAACTCTAGTACAAAGAAATAGAAGAACCCTATATATGGGTCTCAAACCAAACTCAACTAACTAAGGTGGCATACTAACTGAGCCACGAACTAGAGTAGATAAGGATAGCTATCATGTAGCTATTATTCATGGGCAGTGTACCAAACGCGTCTGCAACTGACAAGTCGGTGACATAAATACACAACGGTCACCCTGGCGTATCACGAGTGGAGCTCGATATCTCAACAGACCTGCAGCGCCCTCTAGCAGTGATTCACATTCTTCGCCATGGACAGGCAGATTGAGATCAGTAGAATCTTCTCAAAGCAATGCCAATAGTGGTATGCAGGTATCACGAAAAGGAAAAGAGAAGGTAGATCAGCCCATGTTTGATGTGAATGCAGGTCACTCTTATGTGGATGGTGAATCCAGTGGCTCAGAACAGAGCATTGATGATGAGTTGGGTATTCCTTCTATTGTTACACCTGGAGTAAGGAAGACCAGGGATGTTTTGAGAGCACCTGGGAGTGAACTTACTTTGCATAGGTTTACCAGAGCTAGGTATCTTGTGAATAGGCTGAAATATGATGGACTTACAGCCATTCAGTATGTCTATATGGTCAAAGTGATACAGGAACCAGAACCCACTTCTTTTGAGTAAGCCATGGGAAAAGAAAAATGGGAGAAAGCCATGGATGAAGAAATGGATGCCTTGGAAGCAAATGCTACATGGGAATTGGTACCTTTGCCTAAAGGTAAGAATGCAATTGGTTGTAAGTGGGTTTATAAGGTGAAGCACAATGCAGATGGTTCTGTGAACAGATACAAGGCAAGATTAGTAGTCAAGGGATATGCACAAACATATGGCATTGATTATGAAGAAACATTCAGTCCGGTTGCAAGGATGGCAACCGTAAGAGCAGTCATTGCTATGGCTGCATCAAAGGAATGGTCTTTACATCAGATGGATGTAAAGAATGCCTTCTTGCATGGTGATTTGCAAGAAGAGGTATATATGGAGGAGCCACCAAGTTATGTGCATGTTGTTCATCCTGAATTTGTTTGCAAGTTGAAGAAAGCCTTGTATGGCTTGAAGCAAGCACCTAGAGCATGGTCTGACAAGATATGACAATATCTTGTCATTATTGGCTTTCAGATTTCCAAGGAAGATTTCTCACTTCATGTGAGAAAACAGAGAAAGGTATTATGCTACTTGTCATTTATGTTGATGATTTGATTATGACAGGTGATAGTGATGAAGATATCCTTCATGTGAAAATGCTATTGAAGCAGAAGTTTGAGATGAAGGATTTGGGAGAGTTGCGTTATTTCTTGGGCATTGAGGTGATTAGATCACCAAGTGGGATACAGCTCTTGCAGAGGCAGTATGGATTGGACATGCTGTCCAAATATGAGATGACAGGCTGTAAGCCTATTTCAGTTCCTTTGGAGCAGAATGTGAAGCTAAGCGCAGATGCAGGTGAGCTTCTCGAAGACCCTACTATGTACAGACGCATAGTAGGAAGTTTGATTTATATGACTATTATCAGGCCAGATTTGAGCTATGCTATTGGATTGGTAAGTCAGTTTATGCAGGCTCCAAGGAAACCGCATTTGGATGCGGCTAGACGCATACTCAGGTATGTGAAGTCCACATTGTAGTATGGACTATTTTATGAGACTGGGGTTCAGATACACTTGCATGGATACACTGATGCTGATTGGGCTGGTAGTATTTCTGATAGACGATCTACCAGTGGATATGTGTTCTCTTTTGGAAGTGCTGCAGTCACTTGGAGCAGCAAGAAATAACCTACAGTTGCCTTGTCGAGCACGAAAGCTGAGTACAGGGGTGCAGCAATGGCTGCATGTGAGGTAGCTTGGTTGCATAAGCTACTTTATGATATGCATCAGCCTACAGATGGGCCAGTTTGTCATTTATTGTGACAACACAAGCAGTATACACTTGGCAAATAACCAAGTCTATCAAGCTAGAACAAAGCACATTGAGGTGCATTATCACTATGTGTGGGAGAGGGTTTTAGTAGGTCTTATTGATCTAGTTTATGTCAGCACAGAGGATCAGGTAGCTGACATATTCACGAAGGCATTGGGCGCACAGAAGCTGCGCAAGTTCAGAGACCTGCTTGGTGTGTAGGAATTCGGATTGAGCTCGAGGGGGAGTGTTGAGATATCGAGCTCCACTTGTGATATGCCAGGGTGACCGTTGTCTATTTATGTCATCGACTTGTTAGCTGCAGATGCGGTTGGTACACCGCCCATGAATAATAGCTAGATGACAGCTATCCTTATCTACTCTAGTTCATGGCTCAGTTAGTATGCCACCTTAGTTAGTTGAGTTTAGTTTGAGACCCATATATAGGGTTCTTCTATTTCTCTGTACTAGAGTTCTCTTGGCTTACACAACTAAGAAGAGGAAAACTGTTTTCAGCCTCCACCTTTGTGTGTATTCCCCCATTGTGTAAGTGAGAAAGCTACAAGTGAGACTCCTTCCTTCTCTCCCACAATCTTGACACCATCTTGGGTCCAAATTCCTCATTTCAAATATTAGCTTTCTCTACTTATGTTTTGTCCAAACTGGTATTTTCTACCTTGCCAAAAGATAAGCCCTTTGGTAAGCTTGTGTCTTAGAGGTGTAGCTTTTAGAGAGTGATGATGATCCTTTGCTAGCTTCCCTTCAAAGTGCAAAGTATTTTTGTAGATACTCCAATAGGTACATTGCAAATCCAACTATTGAAATGTTGTGTGAGGATGTTACAACATTGGAGATGCCGAACGTGGCTTCACAAGAGCATGTTAAAGTATTGATGCAAGAATTGAACTATTCTAAGAAGCATGTTGAATAGAAAATAGCAGTTCGAGACAATGTTCCAAAGAGAGTTTGGGATTGGTGCACGTTACATCGTTGGAGATGCCCAAATGGTTTAACAAGAGCATGCGTAAGTATGTTGAAAATAAACTCTAGTAGTTGGAGAAGACTCTTCCAAAGAGAGTCTAGTATGGCCGATTTGTGACACTTTTCCTCAATCCGAACTCTTGACCAAGGCACAAGGCCTACTTTGTTGCATAGAATATTTTGCACCCTATTTCTCTTCATTCTAACTACTTAAATAACTTACCTTGATGAGTTTTTTGAACTTAGAGTCCTCATATACTTGAAAATAAAAAGTGAGCCTTTCTTTATACCTATGCATAGGTTACTTTGGGCTTTGCTATGCTATTCTATCATTTGTATGTTTAAAGGGACATCTTTCACTTTTTATGGCTAGGCTCTCCACATTTTCAATATCCTCGCATAGGCTTCTCATTGCTATGGGGTGGCTTTTGAGTTGTGCTATGGGTTTAGGACTACATTAGCGGTTCCTTCTAGTGGAGTATCATAATATATTAGCTTAGCCAAATCCTCTAAAGGAGTCATTTATTGAGGGTGGTTCTTATGCTTTCTCTATCAATAATTGATGGCCTTCACTTGATGAAGAGGCAAGCATGTAAAACCCCATGTCCTTAATTTAAGAGGCAAGCATGTGAAACCCCATATCCTTAATTTATAATCATTATATCCCATGTGGAAATGATGGGCCACCAGTCTCTCCTTCGTAGGTTCATAGGTCATCAATTTAAGTCCTTCTCTAAAATCAATATTTTCCAAGGCCATAGTGGCAAGTCCCAATTGAGCATTGAGATCCTTAACCTATTATGTATGGAATTTTCATGTAGTAGTTATTACATCATGGTACATTCTTCACTAGGTAGAGTGACCTGCTTACACACAACTACCTACACTTTGGATTGACTTTCTCACAAGAGGGCACTAACCAGATTAGTAGCCATGCATAGTATGTATGAGTGAGTTTGTTTGGATTTCCCCACCATTTTTTCTTCTATCTTTATAAGGTTGGTCTCTAGGTTGGTTTGTAGGCCTATGAAGCTGCCTTATAATTGGGTGTGGGTTTTCAAAACATCTACAAGTTCTTTGGTTAGACTTGCCACCTTATTCCTTTCTTGCTCTATTTGCACTCTAGTTTCTATTGTATTCTAGCTTCCTTTGCTTGCTTCTACAGTTCTTTCATCCCTTAGATCTATATCTTTAGCTCTTCTAGTTCCTTGTTTTTTCTCTAACTAAGTGTGGAGCTCCTATTGTTGAAGTGTAGTCTACTTCAAGTGTTCCTAGTATATCTCAACCACTTTGTCTAGCCTAGGTTGTAATTCTGTGTTGTCTCTAAGCACTTGAGTTTTCTCCTTCTTCAACTCTTCACACAATTACTCTAGTGTTGGCTAGTTTTGCCTTGCATATACGAATTGACCACCTTTCTTGTGAAAGCAATCTGTGTAATCATGTGGTTGTTGCCCATTATTTTTAGAGGAAGCCTTCTCTACAAATCTCCATTTCTTTAGCTACAATAGTTCTATTTGCATGGTTTAGAGGGTAGTTACCATTAGCTATAATTCTAGTTATCCTCCACTAACATTGTCCTTCCCTTTGTTGGAAGTTTCACCTCTCTCTGCTTGATGTGCATCAAATTTTCTTATCAATTTCTCCTCCCTCCTACGCAAATCTTCCTCCTTTATATGTAGCACTTCTTCCCTTTTATGGAAATCTTCATAAGAATACATGTACATGGGTTGAGGAAGTCTTCATGTTCCTTCAATTGTGCTTCTTATAGATTCCTTAGAGCCTCTGATGTGGTTGGGGTGAGATTGAACTTTCCTTGCTTTGACCATCATGCTTTTGTCATTTTCCCTTCTCACTTCTTTTGCTATGTCTTCTATCAAAATATCAGTCTTATCCTCCACTTTCCTTCTCCTTTTTCTTTCTTTTGTTGTGTCTAGCATGTATGGTAGTGGTTATTGTGGTAGTAATGTTTATACTTCCTTTAGGAGGACTAAAATTTTCACTTATTACTAGGCATGCTTTTAGAGGCTTTTGTAGCATTTTTCTAGACCTTGTGAGATTTTCCATAATATTCTCAATCCAATATTTATTCAAATTTTGATTTTGGTAATAATCCTAGACAATATGTCTTATGTTAGTCCCTTTGCAATGCTATTAATTGATGCAGTGGATTTACACTAGATTGTGACTCTTAAGTCCTCATCTTGAATTACACTAAACATCACCCTACCATTGTTCAACCTTCTTTGTTCATTCCATCTTGTGGCTATCAATGTTTCTTTCTTTGTTACTTCATATCTTCCTTCTTTCTTCTTTAGGCCTAGGGCAAGCTCTACCAATTCCAATGTAAGTGTCATAGGGCATAGGCTTGTTCTAGCTTCTTCTTCAACATTGACTACTATGAAGGTTTGGATGAGGATCAAACATCCCAATAATTGTGCTAGTCCACATACTACCTTGACATAAGTGGCAAGTTTACATTAATTTCTTAGCCATGGAATTGCTTTCTATTACTTCATCTAAATTACCCAAAAGGCAAACCTTGAGCTTCCTAGCTCTTCATTTTTGTAGGTGATATAAAATTGGTATTGCAATTTTAGAGTGAAAACACTATTCTTTGCATCATACTCGGTGTCCATGATTACCTTAACTCGTTGTGATGCTCGGGTTTCCATTTGCATAGGGAAAGCACTTAGTACAAAGGATTTGATGAAGTAGAATTTTTGAAATTGAAAACTTGATCATTTGGTTGTAAAAGAGTCCTACTCTAACCAAGAAATATAATAGATCTACTCCTAATGAATCAAAGAATTAATGAGGAAGTGCAAAAACATGTCGTAGATCAATCTTCCATTAATCCCATGACACAAGGTAGCCATGGCAAAGTATATGAAAGCATTCTTGGTATACACCCCAAGATAGTGCTTGATCAAGAAAATTAGTTCTAATAAAATGAGCAAAAGATTGCTACAATAGGAAAGTATTCTTGGTACACACCGCAAAAGCTGGTGCTTGATCAAGAAAATGAGTTCTAATAAAATGAGCAAAATATTGCTACAATAGGAAAGTATTCTTGGTACACACCCCAAGCTTGTGCTAGATCAAGAAGATTAGTTCTACTAAAATGAGCAAAATATTGCTACAATAGAACCTTGTGCCCTTTTATACTAAAACTTAGAAGTCTAAATAATATTGGTTTTTTAAGGTTGTTACAAAGGATCATGGGGTAAAATTTCACTTCATTACAGACCACCCTGGCCCCAAAAATTTTTGTTCTCTTGAGAATGGCAAGAATATAAAAGAATGGATCACATGAGGGAGCTTGAACATGAGGATTGGATGCTGAATATTCTCTATTAAGTATTGAATATTCCTCCATTAAGTATTGAACATAAAAGAATGCATCACATGAGAGAGCTTGAACATGATGATTTGATGCTGAATATTATCCATTAAGTACTGAATATTTCTTCATGAGAAGAAAATACCATGACTATTACAAAACTGTGAAAATCTTGAATGTTGTCTAGAATAGGGCTACTGTAGTAAAGGGCCATAACTTTGGATAGAAACCTCCAAATGAGACAAATGATATATCAAAAAGTAGAGGAAATCCCAAAGGATCTATCCATTACATAAAAATCAAAGTTTGCTATAACCAAGAAAACTAGTTTTACTTATAAAAATGTAATACATACTATTGTCCCTTATTTTGAGAGTCATGAATCCTCTCAAAGAAGCTATTGAAAATTGTCCAAATAGGTAGCCAACTACCAAGTAGACTCCTCCAAAGGCAAACCCTTCCATTTGATGAGATACTCCATGATAGTACATTTCCTTAGAAATATTTAATGCTAAGCAATCATCTTTTCAAGCTCATAAATGATCAAGCCATCATCATCAATGGGTTGTAGTTCTTCAAACACTTGAATATCAAGACCTACATATTTCTTCAATTGAGACACAAGGGATACATCATGTATGCACATAGAAGAAGGTAATTAGGGTTTATAGGAAAGATCTCCAACTCTTTGGATCACTTGATATGGTCCATAGAATCTATGTGTCAATTTGTTGCAACCTCTTTTGAGAGACATATATGAAATTTTGGTACCTTAAAAAATACCCAATCTCCAACTTCAAAGTCTACATGCCTTCTTCTATCATAAGCTTATGACTTCATAGTTTCTTAAACTTTGTGTTTGGTGTCATTGCATTGCTTCATAAGTGTTTCCATATTCTCTAACTCTTCCCTAGCTTGGGATTGTTGTCATCATGGAATAAAGTGGAGGGTACTTGGACCTTGTAATGATAGAGAGCCTCAAAAGGCAAAATTCCAATGCTAATCTAATATGTGTTATTGGAGAAAAGCTCAACAAGATGAAGCCATTGGTCCCAAATGATAGCATGTCATGCCAAAAGTGTCTCAAATACCTCTAATCATTCATTTAGTCTCTCAATTTGGCCATGTGTTTGTGGATGGTAGTTGGTGCCAGAAGTTAAAACAATACCCATAGAGTTAAATAAACTATTCCAAAAGCTACCCATAAACTTTGAATCCCTATATGAGACAATCTTCATAGGCATACCATGCGGCTTGAAATCTCCTTCCATAAATTGATCCACCACTTGTTTAGCTAAGTATTGAGCTTTGGTAGGGAGAAAATGAGCTAATTTGGTTAACCGGTCTAATGAAAAAGATTCCATTTCAAAAATGCTTGATACTTGGAAGAATTGTGATAAGATCCATAGTAATGTCAGTCCATCTACCATGAGGGATAGGCAACGGTTGTAATAACCCACTACGTAGAAGAGAAGAGTCATTGTTTTGTTGGCACGATAGACATTGAGACATGAAATCCTTCATATATTTCAAAAGCCCTTTTCAATAAAGGCTTTTGTGGGCCTTTTCAAATGTCTTGAAAAGGCCTAAATGGCTTACACCATCAGAGGTTGTAGTCGTGACCTATTTCTCGAGAATCACGGTGACCAATGGAGCTATGGAGATAACAACTACAATGTTGAAGAAGGGATAGGTATTGTGCGAGTTGAAAGTTTTGAAAGATATTCATAATAATAGTTCGGGGATGGACTCATGGATGCCTAATGTGGGAGGTTTTGTACATTGATTATTAGGCAGTGATACTTGATGGGCAGGAAATAAAATGAATTGCTCTCTTGTTTGAAATAAAATGATTGTTTTCCCAAAGGAGTATATTCCTTGTTTTTGTATTTTTGCAGTAAGTTACATGAAGATGTTAGATTTCTCAATACCTCAACCTCATAAGATGCCACCAATGATCCCTATGCTCAAAGTTGTAAGGCCCTCATTATGAGGAAAAGTCATGTATGAGCTTGGTTGGGGGTCCTCAAATGAGGTTTATGTGATCAAATGGCAAAAAGTGACCTTTGTGGGCCTAGCCTTTGGGTTAGATAGAGTAGTTACGCTATTACCAACTCCACGCATACGGAAAAGGGAATATTCCCTAGAATATTTCTTATCTGACTAAGAAAGGTTCATAATATGGTCAAACAAGCCAACCAAACTACCTTCTTGGGTTATAAAAGAAAGACCCCTCCAAAGTTATAATCAATCCAATCAAAGTTCTTCTAGCTAGCCTTAAGCTCTTTGGCCAAATTGCCATCCACGATTCACAATGGAAGTGCATGAGTAGACAAAGCCATTTTATATTAGTTTTTTTGAAATCAAGGAAGTTGATGTTGTTCTCATATTTGTTGTGTATTCTCTACTCCTTTCTCAAATTATATTTGCTACACCATGTAATTTTTACAAAACAAACCCAATTCCTACAATACTAATTAAGCAAGCTAATTGTAACTGTCCAAAATACCTATGTTATATTAATTAGAAAACTAAAGAATACCTTAGGTGTGTGCATGGTAAGCCACAAAAGTATCCTATGAAAGGGTGGACTTAATAAGTCAAGTACTTCTCAACTAGGAATCAAATTAATAAATTTGATGCACTAACTAACATAGGGTCCATGTTTTACAACTATGTCAACACCATTTTAGGGGACTAGATTGGGATTTTATCTTATGGTAGAGGGCTTGATGATCTACTCTTTCTTGGCTCTCACTCTTGTTGAGCTAAGTATGTTGGAAGCATTGTTCGACCATACAAGTGATCTTTTTGAGCTCGAGTGTCAAGCTATATACAAAACAAGCATGATTTGGATAGAAATCCTATTCTTTTATGAGATTCAATGCTCATAGACTCAATTGTCTCTCACACAATATGCTTATATTCAATTCTTATTAAAGCTATCTACTATCTTCTCACTATCCCAAGTAAGCAAGAAAGTGAACAACAAGAGTTCATAGTAGACTCACCTTCTCACCCTCTTGTGTTGTAACTTTGAATGGTGGCCTCACAATCCAAGTGTGGCTCCCCCAGTCCAATCCACTACTCCACAGTAATCGATTTGTAGACTCACCTCACTTGTGGTGCTAGGAAGCTTGGGTGGAGTTTATTGATCTCTCTCTTTCTCTACTTATGCTTCTTCCATCTCCCTTCTCTTCCTCTACCCAGTCTTCTTCTTCTCCCCTTATCTCCATGATGGTGGGAGAGAAAAGCTCACATGTAAGTGCCAATCTCTTGCTTCTACTCATGAATTATGATGTGCTCAATGTCTCTTTTCTCCGCTTTTCCCTCCACTCTCAATGGCTAGAACCCTTTCTCTACTTGACTCAAATGAGAATGGACTTGGATCTAAATGGATCACTCAATCCAAATTGTATTTAAATGTTCACTAAATGGATTTGAATGGGTCACTCAATCCAAATGTGTATTTAAATGTTCATCTAAATGTTGGTTTTCTAGTATTCATTTGAATGTACAAATCTGAGAGCTCTTGTCCAAATGCTCATTCAAATGTTGCTATCTTAATTCAAATCTAAGTCCTGTCTTTCACATATGAATCAAACTATTATCTAAATGCTCTTTATATGTGTGCGGTCATCTAAATATGAGCATCCAAATGTGAATCCAAGTGTACATTTGAATGTACTCATCTGAATGCAAGTCCCAATACGAATTTGAGCATGAATCCCAATGGCATGTCCTCTTATCACATGTCGAGGCCTAAAATGGGCTTGACATTGACTATATGGCACTAGCTAGGCCTCTACTACACACCCAAACCACCCCACATGGCCTCATGGTCTTAGAAGCGTCTAAGGGGTATACTACCGTAAGAAGAATGCAGGATTTACAGCTAGAGCCCCCTTTGGCACCCACATCTTCTAATGCCCGAGACTATCCCTACTCACAGACCTTTTGCTACGGAGCCGGTCCAAGCCTCTCATAGCGATAATCATGACCTCCTTGGAGTAGGGTCTCGTCGCTAGCTTGGGGGTAGCCTAGCGCGATCCTTTCTTAATTAAATCCTTTAAGAATCAATCACAAACAAGGCATTCAACCCTAATATTCTTTTCTAAGAAAACATTCATTTATTCCCATGGCAACTTGTCATCACAAACCCTTGCCATGCATTTACAATAAATCACAAGCACTTGGAATAATCATCCAAACAACAAACCAACAACCAGTTGAAAGTAAAAGCATTTTTGATGTACCAATAAAAAAACCAATTGTATTCTTTCCAAACAATGCAAGAAAAGATGATATAACATTTCCATTGCATATTTGCTCTCCCCCTTGGGGCCAAAGAGTAGAATTTACTTAATATTCCCTCATTTAGCCTAAGGCATATGCTAAAGGTTCCAATACTATACATGACGTAAGTTCTATAGGTCATTTACATTGATCGATAACCCAACCCTGAATTGGATTATAGTTATCCAACGGATCTCAAAACATCTTAGTTTTAATCCTTATGATTAATTTATTGTACTAGCTCTTAGTCAAGTCATGAGGCAAATAGGAAATTATTCTCATATATCAAAACATGTTATAGACATTACGTGTAAATACTTGATAAGATAAGTGTGAGATGATCTCGAGTAATTAGACTCCAACAGGCCTTACCTTGAGCTAGAATCTAGTTCTTCTTAATATTTGGGCTCTTAAGCTAAGTACTTTTGAAGTATCTAAACTTTAAACTAGTACTCTCTATTCATGATTCTTAATGTCATATTCTTTTAGCAATTATGCTATTTATAACCCTTGACAATCTTTTAATGTCGTTCTTTTGACGACTATACCATTCATAACCCTTGACTAATTCTTCCTTGTCATTGCTCTACCAGTAAATAAGCCATATGCAACTAGGTGCAATTAACTTCCCTTGATATATGCACTTCACAAACTCCATCTTTCAAGTAGATGAGATGAAATTTATCCTTTCCAATGGCCTATACTCAAGCATCATAGTATGGGGCCTAACGTATCTCATACAAGAATCAAAACATGCATCTATCAATTTGGAAATACATTACTTACGATTGGTACCGCAATTGGATTGATAGTGATGCCTTCGTCCGAAGCTTTGTTGTTGGTTATGGGATTGCTATCCGCACGTGACATTCTTTGCTTGGGGGCCATCATCCGCAAGTAGACTCAAGAGATTAAGAAGGTGGAATAGATTCGAGATGGGAGAGTGTAGGAGAATATGGCTTAGTTGAGGATCGAGATAGAGGGAATTGTGCAGCCTCTTGGGTGACTCCTCTCTCTCTCTCTCTCTCTCTCTCTCTCTCTTTCAAGAGCTCTCTCACAATCTCTTGGAGGTATCCTTCTCTCTACCTCTCTCTCGCAGCCTCTCGGGGTCTCCTTATGCTCTCTTGTGCCTCCCCATGCCTCATATTTATAGTGAATTAGAGGAGAAGGCTTGTGGTGGCTGAGAAGTGGAGCTCTTTGTGGAGGGGGATCTTGGAAAGATCAGAGATCGGATGCTCAAATCATAAATCTGATGGTTCCATTGGCTCCGAAAGGGGGGTAAAACTACAAGACACTTGTTTAGAAAGCTCTTAGTTCACTCATTTTCTCTGTTCGAAGTGTTGTTTTTTGTCTCTGGACTGCAATCGCGGTGCGCGTGATTTTGCAAATCCCTCTCTTTATTTTTCTTCTTATAAAATCTCCAAAACTAACTAAAACATCACTTGCCTTTTCTTTTAAATGACATCCAGTTCTAGAAATCTCCATATCTTTTTTTGGATAATATCTAAAATATACCAGTTTTGCCCAAAATCTAATCTTTTTGGACCATCCAAACTATACACATTAATACTAGTGATTAATATAGCTCATAAGTCTCGTTCACGTTGTAACTTACGTGAAGGGTGGCTATGGTCCTTTGTCAATTCGAGAAAAATATCAAATTTATGACTCTCGATTTTTCTAAACAAAATATTTTTAATTAAATAAAAATCCTTAATTATTAAGGTTAGTTAGTTTTTACCTTAGTTAGTCTTCAGTTAGTAACCTTATTAACTTATTAATTGACTAACTAACTTTTGAACTAACCAACTAACTTTTATTGTGCAGAAATATTACATAATACCCCCTTTCTCCCTACCACTTAAGATTGTGCATTCGGTGGTAGGTTTAAAGAGTCTTTTTAAATGTATTTTTCCTTCATAAAAGCAACAAATACCCTCTTTAACATAAAGATAAGACTAAACTGAGGCTCACCCTCATGCCTCAGCCTTGTTATATATTCACAAACACAAATGTGGATTTTTTCTATTTTTTGGACGTAAAAAACTTATTTTGTTATTTTTTCTAATTTTATCTATTTATTTATTGATAAATATTGATATTTTTTTATTTATTGATATGGACTAGTTGAGATTATTGAGAATTGTTTTTTTAATCATATATCCTACGCGAACACCATATATATAACAAAACCCCAAAACTGTATGATTTCCCTTAAAACTGCAATGTTGCAGGTTTTGCATGTTTATAAAGAAATTATTAGATGATTAATTTTTCTTGATTTCCTTAATATTTTTGATAGATCATAGCATTAACAACCAAAGACAACTGTTTTCAATGATTTACCAATGGAATCTATTATAAAATGATTAAATTTATGACTTACTCACAAAAATGCACTTTATACCATACATATCTCGTGATCGGAGGCCTATTGATGCTTTCCAACAACTACTGATGCTCCTTTCAATCTCGATCTACACTCCTCCATGCTCCAACATCATCCCACGATTGAAATCTTTCATCTCAACCCACCCCCTTCTCTCATTGAATCAACCATGGAAACACACAGCAAGAGGAGAGAGGAGAGAGAAAGAGTAGAATCTGAAATATTCATTTACTACATCATTTTCTAATCGGTTTCTTGCGATGGAAGGCATGGAAATTGTTCATCTCAACCCCTTTTTCAGTCCTCCTAATGCCAAACATTGTAGAAAGCCATTTTTAAATAAAAAAATGGGGCATCGAAAAAAACAACACCTCCCCATACGTCATTCGAATTTTGGGCTTTTTACCCTTTAATTAAGTCATTAAGGCTTAATTACTAAAATATCTAGTTTAATTTTTGAGTTTTCACACTGCATGCAAGTGGTTTTTTGCCAAATAGAGGCCGAAATGAACTTCGATTCAAGATCCGATTGGACAAGCGGCTTCACAACATCGAAATATATCAACTTGGCCTTTGTCATGCACTTTTTTGACTCTCGGATCACATAGCTGCTTTATAATGTGAAACCTTGCAAGGATTAAATGGGGGGGGGGGGGGGGGTCAAACGGACTCCGATATCAATGAATTGAGACTTGCCTTGCATTCTTGGCATCGAACTTTATCTAGGAAAACTCTAGCTCATTGATCTGCAACCGTTTCATTTTCCATGAAAAAATGGTATTTTATGCTCCTAGATACTTTTTGGCATTAAATCAGGCTAAAAAAATCCACTCTCATTGGCGACCATGAGATAGGGCAACTTAGCCCTTCGAATCCCACTAATTGATCTGCACAAACAACAACCATAAAAAGCATCAAGCTACCACAAAACAGAATACACAACAAAGCATAATAACAACTCTCACCCTACCCCTTGATAGAACCAAGGCATGAAAATCCTCAAGGGATAGGCCCAACATAGTCTGACAAAAATCTAGAGTAAGTTGCTAACCAACTACTCCAACACAGATGGGCTAAAAAGAACCATCAAAGAAGTCATCCTAGGTGGTGCCTTGAACTACCTACCTAACTTAGGATGACTGGACTAAGAACTCATACTAGGTGAGGACTCCTATAGCCTGGTCAGTATATATTTTCTTTTTATAATATTTTTCCATCAAGTTTCCATACTTGGGCAAGTTAAAAGGAGGGAGTTAAGCATAATGACCCAAGGAGAACATGACATCAACCTCAAGTCCTGACTCGATACCCAAGAACCTACCAAGCTCTCACAAGAAGGTGACACTTAATCCTTTTCTGTTTTGCTCGCTTTTATTGTCACTCTAACCTTCCTTGGTAATTCTTTTTTGGCTAGATACCATCCCTAGGAAGACAATTCATCACTCATCCCTAGAAACCTACCAGGCCTTCGTAAGGCGATGACCAATTGCTCTTAAGACTTTTCTTTCTTTTCTTCTATTTTAGAGGTTAGAACCCCTTTTTACACACCTCTGTATTATTTTTATTTTTTCAGATCTATTAAAAATTTTCTCTTCTTTTTATGTTAGTAGGCTTCTCTAACTACCTCACACTAGAAGGGACTCTTAGAACAGCTGCTTGGCAGGCTAGCATAACAGGATCACTAGGACTGCGTTCTAAAAATAGGTATTTCAATGTTTGACAATATTTTGATAGGAGGCAGAAGCAAACTACTTGAGCCTCCCTCAGATATATCTAACCTAGCCTTGGGACTTCATGCATTGATTGTTGCCCAACAAAAGAACAAGTCTCCCCAAGTACATAAACACGTATAGTAGAAAAGAAAAGTGCTCATAAGGAAGAACATCACATGGACTTGTCCACAAGAAGCTTCTGTGCAGAAAGAGGCTCTCTCTAGGTTTTGCTAAATCTGTCTAGCACAGTACTAAAACAAAACCCATTAATTGCACCCACATTATACAAACACATGGCCCACTTGGTCTAATGAAATGTGACATTTCACTACAGGATGACTGACCCTCTTAGCCTAACGAAATAATCCACAAAACAACCATTCAACAATGTACTATTGAAACAAACCCTTGGTCCTAACATAACTCTACTGAAGCATAAGACCGACCAAGGGTAACCGACCAAGGGTAAGGGCTCCTCAGGCCCTACACTAAATGCATCAAGTTATTGGCAAATATGACGATAAACAATCTTATGCATCCACCATGATAGAATAGGAAGGTACTCAATTGCTACCTAACTCATAACCCAAACTAGCCATTGATGGCCAAAATAGGGCATGTCAACAAGAAGACCCCAAAGTAGTCCTGAGCTAATATTAGAAGGTAATTGTAAGAACTCCTCCGGACCACAATTGAAAAATACATCTTCAAAAAAAGCATAATTAGCTAGGGAATCTGCAAAGCAATTCCACTATCAAGGAACCAGTTGATAAGTCACTATCTCAAAAATATGCAACATATCCAAGGATGCACAATGGTACATTCGTAGGATGGGATCCCACACACTATAGGTTCCATTCAACTCATTGATTACTAACTACGAGTCACCTTTCACCAATAATCGACGGATACACCACATTGGGCTACATTTAGCCCCATAATCAAGGCCTCGTATTCTGCCATATTATTAGTAAAAGAGTGTCCTAAATATACTCCCATTTTCATAACAACCCTACGTCGGGGATATTTAATGACCACACCAATGCTTGCATGTTTAGTGGGGCCTCTAGAAGCTCTGCCAATATATAGAGTATAGACCTAGTCTTCAGTGATAGGCCACACGCAATACTGATTAGCTCACTCGTACTTATGATAATCAAAGTCAAGCCAAGAGAGAGGATGTATGTCAGGGACAATCCCTTCTTCCTTGATGAACTCAATAGGAATACTTGTTAAAATTATTTGACAATGGTGGCAGTAGACCTTAATATCCCATGTGAAAGATCCATCTTGCCACTCAATAACTTGATAACTTTTACTCCACTAGATCACTCGACCTCGGTGGTAATGCTGCTCTAAATATGGATGCTCAAGATAAGGAATGATTATTCCCATCCGGTTGTCTTGGTACCTACTGCAAGTTAAAGCTAAATCATGAAGGACCTACACAGGCACCAAGTTGACGTTAGTCCTTACACATAGTAAGGCTTAGCTTATTAAAGTTAACATTATTTTTAAACTCCATCCCTTGAAGTCTACTAAAAGGGATGTAGAGCCACTCTTGCCTATACTTACAATTTTATACGGCCCATCCCATTTGGGTTCTAATTTCCCAGGAAATAGCTCACAATGAGCATCATAGTATAGCATCACCTAACCCTTCACAAATTTATATTTCTTAGCTCAAAGGTCATGAAGTGCTTTCATTCTCTTCTTCCCTACCTCTTGATGTAATAAATCTTGCAATCAAATCTTATCAAGATGCGTAAGAGAAATAAATCTTTCTTGCAATGCTTATGTCTCTCTCCCAACGAATGATTGAGAGCAAATCACATAGTGGGATACTCTATTTCCAATGGTAAGGTACACTCTTCTCCATATACCAGCTTGAACGCGTGTGGCTTGTAGCTTGAATGCCATATTTTAAGCCCAAACTACCACATACAATTTCTTATCCTAATCTCACTCACTTTCATACACTATCTTGGATAAGATCCCTACAAACTATTTATTTGTACTCTCAACTTGACCATTTGCTTGTGGATTGTATGGGGTAGTTTTATCGTGTTTAATATTCAAAGCTTTTATCAAGGCTACTATGACCTTATTCAAAAAGTGTGTCCCTTAGTCAAACACTATCTCCTTAGGTGGACCAAACCAGCAAACAATCTACTCCATAATAAAACTAGTCGTCTCCTTAGCATTATCCTTCATCGTTGCTCAAGCTTCAGACCACTTTCCAAAGTAGTCTATCACTACAATGATATAACGCTTTTGCATAGTTGATGAAGGGTATATTGGTCCAAAAAAATTGATACCCCATTTTTTGAAAGGTAAAGTAACTAAAATAGGGTTCAATGACTGCTTATGATTCTCCCTGGCATCGTGTCTTTGACATACATCATAGTGCTTAATATAACTAAAAGCAACCTAGAAAATTGATGGCCACCAATATCCAGCATGGAGGGCTTTATGGGTGGTAAGCTATCCAACAAAATGTCCCTCACATGCTGAATCATGGCATTCTTCAAGAATGAATGGTACCTCATCAGGTACTACGCATCAGTGATAAATCTTGTCCACACCTTTTTGATACAAGACATCCGTTATAATCGAA
Source organism: Lygodium microphyllum (assembly GCF_053477565.2). Taxonomy (NCBI): domain Eukaryota; kingdom Viridiplantae; phylum Streptophyta; class Polypodiopsida; order Schizaeales; family Lygodiaceae; genus Lygodium; species Lygodium microphyllum. The sequence goes on along the minus strand of NC_141157.1, from coordinate 73,445,868 downwards.
AAGCATAGTGCTTGTTGCTACTTAGTCTTTCTCTTCTCAGACTTTGATAGAGCAGCCCCAATCTCTCTTGTAGATAGATAATGTATTATAGCTGCATACCAGGAAGGGATGGAAGCTGTATCAATTTTGAATAGACCTTTGATGTCACTCCCTTCGGCCAGAATTTCCTTTGGCTCCTTGAAATCGACAAGACATTCAACAATACATACCCTGCAGCTTCGACGGCTTACTCCTAATATTGTAATCGAACTCCTGCAAAGTAATTAACCACTTTGCTAAATGGTCAAGTAGTTGCAACTTGTTTATCAACAATCTAAGTCCTTCTGCCTTCATAAAAAATACCACCTTCTCATAGAGAATATAATGCCTAAATTTCTTTGTCACAAAAACCATTCCAATGCACAATTTCTCCATGTAAGTATAGTTGACTTTTGATATTCCCAATTTATGACTAGCAAAGGCTATTGGATAATACCATTTCTCTTCCCAAATTTGGGTTAAATAGCAACTAATACTATGCATTGTTGTTGCTTCTAAAAGTATATAGAAAACTTTACCTCTTTTGGGTGCTTTTAGGATTGATGCTTTTGCTAATTCTTGCTTCACATCCTCAAAATATACTTGACAAGCTTCACTTCAATTAAACAGATAGTTAAAAGATAACATGTTCATCAATGCCAATGTTCTTTCTACGAACGCATTGATAAATATATGATAATACCCCAATGATGAGAGAAAGTTGTGTACCTCTTTTGGAGTGTGTGGTAGACTCATAGCAATTATAACCTTTATCTTTTTAGGGTTAGTTGCAATACCAGCACCTGAGCTAACCACATGGCCCAATAACAACCCATAGGGCACTCCAAAGATGCACTTTCGTCACAATTAAGAGCAATGCAAAACTGTTTGCAATGCTAAAAACATTTCCTTAAAATGATCAGTTCTCTTTCCCCCTTGTGGTGGCTATCCCTAAATCATTGATAAAGACTTTTAACTCCTCTGGGGAGATGTCACCAAAAGTCTTATTAGTTTTACGTTGCCAAGACCCATGCACATTGCATAACCCAAAGGCCATCACATGATATGCAAAGGTACCGAAGACAGTGATAAATATTGTTTTTAGCTTTTCTTCCTCTGCAATAACCATTTGGTTGTATCTAACAAAGCAATCCATAAATGAATAGATTTCCCTACCTGTTAATTGAATTAATATCATATTAATAAATGGTAATGGATAGTAATCCTTAATCGTCTACTTGTTAAGCTCTTCAAAAACTATGCAACGTCAAATATGATTATTATTCTTCTTCCTGATAACAATTGGTGAACACCACTCTCTGTGTTGTACTCAAAATATTAGGCATGCTTTCCACAGTTTTGTCAATTCCTTGAATAGCCCATCCCTTAGTTCGAAAGGTATACACCTTACTTTTTGACACACAAGGCAACTACCTTCCTTTAGGAGAATGATACGAACAACCAAGTTGGGAGGAATACCTCTCATCTCATCATAACTCCAAGGAAAGATGTCGCAAAATTCCTAAATCACGGACACATTGTCCTCTCTTTCTTTTGAACTAAACATGGAACCTAATTTGATTGGCCGTGAATCATTCATTATCCCAAGGTCTAACTCAATTACATTCGCGTCTCTTATCCTCTCCTGAGCCTCTATTGGCTCATTCAAAGTTACTTGATAGATATCCTTTGTGTAGTGGACCCCTCGTTGGATTCGTCACTTGATGATGTCACATTACTAGTTGCATTCTCCAATGTATCTATCTTTGTAGAAGGTAAATGAACTCTCTCACTTTGAGGAGATTCAAGGTAGGCATCTACTACTACGTGCCTAGTACCTCTACCAAAGATCAACCGACCAGGGGGGGTATATCTACTTGACAACCCGCTTGTAAGATCCATGGCTTGCCTAGAAATAATTGATAACTAGTCCACCCCACAAACCTAATCACACTAAAGTCCAGAATGCATTCCACATTGGAAACGATCATGTGAACTTTAGTAATGCACCCTTCAAGTTGTCTTAAACTGTCATCAGCCATTTGGAGAATCGTGAAGACATCTTTTTTTTATTTCTAAACCTAGCCTCTCCATCAATTTTGAACTCATAATTTTGACAGAGATCCCATGTCGACAATAGCATAATCCACTAATATTTCATCAACATATGATGCTACCCTTGGACAATGCTTTTCAGGATGCTTAAATCAATCATCTCCTATCCGTGCTATGCCCAAGGGCTCCATGATATACTTTGTGTGCAGAATCTTCTTAAGCTATTTATGCACTCCTGGGATAACTTAATTAATTGCAAGAGATTTACACCCATCTTAACTTTGCAAAGAGAATTCGCTAAATCAATTTCGTGATAGCTAGCAATAACTCTCTTCTCTCACCATACCATTCTCTCCTTTGGTCTTTGAATCGGCTTTGGTGTCTCTTTCTTGGCATTTACCTCCTTCTTTGGCAATTCCTTAGCCTTCTTGGGATCAGCTTTACCCCCATCAATGGCTTTTAGAGGTCCACCTTCCATGTCAAGGATTAAGGACTTGCATCCCCTTATCATCTTTCTTAGGATTTACCTTGATAGGTTTTACCTTGCCTTTGCCAGTTTCTCTATCTTTTTGACCTCTTGTAATGAACTGTAAATTGGAAGCTTCAGTGCCATTGACACAAATAGCTTTAATAAGTCTGACTCCATTGCCACTAGGCAGCTTCTCTACAATAGCCTTTCCTCTTTGCAATATTTGTTTCGATCCCTCATCTTTTGCTAGAGATTATTCCCTTATGCTTGAGGTTGACTAGACCTAGTTGTTTACCTCCTTGCTTGGAGAGAATTAATCTTGCTCCAATATGTACTAGCTAAGTGGCCAGACTTTTTGCATATGTCACATTTAACATTTGGACAATTCCTAGGAAAGTATTTGCCGCCACACCACTTACAGCTGAATCTTGAGGGGACACCCTCTTCAAGGTGTCGACTCCCTATCAAATTCTGCTGTTTCTTAAGGAAATTGATATCAGCAACTATTTGCCTATATTTTTCGGTGATCATGTCAGTATAGTGCTTCATCATATCCTTAACTTCACCAAGGACATTCGAGGCACTTGACTCATAGCCACAATCGTGTATCTGTCCTTCCATTGGCCTAACCACTTGATTAGGAATTGGTTGTTCATTTCTTGGAACAATATTAGGATTTATTGTTTGGCCTCTAACACTAGGTGGAGTCATTTGACTAGCCATAGGCATGGTCACACTAGGAGGAGTTGGCAACATGGGGCACATTTTGGATCATGCTTCCTCTCCCATTGGCAATACTCATGGGTTCCCCTTGACCTCTGTTTGTCAATTCTAAAGTATTTCCAATACCTAGACTCGGATTCTAGATTCCCCTAGAGGTATAGGTTGCTTGTAATAGCAAATCTACCTCCTTTGCTCTTGTAATAGCCATATCAATGTCAGCAAGAGAAACACTGCTCAATTACACTTGAATGTAAAGTCTAGCCCATGCAAAAAGTATTGCAACAACTAATGAACATAGGTTTGCAACTTATGAAATACTTCCTTCAATTTCTTGGCATAGCCTTGAACATTCTCATGAGATTCTTGATGTGTTACATTGAGAACACATAGCCAGTACACTAACCTCCCTTTCAAGGGAAGACTCTTCAAAAGGCTGCAAAAAATACATCAATTGTAGGTCTGGTTCCAACCTCTAGGCTGTGATATCATATATCCTTTCAAAGTCAAATTAAAGATGATCAAGTGTCCTTCATCTTGGAATCGACGGTCATTAACTTTTGAAACTCGTTAATATGAAGGTCTGCATCTTCCTCTACTAACCCATTAAAAATGGGTAGAGAAAATCCTAAGGCTGGCAAGTCCGACATTCCTGCTTGGGATTGCAATGGCTTGCACCATGACAATCAGATTCACTAAAGGAGTTTGAACAATGGGAACTATACTCCACTCGAAGTGGGCTAATGTAATATTCCCTGCGAACCATTTAAAAAAAAAAACCCCTTAATCAATAAAAATAATTAAAAACAATGGCAAGCCCAGGGATGAGTGGGAGATGACGCGACATCAATGATGAGCTGGAGACGATGTTGGAGATTACAGTGATGAAGATGACGATGAAATCAATGAGGGAAGGGGCAGACGTGTGCCACCTCCAACCCCCCCCCCCCCCCCCCCCCCCCCCCCCAAATAACACCACCCTCCTCCCTATATGAACCCCCCATTGTAAAGGAAGATAAAATTATTACCACCTCTTTCCTCCCTCATTGCTACTAGCCTGAGAGAGAGAGAGAGAGAGAGAGAGAGAGAGAGAGAGAGAGAGAGAGAGAGAGAGAGAGAGAGAGAGAGAGAGAGAGAGAGAGAGAGAGAGAGAGAGAGAGAGAGAGAGAGAGAGAGAGAGAGAGAGAGAGAGAGAGAGGTGAGAAGAGAGAGAAGAAGAAAAAGAAGAGGAAGAAGAGGGAGAGAAAGAAGAAGGAGAGAGAGAGAGAGAGAGAGAGAGAGAGAGTCTCTTTCTCTTCCCCTCCTAAGAGGGTGGTCACACGAATCTTTTTTTCCCCTTTGCCCACAAATCTATTCCCCGTACATCTTGCGAGATTGTCCTTCATCATGCAGGCTGAACTTTCCCCAATTGGCCTTCTTCTCGAGTGAGTGGCGCTGAAGTCTTGTGTGGGTTGCGTCTAAAAGAAGAAAAGACCAAGGATGGCCCCCAAGCAGAAAGTGTCACGCATGGATGGAAAACCCCACAATGAGCAATGAAGCCTCGGGCGAGGGCATCATTGCTGATCCAATTGCGATACCGGTCGTAAGTAATGAATTTGCAAATTAATAAGGTGCTTGCTTTGAGTTCGGCATGAGATGAATTAGGCCCCATGCTATGCCACACAAGAATAGGTCATCGAAAGGGATAGGGTTCATCTCATATTTTTGAAATATGGAGTTTACAAAGCGCAGGTATCAAGAGAAGTAAATTATACCTAGATGCTGTGCAAACAAATTCATAGATAGCATAAATAGCGTATAAGATTCCAAGGCATTATCAACTCTCCTTCTCTTGAAAATGATATATATGTATTTCACCACTCTGAAAGTATGTTGTAACTTGCATGACTAACGTATTGCATGGTAAGTTATCTAGCCTAGAGGAAATTCAATCTTGAGACTCTAATATCTTTGCCCAATCTCTCGCTAATATCTCAAACTACTAGTTCATTGGGATATTGATGTTGTGCGTAGTTAACACAAATAACGATCATAAGGATCAAAATTAAGATGCCTTGAGATCTATCTAATAGCTACTATGCTTATCAATCCAAATTCGGGGATTGGGCTAGATACAAACAACAACTTTGGGCCTCAAAGGAAAATAAAGAGCTCAAGGGTTTAGGAAAACCTTAAGTCGACTGTTTTTGTACTTGTTGAGAAGAAGGCTGGGTTATCGAAGAATGTAAGTGACCTATAGAACTTATGTCGTGTATGGTGTTAAAACTCCTAACATATGCCTTAGCCAGAAGAAGGGTGTGTTAAGTAATTTATACGTAGAACCTCTCTTTGATCCCAAGGGAGAAAGCAAGTACACAATGGAAAGGTTATTGCGACTATTCCTGCAATGTTTGGAAGAGGATACCATTGTTTTTTTTTATTGATCAAACAACATCCTAAATGATTTTGCATTAAACTGATTGTTGGGATGTGATTTGGATGATTATTCCAAGTTTTTGTGTTTGATGGTAAATGCATGGCATGTCATGATTGTGGGAGAGAAGGAAGGAGTCTCACTTGTAGCTTTCTTGCTTGCACAATGGGGGAATACACACAAAGGTGGAGGCTGAAAACAGTTTTCCTCTTCTTAGTTGCGTAAGCCAAAAAGAACTAAAGTACATAGAAAATAGAAGAACCCTATATATGGGTCTCAAACCAAACTCAACTAACTAAGGTGGCATACTAACTGAGCCACGAACTAGAGTAGATAAGGATAGCTGTCATCTAGCTATTATTCATGGGCGGTGTACCAACCGCATCTGCAATTGACAAGTCGGTGACATAAATGCACAACGGTCACCCTGGCATATCACGAGTGGAGCTCGATATCTCAACACTCCCCCTCGAGCTCAATCCCAATTCTTACACACCAAGCAGGTCTCTGAACTTGCGCAGCTTCTCTACGCCCAATGTCTTCGTGAATATGTCAGCTACCTGATCCTCTGTGCTGACATAAACTAGATCAATAAGACCTAGTAAAACCCTCTCCCGCACATAGTGATAATGCACCTCAATGTGCTTTGTTCTAGCATGATAGACTGGGTTATTTGCCAAGTGTATACTATTCATGTTGTCACAATAAATGACAACTGGCCCATCTGTAGGCTGATGCATATCATAAAGTAGCTTATGCAACCAAGCTACCTCACATGCAGCCATTGCTGTGCCCCTGTACTCAGCCTCTATGCTCGACAAGGCAACTGTAGGTTGTTTCTTGCTGCTCCAAGTGATTGCAGTACTCCCAAAAGAGAACACATATCCACTGGTAGATCGTCTATCAAAAATATTACCAGCCCAATCAGCATCAGTGTATCCATACAACTGTATCTGAACCCCAGTCTCATAAAGTAGTCCATACTGCAATGTGGACTTCACATACCTGAGTATGTGTCTAGCCGCATCCAAATGCGGTTTCCTTGGAGCCTGCATAAACTGACTTACCAATCCAACAGCATAGCTCAAATCTGGCCTGGTAATAGTCATATAAATCAAACTTCCTACTATGCGTCTGTACATAGTAGGGTCTTCCAGAAGCTCACTTACATCTGCACTCAGCTTCACATTCTGCTCCAAAGGAACTGAAATAGGCTTACAACCTGTCATCCCATATTTGGACAGCATGTCCAATCCATACTGCCTCTGCAAAAGCCGTATCCCACTTGATGATCTAATCACCTCAATGCCCAAGAAATAACGCAGCTCTCCCAAATCCTTCATCTCAAACTTCTGCTTCAATAGCATTTTTACATGAAGGATATCTTTATCACTGTCACCTGTCATAATCAAATCATTAACATAAATGACAAGTAGCAAAATACATTTCTCTGTTTTTCTTACATCAAGTGAGAAATCTGCCTTGGAAATCTAAAAGCCAATAGTGACAAGATACTGTCCTATCTTGTCAGACCATGCTCTAGGTGCTTGCTTCAAGCCATACAAGGCTTTCTTCAACCTGCAAACAAACTCAAGATGAACAGCATGCACATAACCCGGTGGCTGCTCCATCTATACCTCTTCTTGCAAATCACCATGCAAGAAGGCATTCTTTACATCCATCTGATGTAAAGACCATCCCTTTGATGCAGCCATAGCAATGATTGCTCTTACGGTTTCCATCCTTGCAACCGGACTGAATGTTTCTTCATAATCAATGCCATATGTTTGTGCATACCCCTTGACTACTAATCTTGCCTTGTATCTGTTCACAGAACCATCAGCATTGTGCTTCACCTTATAAACCCACTTACAGCCAATTGCATTCTTACCTTTAGGCAAAGGTACTAACTCCCATGTAGCATTTGCTTCCAAGGCATCCATTTCTTCATCCATGGCTTTCTCCCATTTTTCTTTTCCCATGGCTTGCTCAAAAGATGTGGGTTCTGGTTCCTGTATCACTTTGACCATATATGCATAGTGAATGGCTGTAAATCCATCATATTTCAGCCTATCCACAGGATACCTAGCTCTCGTAGACCTGCGCAAAGTAGGTTCACTCCCAGGTGCTCTCAAAACATCCCTGGTCTTCCTTACTCCAGGTGTAACAATAGAAGGAATACCCAACTCATCATCAATGCTCTGTTCTGAGCCACTGGATTCACCATCCACATAAGAGTGACCTGCATTCACATCAAACATGGGCTGATCTACCTTCTCTTTTCCTTTTCGTGATACCTGCATACCACTATTGGCATTGCTTTGAGAAGATTCTCCTGATCTCAATCTGCCTGTCCATGGCGAAGAATGTGAATCACTGCTAGAGGGCGTTGCAGGTCCACTAACATCTTGTGACTGCTGCTGTGAATTCTGTGCAGTATTACCATTTTGTGCATCTACATTATCAATCACATTTACTGGTTTATACCAGCTACTCATCTCATAAAAAACAACATCTCTGCCTACTGTAAACTTACGAGTAGAAGGGTTATAGCATCTATACCCTTTCTGCTGCTGCAGAGAGTAACCAATAAAGATGCACTTCTCAGCTTTTGGATCTCAACTCATCCGGCACATGAACATAGGCAATGCAATAAAAAATCTTCAAATGAGAAATATCTGGTTTCCTACCAGTATACCTCTCCTCTAGAATCATCCCATGTATTGCTGCAGTGGGAGTCCTGTTCATTATGTAGACTATTGTAGCAATTGCTTCAGCCCAGTAAAAATCTGGCAAGTCTTTTTTGTTGAGCATGGCACGAGATACCTCTCCAATATGCCTGTTTTTCCTTTCTGCAATTCCATTTTGTTATGGGGTATGATTGCATGAATATTGCTGCTTTATGCAATGCTCCTGCAGGAACCTTGCAAACTCATTTGAGAGGTACTCTCCCCCTCCATCTAACCTTAGGCATTTTATTTGCAGGCCTGTTTCTTTTTCAACCATAGCTTTAAGAGTTTTGAAATGCCCAAAAACTTCACTTTTCTTTTTCATAAAATACACCCAAACTTTTCTACTATAGTCATCAATAAAAGTGACAAAATAATGACAGCCTCCAAGAGATGCAGCTTTAGTAGTCCGCACATCTGAGTGGATTAATTCCAATGGCTTCTTACTCTCTTGAACATGTCTGGGAAATGGTTTCCTTGCCTGTTTTCCAAACTGACAGGCTTCACATACCTTATGCATTTCTGCAACCTTGAATTTTGGCAATCCTGCAACAATATTTTGGGCTTGCATTGATTTAAGTCACTGTACATTAACATGACCAATGCGTTCATGCCAGATATCAATATATACAACTACACTGGTCCCATGTGCAAACATTGCTGCACTCAATTCAGGCATGTCTGCATCCAATGTAAACATTCTGCCCTTCTTCTTTCCTTTTTCTATCAAGTGACCTTTATTTTTCATATCCTCAACAAAGCATCCATGGGAATTAAATCTGACCTGCAAGCCCTACTCAACCATTTGACCAACAGAAACCAGGTTCTTGGTGATATTCGGGACATGAAATACATCCGACAGGTATTTCTTTTTCCCATCCTGCATAGACAAAGGAATTTTTCCAATCTGCACAATAGGATGTGTAGTATCATCACCAGTCTCCACAAATCCTGGTTTTTCCATTTTCCTTGCATCATGCATCCATTCTGCATGACCTGTCATGTGGTTTGATGCACCTGAGTTAACATACCACACATCGTTACTTTCTTCTGCACTTGTCACAGAATTGGTCATGTGCTGCACTATAAACAAATGCTCATTTCTGTCATCGCCCTGTCTACTAGAAGATGCATAATTCCCTTGTTGCAATTTTCCATTCATGATGTCATTCTGCTTTTTATAGCAGTCTTTAGTCATATGACCCATTTTACCACAGTAGTAGCATTCAACATTGTTGTTTGCATTTTTGCCTCTTTGCCATCCACCATAACCTCTTTGGCTCCCCTTGCCTCTAGAGTTACCACATCCTCCTCCATAGGACTGGTTTTCTTAAGTTTGCTGCATATTCTGATTTCTACCACGGCCTCCAGATCGGCCTCCTCTACCTCTGCCTCTACCTCTTCCAGCATTTGAATAGAAGACAGCTTCTTTTGAAGTTCCTCCTGAAGAAGATACGCCACCATTTCTCTGCTCCTCAAAAATTAGAAGAGTAATCAACTCCTCAAAATCAGGAAATCTTTCATGGACAGAAATGGATGTTCGGAACTGTGCATAATCCTTTCCTAGACCATTCAAGGTCACAGAAACTAAATCATCATCTTCCACTGGCGACCCAATGGAAGCAAGTGCATCTGCAATCTTCTTCACCTTCATGTGGTAGTCATTGATGCTCATATTTTCTCTTTGTACATTGTGCAACTCTTGCTTGAGCTGCATTTTCCTGGCTTGCGTGTTTGTGCTATACATTTTTGACAAAGTATCCCATGCCTCCTTTGGCGTACTTGCATCTTGAATATGCACAATCATAGAGTCTGAAATGCTGATAGACAGCCAGTACATAACTTTCCTGGCTCTCTCATGCCATGCTTTAAATGCCTGCATTTGCTGTTGATTGGGAACATCAGGAAGAACTGGTTCTTCTTCATTTCCTGCAACAAATTCCCAATATTCTTTTCCCATAAGGAAATTCGTCATTGTAAACTTCCATGCTTGGAAGTTGTTCTTATCAAGCTTTTCAGTGACAATCTGTGAAAGAGAATCAGACGCCATTACAGAACATTGCAAAAAATTCTGTCACTGCAAAGAACACAGCTTCAGCCTCACAAGGGCTAATCTGCAAAACTGACGAAAGTGGTATTTGACCACGCAGTCACTTCCTAGTGACGATTTTGCATCAACAGGCAACAAGGATGATTCTGTAACTCCCAATGTCTCTGCGCACAGGCATACGATGGAATTTCTACAGTAACTTTTCACCGACCTGTAGAACAGTGGTCGCACAGCATAAAATAGGGCCTTTTCTTGAGTGCGTGCAGAAAACTTCCACCTCCAAAACAGGCCTCGAAATGGCCTCAAATAAAAAAAACAGGGTCATCAAGGGCTAAAGCCATATCCTGCAGCATATACTGCCCTCTTGCTTCACCACGAAGGGCATCTCAACCTGAGACAATGCACTCTTGCACTTTTCGGTTGTGCTACCTGCAGAGACTTGCTCCCAAAACAGAAAAATGAAAGCAACACTAGTCCTCTTACCAGAACACTGCGAACTTGGTTTGCTTTCTTGAGCTCCTTACCACAAACAAGGTTCTGGTACCATGTCAGGATTGTGGGAGAGAAGGAAGGAGTCTCACTTGTAGCTTTCTTGCTTGCACAATGGGGGAATACACATAAAGGTGGAGGCTGAAAACAGTTTTCCTCTTCTTAGTTGTGTAAGCCAAAAAGAACTCAAGTACATAGAAAATAGAAGAACCCTATATATGGGTCTCAAACCAAACTCAACTAACTAAGGTGGCATACTAACTGAGCCACGAACTAGAGTAGATAAGGATAGATATCATCTAGCTATTATTCATGGGCGGTGTACCAACCGCATCTGCAACTGACAAGTCAGTGACATAAATGCACAATGGTCACCCTGGCATATCACGAGTGGAGCTCGATATCTCAACATGGCAGGGGTCGTGACAAGTTCCATGGGGAATAAAACAATGTTTTCTTGGAAGATGATATTAGGCTGATTACCTTGATTGTGTTTGATTCTTAATTGGATTAATTAAGGAAGGATATTTTGCACGGGTGGATCATCTCCAAGGTCACGCCGCATTTCAACCCAAGAGGGCACTACTCGATTCACGAGCTGAAGGTCGAGTGGTGAAAAGGCCAACCATATAAGTTGTGTCTCACTCCTAGGTCGCTTGGGGTCAGTGGAGCTTTGGACACCCCTTGCCTAGTCCCGAATGAAGTTGAAGACTTCTGTGAGCCCAACGTTTGTGGCATTAGAAGATTCTATTCTAGATAATGGATGGAAATTATGATGCCATGTGATTTGAATTGAGTACTTCTATTGGAAAGAAGGGGTATATAATTCTCTTGTATGGGTAGAAGACAAAGATTAACGTGAATATAAGTTAAGGAACTTGTTTGAACTTTTTCGTCAGAGGATTGCTTGCTCTGTATTCGTGTCTGTGCCATAAATTATGCAAACAAACCCTATTCCCTAAAATGCTTAATTAATGAAGTTGATTTTAAATGTCACACATAAATGTGATAGGACCTAATTACATAACTATTGAGAGTGGAGAAAAACTGAATTTTTGACTGATTTTTGTTGTTTTTGAGGACTAAATGATTGATTTTTGATGGATTTAGAGTGATGCATGGTTGTTAATGGAAGTGTTTGAGAGTGTTTTGGATGATATTGATTATGTTTTGAAAGTTCATGATTATTCTCAATAGAGATATGAAGCTCTGTAATAATCTGATAGGTTCTGTTGAGGTTCTGATTGGTTCTATATACCTTCTGTATAGCTTCTGTTTTGTTCTGATTATCTTCTGTATGAAGCATGGATTGATGATTGATGAAGATTGAAATCTTTTCGAAGCTTATTGAATAGTTTTTGATAGTTTGGAATGGTTTTAGTATGAGTTATGAGGTTCTGATGACCTTCTGTAACCCTCTGTAGACCTTCTGTAGAGCATTTGTCTCTGCTCTGTCTATGCTCTATAACTGTTCTGTAGCTGCTCTGGTACTATACTATACTGTACTATTCTGTAGATCTTCTATAAGTGTTCTGTAGAATGTATGTGTGACTTTGGGAAAGTTTTCTAACTTTTGGAAATGATGAATCTAAGTTCAAAAGAGCTAAAACAAATGGAAGACGCAACTGCTGAAGACTGAAGAGAAGACTGGAGTGACAGTGACAGTAGTGAGCTGTGAAGGGACACTGTAGTGGCTCTGGTGCCTCTTCATATCAGACATACCTCTTGGGAGGTGCATCCACGACGTAAGAAGGATTATTGAGAGTCATTATGAGAGTATTGTAGTGAGGAGATGATGTATTATTGATAGAGAGAGAGAGAGAGAGAGAGTTAGAGATAGTCAATTCTATCAAAACAGTGTAACTATATATGAGAGATTGAGAGAGAGAACTATGAAGACATTGAAGATGAATAATATGTGATTGATTTCCATTCAAAGATGGTGTATTATTTTATGTTCTTTGTTATATTGAAGAATTCTATGAAGAAGTTGAAGATTATGGTTGATTCTATCAAATCCGTGGGAGATATCTACTATGATGCTGCGTGAAGATTTGCTGTTTTCTTTGTTTTGATGATCAAAAGAATGAAATAAAAGCTTGTTGATGTTACAAGATAGATTTTCTTGCAGTAGAATCTCCTTTTCCTTGGTGTTCCTCTTGGGGCTCCATGTTTTTGGTGCGCAGCCGGGGAAACTTGCCATCAACAAGTATCAGAAGAGGCTGAAAATGAAGGAAATGACATTGCCAAGAAGAGAAGAATTCAATGGATGTTTGCAAAGTTCCTTCTTCCACTGAAGAGTTGGAGATTCTCATTATCAAAGCCACTTTTCACATCTGGAATTTTTTTAAATTAATTTTTGGATTTTTACGAATTTTAAATAAATTTTATCCATTTTTCATGTAATTTTGAATGAATTTTCAAAATTAAAACTTTTTGCAATTTAGTTGGTTTAATTTCCACCTGACAAATATTCCAAAAAAATGGCAAAAATAGGGGAAAATTTTTAGAATTTTTTGTAATTTTTTTGAGTTTAAATGAATTTTTTAAAATTAACTAAATCAATTAAATGCTGTAAATCAGATTAGTTGGATAAGTAAGGTCAAGTCAAGTCAACTAAGTCAAGTTAGTCTAGATAAGTCAGGTAAGTTAGGGTAAGTCAAGTCAGGGCTAGTTAGGTTAGTCAGGGTTGATTAGGTTAGTCTGAGTTAATCTAGGTTAGTTAGGTCAATTAGGTTAGTCTAGGGTTAGTTAGTCAATTAAGTTAGTTAGTCAAGTCCTAACTAACCAAGGTTAGACTAACTAACCTAGGGGGTTAGTGGGGTAAGCAACTAACCATGGGGTAGTTAGTAAGGGTGAAAACTAACTAGGGGTTAAGTTAGTGTGGGGAGCTAACTGGGGTCAACTAACCCTCGGTTAGGTTAGTGGGGGGTGGAACTAACCTGAGTTAGGTTAGATGGGACCTAACTCTAGTTAGGTTAGTAGGGACTAACCCTAGTTAGGGTAGTGGGGACCTAACTCTAGTTAGGTTAGTTGGGACCTAACTCTAGTTAGGTTAGTTAACTCTAGGGAGGTTAGGTTGACTTTAGTGGGGTTAATTAACTAAAATTGGGTTAGCTTAACTAAAGTTAAGTTAGGTGAACTAAAGTGAAGTTAAATTAACTAAAGTTAAGTTAGTAACCTGGGCAGAGGTGGTGGTGGGAGGAGGTGGTGGTGGGGGAGGGTGGGAAGAGGTAGCGGTGGAGGGTGGGGAGGAGGAAGAAGAGGTGGAGTCGGTGGTGGAGCACGGCGGTCTGCGGGAGGAGAGGCGGCATACGTCGCGACAGGAGGTGGAGTCCTTAGCGGCGACGGTGGCGGGCGCTACGACAAGAGGCGGCGGCCAGACTCCACGACGAGGGCGCTGCAATAGGGGAAAAGACGGCCAAGGGAGGGAGAGAAGAAGGAGGAGAAGGAGGGAGAAGAAGAAGTGGAAGGAGAAGAAGAAGGAGGGGGAGGAGAAGAAGAAGAGGGGGGAAGGAAGAAGGGGAGGAGGAAGGGGAAGGAAGAGGAGGAGGAGAGGAAAGAAGAGGAAGGAGAAGGAGAGGAGGAGAGGAAGGGACGTGTCGGCCGACAGGTAGGTGGTTTTTTTTTCTTCTTCTTTTTCTTTTTTTTCTTCTTTTTCTTTTCTTTTGTCTGGTACTAAGGAAGGTGCATTGTTGGGCTTCCAATCTCGTGTTCATAGCCTCTTCCTTGCTTTTCTCTAATACTCTTTCACCCTTGTGCATGGGCTAGACGACTTGCCAGGTCTTTTACTCTTCCTTCACTCTGGGTCACCCACGCTTCGGCCTTCTATTTCATCTCCTCTAGGCTCTCACTCTGCCTTTGGGCTAAGGTCGTTATCATTGGTTCTTGGTCTCTTCACTTTTGGGTCACTTTTTCCTTCTCCTCCTCAAAGTACTTGATTTCTCTTTCCATCCTTCCTTACTCCTCTATCTCCATTAGCAATGTATACCTCATTTTCTCCATCTCTCTTTGATGCTCTTCTCCTACCTCAACTATCTTCTCTGCTTCTCCTACTGCGAGTTGATCCATGGCTTCTTGAACTCTTCTCATCTGCCTTGTTAGGTATTTGTCTTATGATTAATAGCTTGTATTGTCTCTGTAAGCCAATTAGCTCTTGCACTTCTTTTGTGAGCCTTTGTTGGCACCTATCTTTGTCTCTTTCTTTGGCCTTGAGCTCTACCTTCAGCTCGCTTATCTCTTTTTGATAGCCGGTCACTTGGCGAGTCCTCTCCAGCTAAAAGGCTGCCAATGTTTCTCTTCCAACTCAGCCACAATTGTTTTCTTTTCTTCCTTAGCCCTCTCTAGTTGTGAAAGGAGCTCTTTGATGTACTCATTGTAGCTCACGGAGGATGGTGGCACTGCTATAGGAATGGGCATTGTGGATGCCTCTATTTTTTGCTTCTTTGGGTCATGTCTTGATTTAGCATTTGCAGCTGCTTGGGGGACTCTTGGTTCCAGTTGTAGGGGCTCCTCCACTTGAATCTGAAGCTATCTCCTGTGCTTTATTTATTAGGAATTGCACCCAAGCCATGAGATTGCTTGCATCCACCATGGTTGAGGTGCCTTGGATGGATGCGGTAGCTGGGGTAGTAGGCACAAGAATAGATGGGATTGGATATAACAGGCTCATCGCGGGCTCATGGCAGCCAACTCCTCCTACCATGAGGGCTACTCTACCGACATGCGTAATGCTTGTGCCATGTCTTCATCTTCCCTTCTGTGTAGCTCTTCTACTCTCCTCTTTCTTTCCTCTTTGGCTCTCTTAGACTCCTCTTGTATCCTTTGCAATTCGGCTTCTTCTTTCCTCTGTCTCTCTGCTTCAGCCTTCTTTGACCCTTTCTGTGTCTTCTGCAAGTCGGGGCCTTCTCTTTTTTCATCATTCTCTCCCTGGCTTCTTGTTGCTACTGCTTTTGGGAAGTCTTTTTCTTTGGATTTTGAAGCCCTCCTCAACCAGATTGTGTCTCCTATTCTTCTCCCTCACTTATTGTTTTTTCACTAGACTATTCTTGCTCATAAAGCAGTGGCCTCTCAGGTGCTTCTCCTACTTCCTCTACACCTACCACCTCTCACACTGCCTCCTAGATGAGGGCAATTAGTACTCCACCGAATTGTATGAATGAAGCTTTTGAGGCACGTTTCTTTCTTGCTTTCAGCTTTTGATGATGGGGACTCTTTGCCAGTTGGCCTGCTCCCTAAGGCTAGTGGTCGATCGACCATCTTTCGCACATAGCCATTCCAGTCAATCTCATCGGGTGAATGAGGCACTCCAATCTTGTGCATGAGTGAGTTGTACCCTTGACTTGAAAACAACATATGGATGACGGCATGGAGTCTCACTTCAAGGTCAAGGATATCTTGGATGTTGATGCCTTCATTGGTTAGGACTTGGTCTTGTTCATCTTGAGCATGGCATAGACATCTCTTTTTGGTCTCCTCTCCACCTTGTGTGCTAACCCTAGTGCATTCTCCACCAAGGCCTTGCTTAGTTCTACCTACACTTGTTTGGCCTCTTCGCCTCTTCCCACAGTCACGATGCCACATGCTTTATTAGAGTTGTAGGTTCTCAAGAACTCTACACACCGATTGTAGTCAGCCTCTTGCCCAAACTTCTCAACATACTTTGCTAGGTTGCACTGTTCTATGATTCTTATGGCTACTTCATCCTTGGCCACCAACTTGTCGACATTATGGATAGTCCTGAACTTCAATTGATCATGGGCCCGATTCTCGAGGGCGATTTTGTATCATCTTCCCTCTTCTTTTGTCAATGAAAGTCGATGGGTGCGGTCTTGCTGTCTTGCCATTTCTAGCTCCTATTGTAGCACAACAAGCTTCCATTAGTTTATTTGCAAGATCGCTTTCTCCACAAGAAGGCAAAGGGATTGCAACAAGATTTTCACTTCAATGAATTCATTTATTCCAAGCAAGAATTTTCTCCTCATTCTTTTTAAGTATAAAATCACTTTTCTCTTTTTTCTGCTTTTAAGTTTCAGTTTTGAGGTTCTCTTATTGTTTCTTTTTCCCTTCCATACTTGTTCAGTTTGCTTTTTGGTGTTTTTATTTCCAATCGTGTTTCACCTTATCCCCTCCCCCTAGGAATGATGTGAATCCTTTCGAGGATTATATATTAAAGGGTTAAGGGCATTGAATGCATGCTTAGGGTGCTTTACTTTCGCATGAGCCAAGTGTAGAAGTGCGGGTTGTACTCCAAGTTAGCATAACGGTCCATGTTGAAAGGTCAGATGCCTATGTGAGTAATGTAGGTGAGGACATTTGTTAGGAAGTAACCTAAGTCAATTTTGATGGCAATGTGTAGCTCTTCCTCAGTAAGGATGAGATCTAAATAGGGATGGGTCATGACATGCTCTTCTAGAGGTCAATTGTGAGTAATGGCCAATACCCTATAGAAGGTGGGAGCTACATAAGTTGGGTCATACTCATGGGTTTTGATTGTGCATCTCTGCTTAACGTTGGTCATAATTTGGCAGCCCTCTTGCTCCCATTGAAGGCAGCGAGTATACAAATTTTCCAATAAAGAGGAGTCATTGTCGGCTAGGTTTTTCAACTCTTCAATTTCTTGGTTTGTGGCAAAGATCGTGCTCTTGTCATAAGATGTGAGGAGTCATTATTTGCACACTTGCTTGCGAGAAATTTTATTGGCAATTAACTCTTCAGCTGCCATGGGGGCCTTAACGAACACAAATTTTGATTCCTCCCAAGTGCAAGGTAGTGTTATGCACTTCTATTGCTAAAGGCTCTTCTAAAAGACCTAAGTCTAATCACCCATGACTTTTAGCAAGCATGGTAAATGTAGCATCCAAACGTCGAATCCAAGTGAACAAGTCATCCCCCGTATTTGCAACTAAGTCAAAGGCCAAGATAAGGATGGATCGCTACTCATAAGAGGGTTCAAGTCCTGCAAGAGATTGGGGTTTGAATGGACTAGACGGCTTAGCAACTTTTGGCTACGACTTTGGTTGATCTTGAAGGTGTGGTTTAGCCTCTTGTGCAATAGACATGGTTTGTGATGATGATGTTGTGATGTTAGATGTTTTTGATGCCCTTGGGACACTAGCAGTGCTAGGTTGAGGCAGTTTGGAAGCAGCAAGCTACAATTTCTATCGATAGACTTGTTAAGGATCTGTAGGCTTAGCAGTTTTGGGCTCTATAGGCTTCACAACTTGAGTCTCATGTGGTTTTGGTTCCTTAACTATTGTGGGGTCTTGGGTAGACAAGTTCGAGGGCGGCGCTTGAGTGGTGCCCTTGGCAATCTTGGCTTTAGGTACCCATATCCAGGAATTGCCCTCATCATAGCCTTGCACTTACAATAGGGTTTTGGGGACCCTTGACCATTAGTCTATGCCTATAATGTCTTCTTAACCTCCTAGGTCTCGAGTATGAGTTTCTAGCAATGCGAGGTCATGTATGCTTATTTCTAGGTGGCGGTCCTCCTTGGTGCTTAGGCACCCATTTGAACTTGGGTTCATTGACCTTGGTTACACTCTCGGCGGTTTGCTGGTGTTGAGGCTTGGCAGGTTGTGACCAGTCACGACCCCCCTCCTTAAATTTGGTTGTAGGTTTATCTATCAGTGGCTTTGTAGGATTTGATGGAGTCACACTACCCTTGCTGAAAGCTGTATCATTGTGCATATGTTGTCAATGGCAAGGTAAATGCAATGCGACTCATAATCACACTACAATATGCCTACTTCTTAAATGTGCGTCCTAACATCCATTCCTTACCAGCATCTGTTGTGCTTGGCAACACATAAAATACCATGCATGTGCTCTCAAACTTGATAGAGACTGCAACTTTGCACTTTTCCAAATGTGGGTATGATTGACCCCGTGGGTTGTAGTTGTGGTCGATCAATGAAAGTCCAATGATTGTGAGTTAAGATATTAAAGTCAGCCCCCTCATTGGTCAGTGCATCAAAAGTATACATTTGTTGGGCAATGACCATTATGCATAGGTAAGCAGGTGTTACTACTTCCTCATCTTTGTCCTGAATCTCTATAATTATGGCAACTTGTACGTTCACAAGGGACTCTAGCATCGGAGGCTTGTGCAATGGATGCATGGGAGGATAGTACTTCTTTATGTGGCTACCATTGAAGAAGCCTATGCCCTCTCCGTCTAGGGTCTCGAGCTCTACATTGTCAGTTTGATTGATGGTGTGGATTCGAAAGGGCCGTAATCCCCTAAACTTCATCTTTTTCTTATGGCCTTTCACTGAGTATAACAATACTAGGTCACCTTGGTCGAAGTCTCACTACTTGTCATGCTTGTCAAACCAACTCTTATGTCATGCCTTTTCGCAAATCAGTGCATGGGTAGCTAGAAGTCGAGTCTTTGATAGATGTTCTAGCTCAACTAGGCACTCCGTCCATGCCTCCTTTCCATCGCATCTCTCTTGGATGGCTAGTCTCAAGCTAAGGATAAAGAATTCCATTAGTAGAATGGCTTTAGTGTCATGGGTTAACTTAAAGGGAGTTTCCCCCCCTCCCCCCCCAACAATCATTTTATAGGCTGTTCGATAGGTCGTTAAGGTTTCCATCAGCTTGTTGTCCCAATCATTGTGCGAAGGTTAGGACATTCATTGAGATCTTATTTGTGGATTCAACCTGGTTGTTTACTTGAGAGTAGTAGGGTGAAGATTTCTTATGGATGATCAAGAAGGTAGATAGGAGGTGGGCAATCACTTTGTTGATGAAGTGTGTGCATTTTTCACTAACTAGTTCAATGGGGCAGTCAAATTGCGAGATCACATGCTCCCATAGGAACTCGATCATGGTCCTAGTGTCATTTTTCCTAGTGGCTCTTGCTTCTACCCACTTTGTGAGGTAGTATGTGGCCTGCAAGTATTGTGTTGGAGGACTAATTGGTCCAATGAAGTCAATCCCCCATTTTTCAAATGGTTACCTTGCAATGATTGGGGTTAGCTCCATCCTATCCTTGCAAGCAAGGACCTTGGTATCTTGGCACTCATCACCATGCTTCACAAATCATGCTTCACCATGAAAAAGCATGGGCCATCATAGTTGAGACTACAACACTTTGTGTGCTGTCATGTCTCCACTAAAGTGTCCTCCAGCGATTCCACCATGTGCCTCCGCAAGTACATCATGTATCTCATGTTCGCACATACATCATCAGAGTAAGCCATCTTGCCCTAACCTAAAAAGCTGACCGGCTATCAATGGATAGGGTTGTATCTTGATGATAAGTTGCCTAAGCCAAGCTTCTCAATAGGTCTTTCGGGTAGTCCATGGCTCTAGCACTTGAATTATGTCATCTGCCCAATATGGTGTCAAGTCGGCTCTAAATAAAACCTTATCGCTAGATAGGTTAAAAAGATGCGCGTCTGGTAAGTCGTCTACAATACCTTGTCCAATGGCTTCTCCAGTGCGTATGTCGGACATCTGATTAGCCATGTAATATTGCTTCCCCTTGTGTACAACCACACAGAGAAGTTGAATTCTAGCAAAAGTAGTAGCCACATGGCTATGCATTTAGTAGCGCAAGGTTTATTTACGATATAAAACAAAGCCTTGATTGTCTATGAAGAAAGTGAAAGGCATAGCTAAAAGATAATGCCAAAATTTATTCACAGTAAACACCACGACCAAATCTTCTCTCTCAATTGTGGAATATTTTGCCTCACTATCCATGAGTTGTCTGCTTGCAAAGCTCACTAGACAGTCTAGGTTGTGTTCCCAAATGTTGAAGAGAGAGAGAGAGAGAGAGAGAGAGAGAGAGAGAGAGAGAGGTGAATATTCAAACATTACAATTATAATTAGACCATACAATTAGAGAATATTACTCTCTCGTGCACTACACTACAAAAATAAAAAAAGTTGCATCCACATTGCAAGACATGATAATTCTTTATACAGATCAAACCTCAAGAAAGAGGTATCACATCATTGCATTAAAACCAATATAAGCTTCACAAAAAGGAAGCACACGTCATTGTCAAAAAAACATTGGTCCAAGCACTTTCAAGTAAGATATAAGTGAGACGATAATAGATCATAAGCCCCAACCAAGCAAATCCTCCTCAATTGGGACCGTTCATTTGACGACTCAATTGTTGTAGCAAGGCATTGAATGTATTAACATTCATTTGGAACTGCAAAAACGGCAGTCGACAACCCCTCTGGCAAATCATAGGCTTGTGGTCATCTCCAAGCCCCCAAAACGATGCCCACATATCATTCAACAATAGATTCATCAACCTGCTTGTCTCAGAGACAATTGCTGAAAGTTCCCTTACTTCACCACCTAAACCACTCGAGACTTGTTGAAGAACACTCTGGGTGTGCTTTGTCGCACACAACACCATACAAACCTTTAGCTTGTTCATGCAACTCTACAGAGTAAATATCAAGTGCATGATCGACACATGTGGATAAACTCATCTGCAATTCCATCAACTCATTCATCTTGGTCTCGAGGCGTTTAAACTCCAAAGAACTTGAAGCAGCCTTTGTGTTTCTTCGGATCGTTGATGTCCTTATGGATTTACTAACATGCCCTCCCTGTTGCCTCGCCACTTCTTTCATCTTTCGCATATTAACTTTATTCACTCTACTAAACTCCACATTTTGGCTGCAACAAAATACACAAATGACTATCTCCCCAAAAAGAACACAATACCTTGGCAAAAATACAATTATTAGAATGACTATCTCCCATACCCATGCGAATGGCTCCAAGCAGGCAAGCGTCGAAGAGATGATGTTGTGGCTGTTTTCTTTGATTCAACCAAATCAATTGCATTCAATGGAGTCGAATGCACTATGTCTGGAACATCGTCCATAGCTTTGCTTTGTTCCATGATGACTACATGAAACTTTCAATAGAGTATAAGAGTCCCAATAGAGAAATCTCAAAGCCATTGAAGACAAACACATTTCCAACTGAAAACCCTAAATCGAAAGTGTCTCAGACTCAAAGACAAAAGAATAGTCATGCACGAACACATGTGTAAACAATCATGATGAGCACATACATACACAGTGCTCGCCAAAAGCCAATTAATGATTCCCCTCTCCAATGGATGTCCATTCATCCACATGTGCACATGACACTCACCAAAGGCCCAGCAAGCATCACTCAAACTTGAAGACATGTTAGTCTCGATGATATCCTAGACTCGAAAGTGAAAAAATACACATGTATTAAGCCCAACACGCATAACCAAATGCATATATAGCCATGCCTTACCTCCTCTCCTCCGACGCTCTCTCTCTCTCTCTCTCTCTCTCTCTCTCTCTCTCTCTCTCTCTCTCTCTCTCTCTCTCTCTCTCTCTCTCTCTCTCTCTCTCTCTCTCTCTCTCTCTCTCTCTCTCTCTCTCTCTCTCTCTCTCTCTCTCTCTCTCTCTCTCTCTCTCTCTCTCTCTCTCTCTCTCTCTCTCTCTCTCTCTCTCTCTCTCTCTGTGCAAGCCCTACTAATGGATGTTCATTCATCTAGATCCATACATAGGTCTTGTCAAAGGCTCGAATATGTTA
Source organism: Lygodium microphyllum (assembly GCF_053477565.2). NCBI lineage: Eukaryota > Viridiplantae > Streptophyta > Polypodiopsida > Schizaeales > Lygodiaceae > Lygodium > Lygodium microphyllum. The sequence continues at coordinate 73,423,368 of NC_141157.1, read as the reverse complement.
AAGATCCAAAGATGTTCGACGCTCAAAGATGAATGAATACCAAGGTGAAAATATGGAAATATAAACTATTAAAATGAGATAAAAATTTCTTAATAATTTGGAAGAGATAGACAATGTTTTTTAAAATGGAGATTTTCATCAATCGAATAAAACACAACTCATTTAAAAAGTCTTGCAAAGATTATATATATCAAGTATGTGGCGATTTTCAATTTGGAAGAGATAGACAATGTTTTTCAAAATGGAGATTTTCAAGGATGTGCTTATGCAGCGGCGACTCATCCAAGTTAACATTGCCAAAAACCTGTCTAGATAAAATTTGAAAGAAGCAAATTGCACATCAAGGGCAATGCTCTCGAGTGAAAGGGAATTAACCCACACGGTGATTCATATGGGTTAACATTGCCGAAAACCTATTAAGAGAAACTTTCAAAGAAGTAAGTTGCACATCAAGGGAAACATTTTCATTCTTGTGAGCAATCAACTCACATACGCCATTCTCTATACAACTAGCACTGTCAATAAGATCTTTCATCTTCTCATCATGATCATCCAAGGATCCAATACGTGGCCAATACTTTCGAACATGGTCATATATCTCCCCTATGTAACCCTTGATTTCTTCCAACTCATCCTGTATCCTCACCTCATCACAAAGGTTTCCTTTGTATTTCTCCTCCAAAATTCTCTCAATCCTCTGTAGACGGCTATCAATGCTCTCACCAAGAGAAACCTTTCACGTCAAAATAGTGCCTTTACTTGCTTCTCAAGCCCATCCAAGCGATGAATGACTCTAAAAAAACTAACAGAACTTTCATATCCTCCAACATGCCTGAGTGCACGACGAATTGCCTTCTTCCTTATAACCTCTTTCCCTTTGCACACATTCATTTGCACACTGGGAGCGCACTGCACAACATTTGCTACAGACACATTTTTGTCCTCCATGCTGCGCAAAACACATGCATCAACATCAAGGTGCATATCAACTATTCTTATCTTATCTTAAAAATTAGAAACAGTGGAAAATCCTAAATGAAATTAGATTAACTTCCAATGCATTAAATTTAAACATATGTGCATTAGACGATATGATTGACTACAATAGAATTTGCTATAGTAAGTAACATTTAGAGTGAGGTTTCAATTTGTTTATCCCACGCATAGGACTCAAGTGGGTCTTCAAGATGCATTTGGATTATTTCAAGCAAATTCTCATGGCTCCCTAGCTAAGAGATTAGGCTTTTTGTCACAATGGATGTATCCATTTCATGATGCAAAACCCCCTTGCATAATGAGAAAAGTCAAGGATCAAAGCCAAGTTGGTATTTTAAGTGGTGTACCTAATGTTGCATGGTGCACACCACACAATATCCTTTCTTAGAAAATCATGCCCCAGGACAATGCAACATTCCCCACCCCTACCAATAAAACTATAGTTCACACACTAAACAATCTCCTAAGTTTAAAAACGTCAATAATGGATTTTTAATGCCATGAAGGGTTATTATATCCATGCCAACCCCACAAATCACAATGAGTTCTGAAGGATAGTTGTACCTCTCAATAATGAAAGTCACGACCACAAATAAGTAAATAGTAATATGATATAATATAATACATATATATATCTTATAAAGTTACTACAAAACCTTCCACTCCATAAAATACACGTGTATTAGACCTTAGTTTGTATGATGCCAATAAAAATATAGCTCACACACTAAATAACTTTCTAAGTTTAATAATGCCCCACAAATCACAATCGGTGAGGCAAAGGATAGTTCTATCCACTCCATGTCTTAAAACACATATCCTAAAACGTTTATTAGTAAGATAATAACAATAATAAAATAAGATAACAATAACAATAAACTAATAACAATAACAATAATAACTAAACTAATAATAATAATAATAATAACAACAAACAACAATATCTAACCAACAACTAAACTAATTAAAATAACAACTAAACTAATAACACTAACAATAACAATAATAACTAAACTAATAATAATAATAATAAGAACAAACAACAAAACTAACTAACTATTAACTATTAATTACTATTACTATTTACTACAACTATAACTAATTATTTTATATTATCACTATTAATATTATTTAATATTAATATTAATATTAATATTATTATTAGTTATATATATATATAATAACAATAAACTAAACCAACAAAAATAAAATAAAAACTAAACCAACAATTAAAATAACAATAACAATACCACAATAAACTAATAATAAATGGAATAATAACCAAACTAATAACAATAACAACAACAACAACAATAATAACACTAACAAAAATAACAATAACAACTAAACCAATGAAAAGTAAAATTAAAATAATAATATAACCAATAAAAAATAACACATACAATTAGTAATATCTAAATAAAATAATACCACAATAAACTAAATAAATAATAATAGAACTACATAACTATAATTATAACTAACTATTAACAACTAGTTAAACTATTTAGCTATATAATATAATAATAATACAATAAAAATATAATAATAATAATATAAAGTGATATAACATTCATAACTATATAATTATATATATAATATAATAATAATAATAATAACTATGACTATATAATACAATATAATAATATAAAAACAATAATATAATAATAACTAACTATTAACTATGTTATTATTATTTATTATCTATATTATTAACTATACTATTATTATTATCTCTATTTGTTACTCTATATCCATCAATATCTATATTTATTATTAACTATACTATAATATCTATATCTGTATCTGTATTTATAATTAGTCTACTATACATAAACAATACATTAATAATACTATATATATAATATAATATAATATAATAGTCCATACTTTACAGGCATAATAATAATAATAATAATAATAATAATAATAATAATAACTAAAACAAGATCTAAATCTAAATAAAATAATACCACAATAAAATAAATAAACTATAAACTAATAATACATATAATATAGTATAATAATAATAACTAACAGTAACAAAGCTAAAATACCAACCATTAATAAACAATACAATAACTATAATAATATAATATAATAATAATAATTAAAATAATATCTAAATCTAAATAAAATAATACCATAATAAAATAAATAAACTATAAACTAACAATACATATAATATAAAATAATAATAATAACTAACAATAACAAAGCTAAAATAACAACCATTAACAAAACTATATAAATAAAATTAATAATAATAAAGTTAAAATAACAATCATTAACAAAACTATAATAATAATAAAATAATATCTAAAACTTATCTTAATCTAAATAAAATAATATCACAATAAATTATAAACTAACAATAAACTAATAAACAATACAACAGCAATTATCATCATAATAATAACAAATAACAAATAACAAACTAACAATACATATAATATAATATAATAATAGTAACTAACAATAACAAAGTTAAAATAACAACCATTAACAAAACTATATAACTATATAACAATAACAACAACAACAACAACAACAACAACAACAACAATAATAATGTAATAACACAATAATAATAAATAATACGACAACAATAATAGTATAAATCTTATCTTAATCTAAATAAAATAAAAAATAATACCACAATAAACTATAAACTAACAATAAACTAATAAACAATACAACATTAACTTTAACTTTAACTAACAATAGTTAATGTTAAAGTTTATTAACTATTAACTTTAACTATAAGATTAACTATAACTATTAATTAACACAAAGAGAGAGAGAGAGAGAGAGAGAGAGAGAGTATGTGTGTGTGTGTGTGTGTGTGTGTGTGTGTGTGTGTGTGTGTGTGTGTGTGTGTGTGTGTGTGTGTGTGTGTGTGTGTGTGTGTGTGTGTGTGTGTGTGTGTGTGTGTGTGTGTGTGTGTGTGTGTGTGTGTGTGTGTGTGTGTGTGTGTGTGTGTGTGTGTGTGTGTGTGTGTGTGTGTGTGTGCGCTCGCCCATGCTTGGCCACACCCCTGCCTTACCTACCCGCGAGAGAGAGAGAGAGAGAGAGAGAGAGAGAGAGGGGGGGAGTCCACACCTGGCCCCACGCCCACGCTTGGCTCGTGCCTTGCCTGCCCATGAGAGAGAGAGAGAGAGAGGGGGAGCCCACGCTTGGCCCCACACCCACGCCCCACGCCCGTGAGAGAGAGAGGGGGGGCCCACACCTGGCCACTTGGCGTCTGCCCGCAAGAGAGAGATAGAGAGAGGGGGAGCCCACGCCTGGCCCCACACCCACGCTTGGCCAGCTGGCATCCTGCCACAGAGAGAGAGAGAGAGAGAGAGAGAGAGAGAGGGAGGGAGACTTGCACCTGAGCGAGTTGGCTCCCATGCTCCAAGCAATTCCAAGGGATTCCAAGTGTGCTCCCCTGCTGAGTGCTCCCTTGCTCCAAGCGTGCTCCTCTGCTGCTCCAAGCAATTCCACCCTGCAACCAAGCAATCAAAAAGAGAGATAAAAAATAGATATAGATGTCTCTCACTAATCACGAGAGAAAGAGGTCGTGGGGTATTAAAGCCACGTTAACCTCCCTCGACCCTGCATGCATGCAATTCAAAAATTCAAAAATAGGCTTGGGGAAAGAAATGGAGGTTCGGGAGACACCGAACCTCCAGCCAAAATGATAAATAGATATAGATGCAACGCATAGTGAATGGTGCATTCTAGGGTGCAGATCACATAATTTTAGAATTAGTGCCCATTGACTAAGAGTTTTTGCCATACTGTGGTTTCTTACATTTTGCATGTAATCTTTTTAAAAAGAGAGAGAGTTTGTGAGCAAGTGACTATGTGCATGCATACATGCACGCACATGTGTGCATGTGTGTGTCCTTTTTTTTACTCTTCTCTTGCGTTGATTTACCTTCTAGAAAGAGAAAAGAGAATGTGATTTCTTCTTTCAAGAGAGACTCCCTCTAGAGGGTGCACCTATGAAAAACCGTCCATATTAGATGTGTTCAAATGGTATTAAAAAACCAAATTGCTTACATGTTATAAGATGACAAAATGACCCTTTTTTCCTCTTCCTCTATAGGTCTACCCTGGATTACGGTCCTGGTGAGTAGATCGTAGTCGTGGACGAGTTCTTGGACCGAGGTTGGAAATTCTCCTAAGTCTAATTGGTTTTCCCCTTGGTCGCCTCTTGATCCCGACATTGTTTCTGCCTCCAGCTCCATGAGATTGTCAATGAATCCAATTAGCTCCGGTAGCTTCCACTTCTCTATCTTGTTGCTTCCCGTGTCTTTGTGTTTTCTCCAAGTACTACTAGTAGGGCGCTCAGGCACCTGTGTAAGTCTTGGGGTCTTCTCCTACTAGTGGGTTCCTTAATGTTATTAGGTATCCAGATGTGTTCCTTGTTATTTGAAAGCAGCGGCGATCCTTACTCACACGTTGTGCTTAGTGCTTTCGTGGTGCTTGGTGCGAAAACAGGCTTTTCTCTTTTGTTGCTTTGCAGGTTTAGTGGAGCACAAGAGTGAAATGTCGATGCAGGAAGCGTTTAATGCAAACTCCACCTTGTTTCTACCCACGTTCTTAGCCTAATTTGAGTTTTCAACTCGGTTCTCGGCTATTCTACGGTCTTTCTGCACCCTAAGTTCGATTAGTCTCTTTGGTTCTAATGGTCAAACTAGGTCTTGGGGGTGTTCAGGGTTGCTTCTTGGGGTCAGATCTGTGGCAAGGTCAGCAAAAGATCCTTATCTTTTTGTTCTGGCAAGATGGTCCGATTTTGGGAATCGGACAGGGATGGTCCGACTTTGGGAGTCGGACGGTCCTTAGTGCACTTACATTCATTGAGGCACATTTGCTCTCTCTCTCTCTCTCTCTCTCTCCACGCATTTTTAAAATTTGCATTCCTCAATTTATCAATACACATGATTTATGCAACCACTAGGCCTATGACCATGCATTTACTTTACATTCTATTATTTGTATGAAGATAGTAAAAGCAACATTATATCTAAAAATGTATATTAGCAATAAGAATACCCCACATGATATATGATGTCACTTAGCAGTTCTAGTTTATCATCTATCAGTGATAGCTCGGTTTTGGCTTGGTTTTCTTGTTGCTATACCTTATTTATAGCAAACTGTAATTGCATATTTTAGTAGTTTTCACAAGGGGAGTCACTTTCGTTTAATAGTCATTTATTCATACTTTGTGGATAGCTTCTTGGTTCAATAGTTCCTCTTCTTTTCAGCTTGATCTGGCAGTGGTTTTATGATTGATTTGTAGGTTATTACACCAACCAACCTATTTTCCCCTTTTGTGCATTTACTTGGTCTCAATATAGCTGACGGTTCCAGTGATAGCATTATCTTTAATATTAATATTGACAAGTTGGATGGCACCAACTATAGAATTGGAAGGCCCAAATCTAGCAAGTTCTAATGCATAAAATGCAAGTTAAGCCTTTGAAACATGAGGGTGTCAAGTTTGAACATATTGATACAAAAGATTGGGCTGAATTAGATGAGCTATGTAAGTCCACCATAATATTGTGCCTCTCTAAGCAGGTGTTCTATAATATTGTCTCTGATTGGCAATCCACATGGGACTTATGGAAAAAGATTTGCAATGTCTATGTCAAGCAATGCCCCACTTCTCAGATGTACTAGAATGGCTAAAGCAACTCATGGACCTTTGCATGAAGGAGGGCACTACCATGTAAACCCACTTAAATGAGTTTCATTCTATTCTTAGCCAATTGTCATCGCAAGGGATTGAATTAAAGGGCAATCTCTCCCCTTTCTTCCCCTTGGTTACATTGCCGAAATCATGGGATACATTTTTTACTACTATGTGTGTAAACATGCCTACTAATGGCCTATAATTACAAGGCGTAGAGGTTGCACTCTTGAATGAAGAGGTTAACAGATAGAATGTCAATGCTTCCTGCATGTAATGTGCCTACCTATCGATTGTCCAGGCATGTTTTTAGCAGTCCATCGAGTCTAGGTGATGCCACCCGACACTCCCATGGAATGTCACAGGGTTTGTTGCCTAGGGTTTCTCGAGTCCGCCTTGCAACGTAACGTTCACAGCCGAACCCACTAAGATCAACCTAAAACTTTGGTTCCTAGGGGTCAAGGTCTCCTAATAGCATTCTAGCATTAGGTTTTGGACATCCTACTTTATGTAGAGATACCTAATCCGAAGCAGATCCATGCTGCACTTGGTTCAAAGAGAATGGGAAACGAGAGGGATATGCTGCTCAACCCCTCTCCGTGTAGGGCAGAGTCCTATTCTGGTCCCCTAAAACAGCATGAATCTAGTTCTAACTTAACAATATCTAAATGTCGATCGATGAAAAACCTTGTGAGAAGCCTCCCAGTTCTCTAGGACCACCTTTTCGTAGGATGGACCCGTCATGGTTTTGCCCACCCGCTTCCCTTGATAGCTTTAGTTTTCTAATTAGGTCCCATCACATTTATGTGTGACATTTAAAACCAACTTCCTTAATTAAGCCTTTAGGGAACATGGTTCGTTCGCGTAATTTACTACACAGACACGAATACAGAGCAAGCAGTTTTTTGACAAACAAGTTCCTTAACTTATCTTTAAGTTAATCTTTGTCTCCTGCCCATACATGAAAAATTATATATTCCCTTCTGTCTAAAAAAAGCACCCCTTCTGCCCTGCAGAAGTAATTAGTCCAAATCACATGGCATCATAATTTCCATCCATTATCTAGAATAGGATCTTCCAATGCCTTAGACATTGGGCTCATGGCAGCCTACAACTATCCTGGACTCGGAAAGGGGTGTCCAGAGCTCCATTGACCCCAAGCGATCTAAGAGTGAGACATAATTTCTGTGGCTGGTCTTTTCACCACTCGACCTTCGGCTCGTGAATCGAGCAATAACCTCTCAGGTTGAAACGTGGCGTGACCTTAGAGATGATCCACCCGCACAAAATATCATTCCTTAATTAATCCAATTAAGAATAAGCACACTCAAGGCAATCAGCCTAATATCATCTTCTGAGAAGACATTCATTTATTTTCCATGGCAATTTGTCATCACAGACCCCTGCCATGAATTTACCATCTGTAGAGGCCTTCAACCGCCAAGACCCACGGACCGCTTATTGTTTCAAATGTTCCAAGCTGAGCACTAATGGCTACCTCTCACATAGCCGACATGCTATCTATCTATGAGTGTAGTGAGCTTACCTCCATGCCTGATTGAGTTACCTCCTCTCCCGAGCACTCCGATAGCTCCACGATCCAAGTGCAACCTTCAACCAAGCTCCATTCTCAAGCTCCCCACTCCAAGCTCCATCGCCGTGAGCAAGAGAAGAGAAGAGAAGAGAAGAGAAGATGGAGAGCTTCTCACACTCCCTCTCTCAACAGTATAGACTCACGCTTTTTTACAACAGAAGAGAAGAGAAGAGAAGAGAAGATGGAGAGCTTTTTTACAACAGTATAGACTCACGCTTTTTCTCGTGCACCTTTTTTCTTGATTTAGGGCATTTTTGCACTTCTTGTGTTTCCAGATTCTTCTTGGTGCGCCTTCATCTTCAGTTTCACTTTTGCCTTGGCCTTGTCTTCTGCTTTAGATTTTTCAACTTTTCCACCTTATTCGTTTGAGGGTTAATATTACCCCTCTCCTAGATGAGTGACAGTCCCATGGCATGGCACTCATCGTCGTAGGTAGCAAGCTTTGGCATGCACCGAAGATGTGGGTGGAAGGGATAGCTATGTTTTTCCGTGGAGGAGTTTTGGTGGTGGGGCGGATGAAGGTCGTTTGGGGCATATGGTTGGTGGTTGGCTGGTGGTAGGGTTGGCGAAGTTGCCTTTCCTCTTAGGGCAGGGTAGGGGGCAAGCTAGGGTTTAGTTTAGACACATCGTAGGGATTTGTGTTGGTAAAATTTGACTACTTCTAGGTCTATGGCATTATAACCATGGAGTTGCAATATACCTAAGTTGTTATTTCATTGGGTAGGAGGGTATGTACCTCAAGGAATCTAAGTGCTACGTGCACTTATGAAAAAGATAACTCAAAGGGATTATCAAATTCCATTTCCTTTTATTAGATAAGCTAAGATTGCTCAAATATCTAACCCACCAACAATCTAAGATAATCAAAATCAATGGAAGAGGTTCCAATTTATTTGTGATTTTAGTTGATAGTTCCTAAGACAATTTCTATATTCCTTTTTGACATAAATATGGGGCAGAGTTACACCATTTAAGACAATGAATAACTTTAGTTTGAGCTTCATTTTCTAGGACTAAACTTATGAGATTTAAATAACCTATCTTGAATGTTGATAACTAATCTATGTTCTAGATATATCTCTATTCTTTACTAGCTAATGTCTAGCTCTTAAGCTACACTATTTTGTTATTTTCTTTAGGTTTGTGGAGCCTTGTGGCCCAAATGAGAGACTCCATATCCTAGAAATTTTGCCATAAGATTCATAGTAGACTATTGGCTCGATTATCTGAGTAGAAGAGGCCCATGAGTATGAGGTCTTCTACTCGATAATTTGTAGCCAACATTACATCTTCTGAATTAACCTAGCCTTCTTTTAGCGATTCTCAATTTACGTTCACTATAGAACCAATAGTGGCACTTGGAAGTCCTAAGGAGGGGGCGGTGTTGCAATTATTATAGCCACAGCTCACTCCTCTCCAATTGCACATCTCTTAGGCCATCTTGCCTTTAGATTTTGATTTCCTTTTACTATTTAACTCCTCTTAAATGTCCAAGCTTCATCCAGACCTGTAGGTAGCTATCTTCATAAAGAGTCGGGCTTGATACAATGGCCTATACTTTTTGTGATGATGTAGCAACCATAACCTTCTCCTTGTTGCACCACTCTTCCTTGCTTGAAGAACTTTGTTGACACTCATGTCACCCCTTTATTAGGCTAGAATTGATGGTATATTTTATGACAAATAAGATTTGGAAAATTGAACTAGTATATAGGTATTGCGTAAAGTAGCCTGCAAAAAGAGTAAGGGGTGTTGGAATTAGAGATGGTTTCGAGCCATTAGGAGGATCAAATATAAAGGGAAGGAAGCAGATGATTAGTCCCAAAGAGAGAAGCTACTTGCCTTCCTCATTTTCTCTTCCTTGCTTAGAGGAGGGAGATGATAAGGATGGTAAAAGAGGATGATTAGAATAGCATCTTAGCACAAGAGAGTAGTCATCAAACAAGGTAGAAGTAGACTAATTGTCTCACACAATGGATAGCCATGGAGGGGGACTTGCCTACAATTTTATAGATAGCTCTTCCCTCTTCTTTCCGTCACTCCTTATGATGTAAGAGATTGGTGGAGTCATGTTAGATGAATTTCTTAGTTTAGATCTTGATCTCTTCCAATATTTGGTGTCAATAGGTGAGCCTAAGGGTTGAAGTCCCTTCCAAGATCAGGGTGACTTGTTTTCATGGTTGCTCAACCCTTGTTTTTTTTAGTTGTGATTAGTTGGAAAACCACTCAATTGGTGGCTTTGTTGCTTTAGAAGTGCGTGCGTGCATGCACGCACACACACACACACAATCTTGATAGGAATTGTGTAGAGAAGGTCAATTTACCCCAAATCAATCAATTCATGGTGGCCTAAAGTTTTGGGCAGCTAGCCTACTATTCCTAGAGCTGTGATAGTTAATGCCCTCTTAAGTGATATCTTTAGGTGCTTTATAGTCATCTTTCTCTTCCCATCTTGATTTGAATCTCAAACTTCAAATAATCATGCTCTTAGAATAAGTAAAGTAACTTTGAAGGTTATGCTCTCAATTATTCTAAATGCCATTTATGTTATAAGTGTGGACAATCACTTTGAGCCATTGCTTCCAAGGTTAATTCCTCCCATACATGGATCATTCCATGATCATGGCTTTGTCATCTATATTATCGAGACTTATTTTACATTGTATTTGGTATGTGTCATTCAGGGATTGAGGTACAATTTATATTTTGATATTATGTAATAATTTTGAGGTATCCTTACTATTAAATCTCTATGTACATTACAACCATTCTCCCCTAGTTCATAATTTTTGAATCACCTTTGTCCATGCAAGCAAACATGGGGGGAGTCATGGGATCAATGATTTAAATTTCATGGAGTGTGATCATAATGAGTCAAGTCATATTTGTAATGTGCCTGCTTATCGACTATCCAGGCATGTTTTTAGCGGTCCATTGAGCGGTCCATTGAGAGAGGAATCTAAGTGACATTGCTCGGCACTCCCATGGAATGTTACGAGGTTTGTCACCTAGGGTTTCTCGAGTCCACCTCGCAACGGAACCTTTGCGGCCAAACCCACAAGGATCGACCTAAAATTTGGGTTCTAGTGGACAAGGTCTCCTGACAGCATTCTATCATTGGGTCTTGGATATCCTATTTTACACAGAGATACCCAAGCCAAAGCAGATCCATGCCACACTTGGTTCAAAGAGAATGGGAAACAAGAGGGATGCGTCGCTCAACCTCTCTACCTGTAGGGCATACAGTCCCCTAAAATGGCATGAATCAGGGTTCTAACCTAACAATTTCTAAGGGACATTGATAAAACCTTGTGAGAAGCCTCCCATCTCTCTGGGACCACCTTACCATAGGACAAACCCGTCGGGGGTTCTGCCCACCCTCTTTCCTCAATAGGTGTTCTTTAATTGTCTAATTAGGTCCTATCACAATTATGTGTGACATTTAAAATCAGCTTCCTTAATTAAGCCTTTTAGGAAACAAGGTTTGTTCGCGTAACTTATAGCATCGATACGAAAAAATAGCAAGTAGTCCTTTTGACAAACAAGTTCCTTAACTTATCTTCAAGTTAATCTTTGCCTCCTGCCCATACATGAGAAATTATATGTCCCTTCTGCCTAGTAGAAGTACCTGGTCCAAATCACATGGCACCACAATTTCCATCCTTTATCTAGAATAGGATCTTTCAACGCCACAGACATTGGGGCCATAGAGGTCCTCAACTCTGTTCTGGACTTGCCAAGGGGTGCCCAGAGCTCCACCTGACCCACAAGCTACCTAGGAGTGAAAACATTATTCCTGTGGTTGGCCCTTTCACCACTTGACCTTTGGCCCATGAATTGAGCAGTGCTCTTTTCGGGTCGAATCCGCGGTGTCATTATGGAGGTGATCCACCCATGCAAAATATCATTTCTTTAATTAAATAATTTAAGATTCAAGCACAGTCAAGGCAGTTAGCCTTAATATCATTTACCAAGAAAGCATTCCTTTATCCCCATGGAAAATTGTCATCACAGACCCCTGCCATGAATTTACCATCAATCACAAGCACTTGGAATAATCATCCAAACAACAATCCAACAATCAGTTGAATGTAAAAGCATTTAGGATGTTGTTTGATCAATCCAACAAAACCAATTGTAGTTTTCCAAACAATGCAAGAGTAGATGCGATAACATTTCCATTTGCAAATTCGCTCTCCCCCTTGGGATCTAAGAGTGATATTATGCAAAATTATACTTAACACTCGACTAAGGCATATGTTAAGGTTTCAAACACCGTACAAGACATAAGTTCTATTAATCACTTACATTGATCGATAATCCAACCTTCTTTCCAACAAGCATAAAAGTATCGGTCTTTACTTTGTCTCGGAGTTTCCTAATCCTTGAGCTCTCCACTTGCCTTTGAGGCCTGGAGTTGTTGTTTGTATCTAGCCTCACCCCGAATTGGATTGATAAACATAGTACTTATCTCAAGACATCTTAGTTTCAATCCTTATGATCATTGTTTGTACTAACTACACACATAATCTAGATCCCAATCTATCAAACATGGGCTATCCGTTCATGACATTAGCAAGATCTCGGGCAACAACCTAGAGTTTCTTAAAACGAATTTCTTTTAAACTAGGTTGCTTATCATGCAATCCATCAGGTGTGCAAGCTACAACATACCCTTCAATGTGGCAAAAACATACCTATAAATTTGTGAGAAGAGGGAGCCGACAATACTTTGAAACCTTTTATGTTGTTTATGCTATGCATGAATTTATCGCATAGCATCTAGATGCAATTAACTTCTCTTGATACATGCATTTTGAAAACTCAATCTTTCGAATATTTGAGATGAAGTTTATCATTTTCAATGACCTATTCTAGTGCAGTATAGTACGGCTTTGATGTGTTTCATGTGAAAATTGAAGCAAGTAACTACAACTTAGAAATGTACTATTTATATTCGGTACCGTAGTTGTATTGGATTTGATACCCTCACTCGAGGCTTCATTGCCGATTGTGGGATTTCCACCCACATTCGACATTCTTCATTTGGGGGCCATTCTCCATCTTCCTCGCTTCTAGGCACAACCCACATAGGGACTTCATCAGCCACTTGCTCGAGAAGAGGGGCAATTGGGAAAAATCAGCTCGCGGGTTAGGGGATAAGCTCAGGGAAAAGGAAATGAGAAAATGTGTGTGGCCACCCTCTAAGGAGAGGAAAGAGGAAGAACCTTCTAGAACCTTCTCTCTATCTCTCTCTCTCTCTCTCAGAACCTCTTGGGGTCTTCTTGTGGTTTTCTAAACTGCTCCCCATGCCTCTTATTTATAGTGAATTAGAGAAGAGGGGTTGTGGCTGAGAAGAAGAGCTCTTTGTGGAGGGGATCTTGGAAAAATTAGTGATCTGATGCTCAAATCATAAATCTAATGGTTCCATTGGTTCTAAAAGGGGGTAAACCCCAAGACACTTAGTTAGAAATCTTCCAAATCACTCATTTTTCTTCTCCTTGTTTGAGTGTTGTTTATTGCTTGTAAACTGCGATCGTGGTGTGTGCGATTTCGCCAATCCTTCTTTTTTTGTATTAAATCTCCAAAACAAGCTTTAAAAAACCACTTGCTTTTTTTTACATGACATCCTGTTCTAGAAATCTTCATAGCTTTTTAGGATATTTACAATAAGTAATATCTAAAATATCTAAAATATGCTAGTTTTGCCCAAAAATCTAATATTTTTGGACCATCCCTACTATAACATTAACACTAGTGATTAATAGGGCTCATAACTCTCGTTCACATTGTAACTTTCGTGAAGGGTGGCTTCAGTCCTTGTCAATTTGGAAAAAATGCTAGATTACGATTCTCGATTTTTAAAAAAACTTTTAATTAAATGAAAATTTTTAGTTATTAATGTTAGTTAGTTTTTACTTTAGTTAGTTTTTAGTTAATAACCTTACTAACTTATTAATTGACTAACTAACTTTCGAACTAACCAACTAATTTTTTGATTGCGTGGGAGTATTACAATATCCATTTTAAGTGGCTTGGTAACCATGGGCATAATGGTTAACTTGGGCTAGGATCACTTGTATTAAGGGGTTGCATTGCAAGAAAAGGATGCTATTAGGGAATGATTGTTGCCACCAACATATTCCTTCATACCCACATTGAAATTAAAGAACCCTAAGAACTCCTATGGGGAGTTCGGTCCAATGCCTTGAATATTATGTGCATAGCTTGATAACGTTTTTGTTTGTATTACCATGAAATAGATGGAATCAATCACTCTAAGATGCTTACATCCCCACTTTACAATTGTATCATGGGAGAGTTAAATTTGAGCCAACTAATCACTTGATACTCCATGTGCACTCCACATGGCACTCGAGATGGTAGCACTTGGCAACAAGCCATCTTAATTTTCATGATCAAAACACAACTCGATGTACAAGTAGGCCTCCCCCCCACAGTCAATTGGCTACACGATTAGTAGCTTGGTTAGTTACCCATTCCTAGTGACAACAAATGAAAAATGACTCTATTATTCGGACATGATAGCAACACACAACTAGAAACTCCTTGCACACTAGCACAGAATCCAAACATGTTTTCTTCACACAAAATCTCCCTCTCTCTCTCGGCACTTGCAATCACCATTGTCGGCTATAACCCATCCCCTCAATACCAATCCACAACCATACTCAAAAGCCCTAAGTGATGAGAGAAAATTACTTACTGGAAGGCTTGTTAGAAGGTGAAAAGAAGAGAAAAGTATTGGTGGTGCTAAGAAAGGGAGACAAGTCCATTGCCAAATGCAAAATGGGTGTCAAAAGACAAACACTTTGGGGCTAAAGATGTGACAAAAAATAGAAATATGTTGAGAATCTTGCTTAGGTGTCACTCATTGATTTGCCAAAAAGTGTTCCATTACTAGCTCTCAAGTGTACCCTTTCCTCCCAAAATTGTTTTTCAAAAATGGCATAAAATGTATTTCAAAAATAAAAATTTCAATATTGGACTCGTTCAAATCCTCTCGAAATCCCCTACATGCTCATATATTCAAACCTAAAAAGCATTGCAAAATGTGAAATCCCACCCTAGAATATATATTTTTCCTTAGGTGTTCTATAGTAGGGCCCCTTACCCTTCTCAAAAATCCCCAACCATCAACCCTTCTTGCTTTCAACAAGGCATCTCATTGAAGTATTCCATGCACACGTTGACTTGAGAACCCTCAAAGATAGCCTTAGCTTACATGTAGTCCACCTCATCCCCACATAGTCCATCACTCATAGACTACTAGTCACCACATAGACCATCACTCCATCTATAAGCACCCACATATTGACACTTGTAGGTCATAACATGTGCCTTGCTATCTGCCCATGAGTAGGCATGTAGACACATGCACCTCAGTAGTAGTAGATGACCACTTACACATATTCTTATCCGCACTTGAGTTAGACAAGCCTCCTCCCACACCTAAATTAAAAGTGCACCCTTACGTACTAATTAGACCTTAGGTAGCTAGTTGCACACAATGCCACATCCCATTAAGCTCACATAGCCTCCAAGCACTCTAACCCTTGTGCATATTCAATTAGGTTTAAAGTGCAACATCACTAAGATCCATGAATGCACACACTTATGAGACAAGCAAAGAGTCACATCTCTTGCCAACACCCAACCACCAACATGTTGACACACTTAATAAAGGAGAGATCAATGAAATACTTACACATCTTCCCATTTAAGGATAGTTAGGCTAGTTGAGGAGGAGCATCATACACTACAACTAGCCACATGGAAAAAGTGCATAAACTAGCAAACTTTCCTAAGGAAATGCCAATGATCTTGCTTAGTTTCTGAGAAATGACCAAGATAGAATTTTACTAGTTGAATCAAGGGGAATTTAGGCTCCTATATCATGTGTGGGTAGACTAGAGTGAGAATATCTTGTGCAAATTAATGGACCCAACCCTCTGATTTTAGCAAAAAGGGAAAGAACTCACATGACTGAGCATATGAGGAAGTTCCAAGTTGTAATAGATTCAGGGGGTTTAAGTAGGTGAACTTGATCTTGAGAGGGTATAAACTGTCACTATTTACAAAAAAGAGATTAGACTTAATGGGTAGCAATCCTAAGCAATTTGAGTATGCTCAGATTAAAGGTAATGACATTTAGTTAGAGGAGCTTATGTGTGCCTCATGAGGGGTGTTTACACCTTGTATATTTGGGAAACTCTAGCTTGGAGATTAGGACTAGATGGTGTTTAGGGATTGGAATACAAACATAATGCTTTAGATAGTGTGAGGTTCTCTAGTGAGTCTTCTAGTCCTCACGGCCACTAAAGGGCCATTGGGAGTTGGGTTTTGGGGCTGGGGAGTGTGCTTGAGTGTGATAGAGCTGCTATTGAGCCCATTTTAGGTCTTGACTTGTGTGCAAGTTGTCCATTAGAATAAGATGCATGTAAAAGCATCATACATATGTGTGTTAATGAAATTAAATCTAAATACACCCGATGAGTCAAATTTTCCAAGGTTGTATGCGATGGAGCGTTTTATCAAAGTGCCCAAGGGCAAGTTTCCCTACCCCTTATCCTAACCACATGTAAAAAAGCCTAATCCATATGTAAGGTTGAAATTAAAGAAGGAACTATTACAATGGTTGCAAAATCAAGTGTGGCTTATGTTTCTCTTCCTTCTACCATCTCTATCCCATCACCTAGCATAGACAATTAGAGGAAAGCAAAAACAAGACTACCATAAGTGATCTTCCATGCAAAATCACCAAAAGATACATGGTACTTGTCATTGTCTAACTATCCAGCTATGATAAGGCTCTTAGTCAAAGCTAAGACACGACATACATCATGAAGCATAAAAGGAGCATCAATACGAAACTATAGTCTAACATCATCTACACCAATGATATCCAATGCAGTGTCATCTCCTAATCTAACAAAAACTATAATAGTATGGTAGTTATGAATGTTGGGGGTGGGCAAAGGTGTATGTGCCTAGCCACATGTATATTAGTTACACTCATAGTACTCGCACCATATATTAGTTATCTGCATACCTATATATTGTAGGTGGTGGGCACCCATCACTATCACTTTATTCTTTATCCTTTCAGTGACATTTTAAATAAAGGGAAGGTTGGTCACACATTGCAACTATTGGAGTTGCCACATCTTGTGTGTGTCTCTCTCTTGCTCTTGCTCATTTCACCATAGCTCTTCCTTCCACTCCATGCTTTCACTTCAGGGCTCACTCCCTTTAATTGGTATCTGAGCTATCTTTGCGAGAGCTGTAGCTTGCACCTTATGGAGAATACCTTCAATTCATAGTTTCAATGGTAGCCATGAATTCTTCACCCTGAGGTATGCATTGAGCCATATCTTCTACTTGGTTTCTTCTCTCCTTTTGAGGCTTGTTCCAGGGCATCACTTGCTAGAGCACCTTAGAATGCTTCTAGAGATTAACAGCATTAGTAGGACTAGCAACAAGAGCAGCAATAATAATGTGATATGCACATGTTGCTGTTGTCCACTTCTTCTTGACATTCTCAATCCCATCCTTTAGCTCTTGGCACTACTCCTAGCACTTGGCAACCTTGTGGAATCTTCCCCGACATTGGTCTTGTAATCCTACACATCATTTGAAGCTCTTGAGATCAGGCATGATTCATAGTTTGTGACAATTTGTTGTCATACGATTCAAGATAGCACTTCATTCATTGTCTGGAGCTCACTTACGCTTCTCGAGATGTCTATTTGATGTTAGATCATCTGGGGATGTTATGCCAATGTATTGGAATGCTATGAGACTGATTTGAGCACCAATTTTATCAGTTTTATAGAGGTTTTTTACTACTATTATAAGTAGGGACGAATGATTTTTTATTAGAGATCTTGTATGTCCATTGCTATTGGATGCTTTTCGAGCACTTTGGATGCTACATTGGGGTATACCGTTGATCTTACATGCTTGGTTATGCTCTTTACATACTCTTGAGCTGAGATTTGAGCTTTGACTCTTGACCTTGGTTGTCATTCATTGTTATGTATTGTCATTGGATGCTATAGTAAGACCTTTGCAAGTTACTTGCGTGCAGATGCTCCCGGATATATGCTACTTGGATCTTGGATGTATGGATGCCTTCTACATGATGTTTTGAGCTTTGTTTGCTCATCTAGCATTTGAACTTTGTTCTAATGGGAGCTGTCACTTAACACTTAGATGTTACATTGAGCTTTTGGTTATAAAATTGAGCTTGAGAGTCTTATAATGAGACTGTGGGACTTGGTGACATGTACATGCTCTTGTCATACTTTATGTACGCAACTACTGCTTAGAGCACTATCACATTGCTTTTGGTTCAGCACCTATCTTTGTTGTCACGATGTTGTCAATGATATGTGCATCTTGGTTGACTATGTGTTGAGATTCCATTACATTGCTTAGTCCGTTGTGCCTTTGGTTAGTCTCTTCTGTTACCTATAGACCTACTCTATGCATGATGGTTATGCCTATGGGATGTATCTCAGTCTAACACATTGATTCTTTGATAGTTATTGGTGCCAATTGCATATTCACTCATTGCTAGTTGGAGCTATTCCCTGGTAGTTGCAGTTTGTCTTATGTTGGTGATTGCCTCTCTTTGGCATTGATCTCTTACTATTGTACTTCATTTTTAACATGGTGTAATTGTAGTTTACTGCACTATTTATACAAGCATCCACCTCCATCTGATAGTTCTTTGCATTGAGTTTGTGGACAGTTCATTACTTGGTCAGTACCCCTTGTTTTTAGTGAAAGGTGAGAAGGATCAAAGCTTGCTTGGAAGAGCTATGGCAGGAGAGCAAGAGCAAGAAAGAGAGAGAGACCAAATGGGAACTCCAACACTCACAATGTGTAATCGGGCCTTCCTTTATTCAAATTGTCACTAAAAGAATAAAGAATAAAGTGACGATGACGGGCGCTCACCACTTGCAGTGTGTAGTGGTGGGTACTGTCAGTGTAGTAATACACGGGCAGTTAGGCAGAGGCACCTTTACCCCCAACAACCTCCCACTTAAAGGAAAATCTGCCCTAGTGAGTAGTGAAAAGAAAAAGAAAAGATAATACAATGTACACATGTACAACAGGATGAGGAAAAACGTCATCTCATCCAACGCCCATCAATCTCTTGAGGAAGGCAAAGAGCTCAGTAGTGAGGCTTTTCATGAGCAAATCTACAGGATTTTTGTCAGCGGAGATCTTGACAAGGTCAACAGACTTGTCCTCCACAACCCCACATATGAAGTGATACCTTACCTCAATGTGTTGTCTTCGCATGGAAGATTAGATTCTTGTCTAGATGAATAGCACTCATAGAATCCGAATGCAGCGTAGGTATAGTATCAATCCCAAGGTCATGAACCAAACGGCCCAACCATATGGCCTCTTGCAAGCCTCATTGGTTGTAACATACTCGGCCTCAGTGGTAGAGAGAGCTGAACCCTAGATATCCAAGAGACAGTACCTCCAGCATAGGTGAATACATAGCTAGAAGTGGACTTCCTACTATCTGCGTGCCTGCATAATCGGAGTTTGTGTACACCCACAAATCCAGTATCCTGGTTGCCATAGCAAATACATATATCTGATGTGCCTTTTAGGTATCTCATGATACCCTTCATGGCATCCCAATGTTTCTTGCCAGGTGTAGCCATATATCATGCCACAACACCAACTGCAAAGGTAATACACCAATATTTGGATGAGTGGCTATCATAGCATACATCAAACTGCCATGACTGATGCATAAGGGATCTTGGCCACCTCGGCCCTCTACTCATTTGTCTGTGGACAATCGGCCTATGAGACCTTCACATAAGAAGGTAATGGATAGCCAATAGGCTTCATGTCCTGTATGCAAAAATGCTCAAGGACTTTATGAATGTACTCCCTTTGTGAGAGGTAGAGTAGTCCTTGATGCATGTCGCGCTTAATGCACATACTAAGAATGCGAGAGGCCTGTCCAAAATCCTTCATCTCAAAGCTCTTCTTCAACTGAGATTTAAGGGCATCTAGCTCATCATGAGCTCTCTCTGCTATCAGCATATCATCCACATAAAGTACCAAAATAAGCAATGAGCCATCATGGGTTGTCTTCGTGTAAAGACACGGATCCATAACACTCCTACTGTAGCCCTGTGATTGCATAAAGGCATCACTCCCTAGGTGCCTGCTTCAAGCCATAAAGACTTTTCTTCAACTTGCACACTGGGTGCTCCCTGCTAGGTTCTGCAAAGCCCTTAGACTGCTCCATGTATATCTCATCATGCAAATCCCCATGCAAGAATGTAGTCTTGACATCCATCTGATACATGTCCAAGTCAAGCTGCGTGACTAAGGCCAAAACCAAGAGTAGGGTGGTCATCTTGACCATAGGAGAAAAGACTTCATCAAAGTCAACTCCATGATCATGTTTAAGACCCTTAGCAACAAGTCTTGCCTTATAAGGCGGCTTGGGGTTTCTAGGGGTACTTTTTAGATCGTGCACCCATTTGCATGATAAAGCCTTCTTGCCGTTAGGCAATGCAACCAAATCCCAAGTCATATTCTTATGCAGGGAGTCCATCTTAGACTACATAACCCTCTCCCAAGAGTGTATGCCACCCTTGCGCATAGCCTCATCATATGTGAGAAGCTCTCCTGCATATGTAACCAATACATAATGCATCGAGGGCTCAAATCTATCAAGTGGACATCTAGCTTTAGTAGACCATCTCATTGCGGACTCTATTGCATGTTTAGCATCCTGTTCAACACCCTAGCCATGTGTACCAATTACTACTATAGGCTGTCCAATAGGTTGTGTAGGAGCACGTGGCTCCTCCTGGAATATAACTCTACGTATCTCTACCACCTTCTCAGGCTGCCTATATATCTTGTCTTCATGGAAGACTACATCATGTGGCTGCAGATGACTTTTCCATATCCATAGCCAAGGAAAATGCATTTGACACTCTTAGGATCCAACTTAGTCTGCTCGTCTTTGGGCACATGATAGAGGATCCAACTTAGTCTGCTCGTCTTTGGGCACATGATAGAATTTCTCACATTCAAAGACACATAGATGCACATAAGATGAAGGTTTCCCAATCCATACCTCCTTTGCAACTTGGAAATCCAAACCACTCAAAGGTGATCTATTGATAACATACACAGCTGTACTGACTACCTTAGCCCAGAAGATCTGTGGTAAGCCTCCATGGCTAAGCATATTGCGTACACGCTCCTGGATGGTTCTATTCATCCGCTCAGCCAAACCATTCTGGGGTGGGGTATAGGGGGCGGTCAACTAATGCTTAATACCCCTCTCGTCACATAGCTACTCAAAGGCACCTGACACATATTCTCCCCCATTGTCAGTCCTAAGGCATTTCGGCCTATGCCCAGTTTGGTTCTCAACCAATGCAAGCCATCTCTGAAACACATCTAATACATCTGACTTAAGCTTAATGGGGTAAGCCCAGACTTTATGTGAAAAATTGTCATTGAATGTCACAAAATACTTTGCACCACCCATAGACTGATAGGGAATGGGCCCACAGACATCTGAATGCACCAATGCCAGGGACTAGTCTGTTTGCCATAAAGACAATGCTCACATGAATCAAAACATGCATAGTCAAGGGGTGGTAAGTACTGTAAACTAGAAAGCATTTCATTCCCTTCAAGGACATATGGCCCAAACGGGCATGCTAAAGAGATACATGTGGGATGAAACTGACTGACAAAACATGGTCAACAGAGGACCCATCCACTACAAGAGGATAGAGGCTACCAACCTTGGCACCTTTAACAAGCATAAGTCTGCCACGGTTGATCTTCCAGGAAGAATCCCCAAATGAAACATGAAATCCAGCGTCATCAAGCTGCCCTACAGACATAAGATTGCATGTAAGCACAAGTACATGACGTACATCCTGTAACATAAAAGTATTGGTAGTAGAGAACTCCAGTCGTACATCCCCAATGCCAACAATAGCAAGTGATCTATCATCACCCAAGCAAACTAAACCAGAGATAGTGCGGTAGGAATGGAACCACTCATAGCATGGTGTAACATGAAATGAAGCACCAGAATCCAAAAGTGAACACTACGCATACATAGAGTGAACCTCGGTCAATGGCGTAGCATCACAAGAACTAGCTGCAAGTATGTACTCCCCATCGGAGTCACCAGTCTGCATGACATTTATCTCCTCGATTTTCACATTGGATTTTGCAGGCATAATGCTATGATTAGAGGAATTTTCCTGTACTTTGTCTTTCCCCTTCTCTTTGCATTTCTCATTGTGCAATTCATGACACTGTGAGTGTATGTGACCCTTCTTGCCACAATGATGACATGTCACATTAGCATTTCTTCCATGAGAATTGCTGCACGACTTACCACGTGACTTAGACCTAGACTTCTGTGAGTCTTTGCTACATCCATACCCACGGTCATTCTTTCTATTACTATCTCTACCTCTAATAGTCAAAGCATGTAATACATGAGAGACATCCAAGTTCTTAGGATTGATCTCTTATTGTAGAAGGACACTCTCTACATCAGGCAAGTTCAAAATAGTACCAGGAGCACATAAGGTAGTGTGGAATACATCCCATGACTCACTCAGAGTCCCAAGCAAAAACAATGGAGTAACCTCATCATTAAAGGTAATGCCTTGCGAAGTCAAGTTCTTGAGAATAGCATGGAACTGGCTCAAATGAGCAGACATTGTCATATTCTCCTTCATGCATAGGTCCATAAGCTACTTCAGCCAATACATTTAACTTGCTGGACTTTTCTTGTCATAGAGGTTCTTAATTTTATCCCAAAGTTGCCAAGCACTCTGTACTTTCTCAACCGCATTGTAATGCACCGATTCAGTGAGAGACAAGATGAGGGTGGACTTGCATAACTCATCAAGCTCATTCCATTCATCATCAATCATAGTTTTAGGCTGCTCGCCATGCATCCTTAGTGGCTTTATTTGCGATTTCTGCACAAGTACTTGCCCAACTTGGCTCCTCCAATAGGCATAATTCGTACCATCAAGCTTAGTGATGTTCAAGAAAGCACCGCAATAGAAGAAGATGCCATATTGCAGTCCAAAATAGTGAAGACAATTCAAAATTGGTTGCTATTTTCTACTGTAAACAGCCAAAATACCACCACAAGTAAGGCAAAATGACCACAAACTGATAGCTAATGATGTTGCCCACCAAGTACCATCAAAATTACATAAAATTAGGATGATTCAGCATGAAAATTCCATGTCATTCCATGCATAATTGCTTGCTGTAATAAATTACAACAGGTAGAGTGTGTGCGAGAAGCGAGCTTTTGGAGTGAGCTTTTTTGGCAACCTTGAGTTTTATTCCACATAGTCCACTTATTCCTCTTTTTCTTTTCGGCATATATCAAGCACCAATGTTGCTCCTCCATTGCCACTACCACCTCCACCACCACCCCTACCACCACCACACAACATCTTACTCTTCCCCTCCTCATTAGAACTACAACCAATTCTCCTCTGTCTCTCCTCATATGTTGAGGACCAACCACTGGCATCTCACTCCCCTCAATAATATTACTAGCACTACCACCACCACTACACCACCACATCTTACTCTCCTCCTCCTCATCAGAACCACAATAGATTTCTTCTTCTATATTGGAGGTCAATCATCGACATCTCAGTCCCTTTAATGACATCTCTCTCTCTCTCTCTCTCTCTCTCTCTCTCTCTCTCTCTCTCTCTCTCTCTCTCTCTCTCTCTCTCTCTCTCTCTCTCTCTCTCTCTCTCTCTCTCTCTCTCTCTCTCTCTCTCTCTCTCTCTCTCTCTCTCTCTCTCTCTCTGTCTGTCTCTCTCATATCTTGGAGGCCCACAACATGCATCTCCCTCTCCTCATCCCCCTCAATAACACCCTCTCTCTCTATCTCTATCTCTCTTTCTCTTTTTTATCCCAACACACACACACACACACACACACACACACACACAATAGATTAGTAGTTCTCTCCTTGATTGCTCTACATCACTACATTAAGCTTATGTGATTATTTTTATAATATTATCACAATGTTAGTAGTTGAATTACACATACACAAGCGATATCACACTCCGTAGTTGAATGTTATGGTAGTTTTCTCATTAATATATATATATATATATATATATATATATATATATATATATATTATAATATGATTTTATAATCATCTCTCTAAGGGGACGTGATTTTTTTTTGTTGAATAGGGGTTGCCGAAAATCCCTTCTTAGTAATAGAGAGAGAGAAAGCTTTGAATCACAACTTCCCTCTATCATCTCTCTAAGGGGAGTGAAATTGTTTGTAGCCAAACAGTGGTTGCTGGCAACCCCTTCTTGGCAAAAAAAATTTACAAGTTGCCTCCATCTCTATGAGGTGACTCATGATTTTTTTTTGGGTTGGGAAGGGGTTGTTGACAACTCCACGTTCAGTGAAAAAAGTTTTAGAGAGGATTTGTGAAAAAAAATTTCACTGAGAAGAGATTGCCGGCAACCCCTTGTTTGGCAAAAAAAAAAAATCACAAGTTCCCTCAAAGAAATGATTAAGGATACTTGTGAAAAAAAAATTCACTTCTCAACAAAAAAAAAGCCAAAGCAAGCCACATAATCTCTCTCTCTCTCTCTCTCTCTCTCTCTCTCTCTCTCTCTCTCTCTCTCTCTCTCTCTCTCTCTCTCTCTCTCACTCATTAATCTCTCTTTCTCCTTCTCTCATTTGTCCCTGTCTCTCTCTCTCCCCTCTCTTTATATTTTTATTTACTAATTAACTAAAAAATAATGAGTAATTAAGTTATTAACTAAGCAATAAATTAAGTTATGTATGTGTGTATGTGACTCTCTCTCTATGTGTATGTGTGTTTATATGTATGTATTTGACATTGGCCGTTATCTTCATTTCTCACTATGTGTATCTCTTGCATCTCTCTCTAGAGTCATTAGGACTCAATAGATTCAATAGAGAAAGTGAGTATATATATATATATATATATATATATATATATATATATATATATATATATATATGAGAGAGAGAGAAGAGAAGAGGAAAGTTTCAAAATAATATTTGATGAGAGAGAAGATAAAAAATAATTTATAGCTAGGAAGATCAAATTATGTGTATATTTATGATGTGTTTTAATACGAGACATAGTAGATTGAGACTTTTTGAATGAACTATATTGAAATGTTTGGACCTTATGAGCAAAATGCAATCCTCTGTTTTGGGATATTTTTTTCTCTTACATAAAAAAACTAATAATTAACATAACATATAATGGCTATTTTCTTTTGCATTGTATATTTTAAAAAATAAAGACTTATCAAATATTTAATTTTTTAATACTATTGAAATTATAACCAAAATGTGACTTTTGGGTCTAATTGTACTTGGGCCAAAAACTTATAAATAGAGAACTTTGATTTTAAGTTGGAGAGAGAGAGAGAGAGAGAGAGAGAGAGAATGTGTGTGTATTTTGATAAAGGTCCAAAGTTCTTAAGAAGCCCAAAGGTAGTATTGTAGTATTATAGGAGAGAGTTGTTATAATTATTTTAAGCCATATATATATATATATATATATGTGTGTGTGTGTGTGTGTGTGTGTGTGTGTGTGTGTGTGTGTGTGTGTGTGTGTGTGTGTGTGTGTATATATATATATATATATATATATATATATATATATATATATATATAGTGTATGTGTGTGTGTGTGTGTGTGTTGATAAAGATCCAAAGCTATTAATGTGTAGGAAAGGCCCAAATATAATCAATATAGTATTGTAAGAGAAAGTTAAAAGAAAAATTTAAAGCCACACACATACACATACATGCACACACACACACCACATAATGTGTGTGTGTGTGTGTGTGTGTGTTGATAAAGGTCCAAAGCTATTAATATAGAAGAAGTCCAAAGGTAGTATTGTGGTATTATATGAGAGAATTGCTAGAAATTTAAAGCCACATGAGAGAGAGAGAGTGTGTGTGTGCGTGTGTGTGTGTGTGTGTGTGTATTTTGATAAAAATTCAAAGCTATTAATGTGTAAGAAAGGCCCAAAGGTAATATTGTAATATTGAGAGAGAGAGAGAGAGAGAGAGAGAGAGAGAGAGAGAGAGAGAGAGAGAATGTGTGTGTGTGTGTAAAGATCCAAGGTTATTAATGTAGGAGAGGGTCCAAGGTAGTATTATAGAAGAGAGTGCTAGAAAATTTTGAAGCCAAAGAAGGGGACGCCCCTTCTTTGGCTTCAAAAATTTATCAAACGCCCCCTTCTTTGGCTTAAAAATTTTTAGCACTCTCCTATAATACTACAATACTACTTTTGGGCCTCTCCTATATTAATTTAAAAAAGGTACCTCTCTATCCAAAGTACTTTTCACATTTCTTTCTAATCTTATCAATTATTTTTAAAAAGATACCTCTTTCTTATCTCTCATCCATAAGTTATTTTATCTCTCTCTCCTCCATCTAGTCTTAATACCATTTCAATTAAAATTCATTACATTCAAAGTATCTAGAATATATATTTGATTTTAAAGACTAGAAAAACCATTGATAAAGTTCTTAGTTAAGGTGGATTAGAGTTTGTATGAGCAATAACATTTAAAGCTATGTCTTTAGTTTTGCAATATACACTAGACAAATCTACCTTGATTTGTCTCTCTATGTGTATGTGTGTATGCATTCATGCACGTTTGTATGTGTGTCTCATTAAGAACTTATTTCTATATCTCTATCTTATTCAAAAACT
The DNA here is from genome assembly GCF_053477565.2 of Lygodium microphyllum. NCBI lineage: Eukaryota > Viridiplantae > Streptophyta > Polypodiopsida > Schizaeales > Lygodiaceae > Lygodium > Lygodium microphyllum. The sequence continues at coordinate 73,396,262 of NC_141157.1, read as the reverse complement.
ATTGTCACTAAAAAACTCTCTTTCTCTCCCTCTCTCTCATTATTATATATACATATATGTGTGTGCATGTATTTGTGTGGGTATATTGGAAGTTCTATCATGCACACACATACACACATGTACACACATATGATTAGTTCAAAGAAGTATAACTATATTTTATAGCCTATGAATGTTAATATACACATATAAAATACATGCACACATAGATATACATACATATGTATATGTGCATGTATTTGTGTGTGTATATTGGAATTTCTAACACACGGATACACACATATACACACATATAATTAGTTCAAAGAAGTATAAGTATCAATATATGTACACACATGTCAGTTAGCAATCCATTGCAATACAAGTTCTATCAATTTCGAGTACTTATACAAATATTTTCATATTGCAAATATGAGAGAGAGAGAGAGAGAGAAGGTGGTGGTGAAGGCAATGATGGCGGTAGTGCTAGTGGCAGCGATGGCGGCGTCAATGATGGTGGAAGTGAAAGTTGAGGTGGGTACATATATGGTTGGAATAAGTGAACTATGTGGAATAAGAATAGAGGGTTGCCAAAAGAAACTCGCTCAAAAGCTTGCTAAAAAAACTTGCTTCTTGCCCTTCCCCCAGTAGGTACAATGAGAGCAAACTGTAGGCAAAATGAATGCACCAAGTCAACCACTGATTGTCAAAGCATAACTAGCATCAAGGGCGCATAAATCAACAAGTGATTGTCATACGAACATTGAGTAAACACCCAAGCATGTCAAATGAATTTGTCAGTAAGCCGGCACACCCCCTGTGTAATAGGGCAAAGTGTACACAACACTGGCAAGACCTGACACAAAGAGGTGTATGCTCAGGGAGTGCAAGCCCAAATTAGCCCAAGTACATCTGTGAGGACCACCGCATATCAACCGTGCAACATCCAAGTGAAGATCCCAGTCTCAAGTATTCGAATGCTCAAGTAGCATAAACAACCTGCTTAATGTCTATCAAGCCTATCAAGATGCTCCCACTGGCACAAAAGTCGTAAATATCAAGGAAAGAAGCTCAATAAGGGCATATGATAGCACCAGTGCCAGAAGATCCAAGATTAAGCATTGATAAGGCCTCATGAGCATATAGGCCGTGTAACATCCATACATAGCATCCATAGACATCAAGTACATCCAAACTATAACTCGGCCAAGCCAAGAAATAGCCAAAATAAGCTCTAGGAAATCAAATGTCAAGCCAAAGCAAGGCTCAGTAGCATCCAACTCCAAACAATGTAACGGGCATGTAGTAGTGGCATAGGCCAAGCATGTCAAGACCAGTCTCAGAGACGTAAGTAAAGTACATGCCATAAGTACATGAGAGATGAAGATCCCAATGCTATGCGAAGCGAGCTCAAGCTCAACCAATGAATCGAGGGAAAATCCAAGCTCTATGTCGATCCCCGAGAGTCACTACATCAATGTATACATCCAAGACAGAGCCCAAATGCAATAGGCATATCCAAACATAAGCAAAAGAGCTTCAGCCCTGAATATTCCAATAGCAAATAAATGTCCAAAATTGAGCAAATAGTGGCTCAATCCAAGCTCGAAACCATAGGCATACTTCCCTATATGTATAGGCACCGACCGAGCATCAAATGACCATGTAGCATAAGCATAAAATGTAATGATAGGGGGCTGCCCTATTTTGGGCTGCCTATGGATGATGTAAAATAGTCAATGACTGAGTAAATTCAGCCCCAAAAGCATCTCACATCATAGGTATACATTCCCCTTGGCCTTACTACGTGATTGCCCACAAGACTGAGACTTGCCCCTATTGGGTTATAAGTCTCTACCATAGTTATTATTCCCATTTCAACTATTTCTATCTCTAAATTTGTAAGTGATGAGAAGTGCAAACTACATCATTATTCTTCTAGTTCACTTCTTCTATAAGTAAAGCACTCTCTACATCAGTACATTTAAAGCCATCTTTAGGAAGATTAGCACTCAAAGTACGAGGGAGTGTATCCCATGACTTTGGTAGTGTGACAGGCAAGAACAAAGACTTTATGTTATCCTCAAATTGAATGCCTTGCAAGATAAGCTAGTTAAAATTGTGGAACTCATTCAATGAGAAGACATAGCAGTACCCTCCATGCAAAGGTCCATAAGCTTCTTCAACCAATATAATTGAGTTGTAGGACTTTTCTTGTCACATAAAGATCACATATATTCTTCCATAAATCATATGTACAACCATCAGTTGAAATAACATTGAAGTACACTTGTTTAGTCAAAGAAGCATGATAATAGACTTATGTAACTCATCAAGTTCATTCCAATAATCTTTATCCCAATCAATGGTCTAACTTGCTTCTTTTGCACCAATACTTGCCATATTTGCGTCTTCCAATACTGTTAGAATATCAAGCTCATAGTATGTGTGACCGACATTAGTCTTGTCCAGCTGTATCAGCAAGTGTGGGACATTAAATAAGTTGGTGGTCTTAGACCCAGTGTGAATGGTCCTATGGACCTTAGTACTATTGTATACACTTACCTTTTGTGTGTGGTTATGTGAGAATGAATGAAAAAGAAGATGAGAGCATGCTTGCTCTTCACTCTGTCTCTGCCTCTCTCTCTATCTTAACATGGTATCAGAGCCATCATGGATGGGCTCTTGAAGGCATGAAGCTGTGAGAAAGACCTATAGCCTGAAGACTTAGGGCAGTGGTTGAAGAGAAGTAGGCTGTCATTGTATGTGTGAAGGTATGCATTTTGCCATTTTGGGTTCTATGGTTCATGGCAGTGCTTGAGGCTTGATTAGGGCCTTCAGGAGACTTGGTTGAGCACGTAGAAGGAGATGACCTGCTGCTGTAAACTGTCATGCTGATGGCGTGTTTGCGCCTGCTGTAAATGAAGGTTGTCCTGTTGCTACTGAAGACATAAATCATTACTTGAGTGATCCAGAGCTTGTATGCTTGCTTGGGAAGACATATTAATGATCTGACATGTCAATGCTTGGTCTGGAGTTGATAAATGAGCTGGAATACTAAAGTACAGATCTGAAATTGAAGACAGGCTGCTGTAAACTGAAACAGGGCAGCATACACTGATCACTCTTTGAAGCATTGAAGCCATTTGATGAGCATTTTGAGCTCCATTGAAGTGAGGGTTCATTCAGGAAGCATATGTACTGAGTTTGATGCATTTGGATTGCATTTTAATGATAAAATATTCAGATCTGAAATTTTAAGACAGGCTGAAAATTGTCATAAAACTATCATCATTATACACTCATTGACTCGAAGAAATACATGCCTTTTGTTACCTAGGCAGTTGTATGGTACGGGATATGATTGTTGAATGCTATGAGAATTGAGATGAGCATTGAAGGCTCTTAAAAACTGAAATCTGAATCAGAGAAAAAATGCTTTGACAGTGTATTGGCTGGTCATAAATAGTCCATGTACTTTTTGACATTACTTCTTGAAGACAGAGAGTCTGCGAATGCCCGTATGGTTATGTATTGATCCCTACACACAGTGGCATATGTATGAAGTGGCTTGAGGATCTCTTGGGCTGAAATACATCTTGGTTTGAAAGTTTATTGGATGTATACAATTTGTGAGCAGATTTATGTCACTTGTACTTGCTGGATATGCACTGTTTTGTGCCCGTATGACTATGTCTAGTTGCCTACATATACGAGCAAATGTCTAGGAAAGTTTGGAGCATGTATGACATGTTTTAAAGTGGTTTTTGACACTAAATTCACTGTTGGTTTACTGAAAAATTACAGGTTTCAGACTGTGTATTCTCTTTACTGCAATAAGCTTGCATGACACAGAGTTACAATACCTGTAAAGTCTATGTATTGACTGATGTACCTACGGGTTATACCACATGTTTGTGGATGTTTTTGAGGTTGTAAAGGGCTGAAATACCCTGGTTTTTTGTAGAGAATAGTTGCAGAAAACTGTCATAAACAGTCAAGGACTGAGGTTGGTTAGAGTGACTTGTTGGCTTGCAGGAAGTCAGGCAGTGACTAAATAGTGTCTAGGACAACATGGCAAATGCAGAAAGGATTGAAAACATAACCCTGATAGTGGGGGAAAAGCTTGACAGTAACACTTATGCCATATGGAAGTTTTGCATGGAGAACTTCTTAATAGGGAAAGGCTATTGGGAGTTGGTGATTGGAGCAGAAGCTGAACCTGAGCTCCCAGATCAACCTACAGCTGATCAGAGATGATTACACTGAGCTTGAACAGAAAGAGCTTGTAGAGTCTTGCACTGGATCTCTTTATGTATCTCAGATGCCATGGTAATGTAGATAATGAACTGCAGCTCTCCTAAGGATGCATGGGACATTTTGGTCAAGTATTATGGCACAACCACAAGTGCTAAGAAGATACAGTTGAAGCAGAAGTTCAACAACATGGAGAGGAAGAGCAGATCTATACAGGATTATGTCACGGAGGTTAAGACCATTGCGGATTAGTTGGCATCTGTTGGTTCACAGGTTGAAGATGAAGACATGGTTGCTGTGATCTTGAACGGCTTGGGGCCTGAGTATAAGTCTTTTGACACTTCTATGTCTGTGCGGGTTGAAATGCCTGATTTCAATGAGCTGGTTGCATTGCTTATCCATGAAGAGGTTAAGCTTGGTTTGGCTGCAAGATCTAGCAGTTCTAAAAACAAGGATGTAGTTTTTTATTCCAATCAACGTGGCCGTGGAAACCGTGGTAGAGGCTATGGATTTGGCAGAGGAGGCCAGCAAAATGCATCCTGTGGTAATAACAATCAGCAGATATCGAATGCAAGAGGTGGTGGAAACTTTAGAGGCAGGGGGAGATCTAGCCCTAGAGGTAGAGGCTCCTGGCAACAACAACGTCCATCTGACAATCCAAACAAGGATAAGGATTGTCATTACTGCGGAAAGTATGGGCATATTTCCAAGGACTGCTGGAAGAAGTAGGGCAATCAGAAAGGCAAACAACATGGGGATTTTGCTACATCTAGTCAGGTAGATGATACTTCAGGAGATAGATTGTTTGCCATGCAGTATGTAAAAGACAGAGTTGCTAAAAAATCCACTGATGATGCATTTTGGTATATTGATTCAGGGGCATCGAACTATATGACTCCTCATGGTGATTGGTTCACTAATATGGTGGCTGAAAAAAATGGCTATGTTTGTATAGGTGATGACACGCAGCATAGCATTGAGCATAAATGCAAAGTGCCTCTTGTGGTTCATGATGGCAAAAAGAAAAATTTGCATGATGTATTGCATGTTCCTTCGATTACGAAGAACCTACTGTCTGTTGTGAGCAGAACTTGCAGGTTAGATTCAATAAACATGGTTGCTTTATTGAAGAGTTTGGTAATGGATGCAAGTTAATAGCTCGTGGTCACAGGAATGGCAAAATGTTTACTCTTGATGCTACCTTGCCAGAGCTGAATTCAGCCATGTTTGCCCATGGTTTTGGCACTATCAGAGACTTGGAAATTTGGTACAAGAGAGTGGGGCATGTAAATTTGCAAAGGCGGCAAATTATGCAGAAAAAACAGCTTGTTACAGGTTTACCCAAGTTCCAATATTCAGATATTGGTCATGTATGTGATGCTTGCTAGTTTGGTAAGCAGTCAAGGTTGCCATTTGTCAGGCATGTAAGGCAGAGTACACGTCTGTTGCAGTTAGTGCACTCTGATGTTTGGGAGCTAGCCCATAATGCATCCATGGGAGGCTCGAAGTATTATGTTACATTCATTGATGATTACAGTCGCTATACTTGGGTTTACATTCTGAAGACAAAGGATAAGGTGTTTGCTATTTTTTAGCAGTTTAAAAAGCAGGTTGAAAATGAATTTGATTGTTATATCTCTTGCTTGAGGTCAGATAGCGGTGGGGAGTATGTGTCAAATGAGTTTGATAACTTTCTGGATGAAAATGGCATATGTAGGTAGCTTACCTGCAGCTACACTCCTCAGCAAAATGGGATAGCTGAAAGGAAGAACAGGGTCTTGATGGAAGCTGCTCGTGCCATGATGAATGAGAAGAAGATGCCACTCTATTATTGGGCTGAGGTTGTTATGATAGCCGTGTATATCTTGAATCGGACTCCCACTGCAGGTATTCATGAGATGACACCGTTTGAGAAGCTATATGGCTATAAGCTGGATGTAAGTCACATGAAAGTCTTTGGCTGTCTTGATTATGTGCATACTCTAGATGAAAAAAGGAAGAAGCTGGATCCAAAAGCGCATAAGTGTGTCTTCATTGGATATTCGCAAGAGAAGAAGGCATACAAATGCTATGATCCCTCTACCAGGGAGACCTTGGTGAGAAGGGATGTTATTTTTGATGAGATGGGTTCTTGGTATGTATCACTGGCAACAGTGCCGTCGGATATGCCTTCCACTCATGTATCTACAGTTGATATGCAGCAGAGTACTACTATGACAGGATCTAGTAGTCAGACAGTATCTCCATGGACAGGGAGATTGAGGAACTCACCGTCCACTGACACCAGTATGTTAGTGAGAGGGAGATATGATGTTGTGGACAAAGGAAAAGAGAAAGTTACTGAGGATGTATCTGGGATGATGACACCTGGTAGGATGACTTTTGGATATGATTCTACTGACACTTTAGACAGTGAACTTGGTATTCCGATTGTCTATACGCCTGGCGCAAGGCAGAGCAGGTACATTCCGCCTCATGAGAGAGGGGAATCGAGTAGTGCACCATAGCTTAGACGCTCACAGAGGGTTAGATACCCTGTTGACAGGTTGACATATAGTGGCTACACTGCAAAGCATTATGCTTACATGACAAAAGTGATGGAGATCAAAGAACCAGGTACATATGCTGAAGCAGTGGAAAATGAGAACTGGTGTGCAGCTATGGATGAAGAAATGAATGCCTTGGCTGAAAATAAGACATGGAATCTTGTGCCACTGCCTGAAGGAAAAAAGACCATTAGCTGCAAATGGGTCTACAAAATCAAATGCAAGTCAGATGACAGTGTGGAAAGGTACAAAGCCAGGCTGGTTGCTAAGGGGTATGCCCAATAGTATGGACTTGATTCCGAGAGCTTGGCATGCTAGGATTGCAGAGGTTGGGTTTTACTATTGGTAGGGCTGATCATAGCCTATTTACAAAGAAGATCGACAGTGGCTTGGTAGTGCTGGTCATATATATTGATGATTTGATAATCACTGGTGATGATGACTTGGGCATACAACATGTAATGAAGATGCTGAAATCTAAATTTGACATGAAAGATCTAGGTGAATTGAAATAATTTTTGGGTATTGAGGTAATCAAGGCTGAAAATGGTTTATGACTGATGCAGAAACATTATGCCATGGAAATGCTGAAGAAGTATGGCATGGTTGAATGCAAACCATTGGATACACCCCTTGATCAGAATGTCAAGCTGGACATTAGCACTGGAGCTGAAATTCAAGATGTGACTATGTACAGGCAGATGGTTGGAAGTCTGATCTACTTGACCATCACTAGGCCGGATTTGAGTTATGCAGTTGGGCTCATAAGTCAGTTTATGCAGAAGCCCAGGAAGCCACATTTGGATGCTGTTAGGCGGATTATGAGATATGTTAAGTCCACTATAGATTATGGGCTGTTCTGTATGAGAGATAAGCCCTTGAAACTAGTTGGATACACAGATGCAGATTGGGCAGGATGTTCATATGATCGCAGATCTACAAGTGGTTATGCTTTTGGCCTTGTAAGTGGCATGATCAGCTGGAGCAGTAAGAAGCAACCAACGGTTGCATTGTCTAGCACTGAGGCAGAGTACAGGGGTGCTGCATTGGTAGCATGTGAGATTTCATGGCTGCCCAAGCTTATGGCTGATTTGGATATTCAGGTGGATGCTCCAGTGACCTTATTATGTAGTGTACTCTTGGCAACGAATCCAGTTTACCATGCCAGGATCAAACACATAGAGGTACACTACCATTTTATCAGAGAGATGGTTCTTGCAGGGAGAGTAGATCTTATGCATGTGAAGACTGATGAACAGGTTGCAGATATCTTTACCAAGTCTTTGAGTAAAGATAAGTTCAGTAGTTTTAGACAACTACTTAGAGTTCATCAGTTGATTTGAGCTTGAGGGGGAGTGTTAGAATATCAAGCTCATAGTATGTGTGACCGACATTAGTCTTGTCCAGCTGTATCAGTAAGTGTGGGACATTAAATAAGTCGGTGGTCTTAGACCCAATGTGAATAGTCCTACGGACCTTAGTACTATTGTATACACTTACCTTTTGTGTGTGGTTATGTGAGAATGAATGAAAAAGAAGATGAGAGCATGCTTGCTCTTCACTCTGTCTCTGCCTCTCTCTCTATCTTAACAAATACTAGAAGTTGTTACTATCTAACTTCTTGATGTTGAAAATAGCACTGTCATTGGATGCATTTGAAGTAGCTATCATTATGTCTGTAAAGGATTGCAAAGTACAAGAGTATGGTGGTTGTTATCACAATAGAATAGCCCCAAAACTAAGTGAAAGTGAGGGCAATATATGGGGAACTAAAAAGTATATATCTGTCCATGAATAGTAAACACTAGAGTGCTCAAATAAGGTGTTTTCTCTCAAAGTAACTACTCATAAATAGTTTTCAGTATCACTATCCATAAAGTTGCAGTAAATGACTATACATCTATAGGTAAATGACCAAAGGAGTAAGCTCCCATTGCTGGGAATATCTAGCTAGCAGCAGTTGAGATATATAAAATGCAACTAGAAGTGTAGCAACCATGTACCAAGAACCATCAAAACATATGAGACATCACATACATAAATGCATATAACAATGCATATCGAGCTTGTATACAACCCACTAACAATGATAGGTACAAGGTATCCCATCTCAAAAGCAAATTAGCCTAGAGTAATGAATCTCTGCAATGAATATTGTAGCATAAATCAAAAGAGCATAAAGAGTCTCCCATTGACTCAAAGAACCAAGCTCTACAATATAATACAAATGGCTCCCACTAGAAGCAAATCCGAAATGCCCAAGAATACAACAAATCTTAATATATCAAGCACATAACATTGAGGAAGCCCAAGCACATCAATGATAAATTCGAGAGCATATATATCCAATACATCTTCAAATTACAAATGAAGAATCACTAAAGCAAATAGTTAATACCCAAATACATCTAATAAACCTCAAATCCAAGCTTCAAACCTTACCATAAATATTTCTAGGCATAAACATCAATGATGATAATCAATATAAGCACATGGAAGACCTAAATAGCATATAGGCATGTAATACATAAAGCTATGTAACTTGTAAACTTACTATCCAAACTAGAACTATTCTATTCTATGTAAAATTGAGAACTCAAAATAGCACAAAATCAACATTGTGATGCTCTGATTTGTATTTCTTATCGTGCTTTTTGTTTCTAGCTATAGAACACCTCAATCTGACATCACATGATGCAAAAGTTATTGCCAAAATACAAAAGTATTACCAAGTTGCCATAGTTGTCTACGACTTCTATAGCATGCTCTTAGATGAATTGAAATGGGACTACCATGAAAGCTATAAGTCTAGCTCTCTTCCTAGGCTAAATGCAATGTTGATTGAGCTCCTTGAATGTTTACTTTGATACCAGTTGAAAGGTTGAGCAAAAAATAAAAGCATGAGTAAAAGAGCTATGGAGGTTCAAGCAAAGAAGAGAGACCAGTGTGTGGGAACTTTAATAGTCAGAATGTGTGACCTACCTTCCCTTATTCTATTATCATGTAAAGAATAAAGAATAAAGAATAAAGTGATAGTGATGGGTGCCAGCCCATCACCTATAGTGAACAGGTGTGTGGATGATAAGTATAAGTAAATGTAGGCGGCTAGGCATTGGCATCCTTTAACTCCCAACACTCTCTTCACACACACACACACACACACACACACACACACACACACACACACACACACACAGAGTGTTGCAACATGAACACCTTGAAAAAAAACCTTCCCAATAGCCTAACGAACAATGCTTCTTATAGCCTTAGAAGGGGGGATATTCCCTTCCTCTCTCATTAAAATTGCATGCTCTCTCTCTCTCTCTCTCTCTCTCTCTCTCTCTCTCTCTCTCTCTCTCTCTCTCTCTCTCTCTCTCTCTCTCTCTCTCTCTCTCTCTCTCTCTCTCTCTCTCTCTCTCTCTCTCTCTCTCTCTCTCTCTCTCTCTCTCGTTGTTTCCAAAGGTTGGTTGCATGTTTGGTTTGCAGGACTGGGTGATTGCAAATATGTGCAATGATCTGAGGGATGTTGATTTTGTAAACAATGGTGAAGGTGTGCTTGTTTGATGGAATGATTGATGGGTGGGTGGTTGATAAGAGTGGTGGTGATGACATGATGATAGGATAAATCCAAGTGGTGGTGGGGTCAACAACGACCATAGAAAGGTAAGGTTTAATCATTCTAAAGTTTTAACCTTAATTTAAATTTTTCCCACTTGCCCTCCCCCTTAAAGTACCCATTCACACGTAGTGGGGGAGAAAAACAAGGTTGTTACATCCTCATCCCTTAGAGGAATTGAGATGTTCTCATCTTCAAAGAAACTAGGGACATTGCTTACATAATGCTTCCTCATCAACCCTCCTCATCAACCCAAGTGGCATCCTCATCAAGGTAATGCTTCCATTAAATGAGGTGCTTTTAAAAGGTCTTGCTTCTCAAGATTCTCTCTTTTACATCAAGTATCCTATCAGCAAGTTGAATCTCAAGGACTCCTTGGCTTGGCATTATAACTTTTTGATCATCAAAAACATGATCAGGATTGGGTACATAACCTTCCAATAAGCTAACATGAAACACATTGCGAATTTAAAGTGTTGAGGGAGTTGTAACTTGTATGCATTAATTCCAAGACACTTGATAATCTTCCATGGCCCACAATATCTTGGGCTTAGCTTCTTGAATTGCCCCAAGGATAATGAACTTTTCTTAAGGTGAATATCAACAAAGACCATGTCTCCTTTCTTGAAGATCCACTCTTGCCTTCTAAACTAGTATATGCCTTTTGCCATCTTTGGGAGATATATTGCACAATGGCCTTAACTTGCTGCATCCATTTCCTCTAACATTGTTATAAAAGCTTCTACTTTTATGACAGGATTAGAAAAGTTGAGTGGTGTAAGATAATCTTGACTGTACAATGCTTGAAATGAAGTCATCTAAATGCTTTGATGATAGGATGCATTGTAAGAAAATTCAACCAAGGGTAGATACTTATCCACCACCTAGGTTCTCTACAACAATATGCTCTAAGTATATCTTCAATGACTTGATTTATGTGCTCTATTTGGCCATCAATTTAGGGATGGTAAGTTGTACTAAAATAAAGCTATGTTACAATGGCCTCAAATCAGCTCTTCCAGAAATGAGAAAGTGAAAAGAGAATCACGATTCTTGAAGATTCTTTTTGGCAATCCGTGAAGCCTAAAGATCTCCTTAACAAAGAGACTTGCAATATTTTAAGCCTTGTAGTTGGTCTAGATTGATATAAGGTATGCAACCTTTGTCAACATATCCATAATCACTAAGATTGAGTTGTGTCCTCCTTGACTTGAGGGTAACTCAACTATGAAATTTGTATTGATAAATTACCATTTCATTTGAGGGATATCAAGTGGCTGGAGCTTACACGACATCTTAACACATTTAGCTTTTACTTGTTGGTAGCTTAAGCATTCAGTAACATACTTAAGTACATCACCTTTGGGTTTCTCCCACTGATATCAAGTAGCCAGTGTGTCCTGAGAATGGGGATTAATGAGGTTCCCAAAGTAACTTCTTCGTGAGTACTTGATTTGAAGGAATGCACAACTTTCTCTTGAACTAGACAAGTTCGTCATCAATAGAGAAGTTTTGATACTTAATTTTGAGCTTAGGGTATTGTTCTTTGGCTTGGATAGCCTGTAAAATTTGTTGATATCTTGGGTCTTGAGTTTCTTATTCTCTAGCCATCTCTATAATATGATTGCTAGGCATTGACACCATGACCGTGAGAGATTCTACTTTAAAGGGTTTCTCTTGGATGAGAGCATTGAGAAATGCTTTGTGGCTTAGGGCATATGCTATTGCATTTTCTTTACCTAGCTTGTACTTGATTTCAAAATCATATTCTTACAAACCCTCAATCCACTGATGCTACCTCATGTTTAGATTTGGTTGAGTAAAGATGCACTTAAGGCTTTTGTGGTCAATGACTAGAGAGAACTTATTTCCAAGTAAATAATGTCTTCATAACTTGAGAGCATGGATCACTATAGTAGCTCTAGATCATGAGTAGCATAATTCTTCTCATGAGTCTTTAATTTTCTCAAAGAGTAAGCCACTGGGTGACTTAAAAGAGAAAAACATGTAGCAAAATAATGAAAGAAACAAGCTGAAAGAAAGAGATAATGCAAAAGATGTCAAACCAGAAATATGAATTCACTATGATGACAAGAGTACAATGATTGAGCATCAGGTCACACACTCTACAAGCTCCCTTCCTCCACACAACGAATCCACAAGTACTTGAATGGATGGACCATGGCCACACTCCCTCCTTGTATATTAAAAAAAAAAGATTTGTCCTACCATAAAATAGGTTAGCTAATTACCAAATAAAGAATAAAGAGAGCGTCCATAAATAAGGCCATGGGTGCTTGTGAACTTATGATAGGACCACTTTTAACACCCTCTCTCAGAGCACATGTGAACAAGCAATGAACTATAGCACTTAGGATGCACCATGGATACTTTAGTGTAGTGTGCACTCGTTAAGAAAGCATCCTAAAGAAGAAGTCCAAATGCCATAATCCCTCTTTGAAAGCAAAGTAGTCGAGCTAGCCACCTTGTACCTCTTGCAATCACACAAGATCCATGGAAAGGTCATTATGACACCAAGATTCCTCCACTAGAGCATATGCATGCCCCCTTAGGTCCCCCCGTGTGAGACTACATGAACACATTGTGTCACTTGGCACTAGGCACATTGGTCCAAGGTTTGGATTGCCATAAGATGTGAACTCAATGACATACATCAAATCCACCAATAACAAAAGAGCATCAGCATGCCCTCTCTCCACCCTCACATGTGTTCCCTCTAGCTAGGAGCATATGAGGGTGTGCAATATCACTAGAGTTGAGAAGAACCATCTAGTCACCTTGAGAAAATCAAGATGATGTAGACATGTATGTAGTCTTTTGCTTTGCCAAGCATGACTAGGATATTCACCACACAATGGGGCCACATGGTGATGGAAGTAGAGACTCCTCCATAGGCCGGCACAATCCAACACACTCTCTAGAAAGCACTTGTGAGCACCACACTCAATGAAAGCTCTGTGAAATGCATTAGAAGAATGAATCTCTAAGTTAGAAGGCTATTTGGAAGATCATAATGAAGTGGAATGAGAATTGGAAAAGTACTTTCCTGTTACCTCAATAAGGAGAGAGTAGTGATGGGGGTGTGAATAGTGTTTGCAAGCAACTCATGCCATGTCAAGGCAATAGGGTTGTCAAAATTTAAGGTGCCACAACAAGCATATTGACATAGCAGCACACCTAATTAAGTCCATGAGAATAGTACCAATAGCCTTCAGGGATTAGACAACAATGAGGCATGTAAAATCATAAGATAAACATGATGAGTGCACATTCCAATTTAAAAAAAATGCTGATGACCAATCAACAAAACAATAAGTATGCATGCCTATAAGGAAATAAAATCATAAAGTGAGTCCCAATTCACAAAAGAAGCAATAAGGATGAGTATATCTCATTCGACAAACTGTAAAAATTTGATGCCATATTAGAAGAGAAAAATACGTAGTGAAATAATGAAAGAAAGAATATAAAAGAAAGAGACAATGCACAAGATGTAAAATTGAAAGTAGGAATAAATCCACTATGACAAGAGCACAATGGTTGAGTGTCAGCTCACACACTCCGCAAGATCCCTTTCTCCACACCAAGAATCTGCAAGTACTTGAATGGATGATGGACTATGGACACACTCCCTCCTTTTATAGACAAAAAATAAAAGAGTTTTCCTAACATAAAATAGGTTGGCCAATTACTAAATAAAGAATAAAGAGAGTGCCCATAATAAGGCCGTGGGCACCTGTGAACCTACGATATGATTGCTTTTAAAACTTCTTGCATAAGCACACAACCCAACATAAGAGAGCTTGCATCTATTACAACTTCACATTCTTAACTTAGGTTGGGTAGCTTCAGGATAGGTGCTATTACTAAGCTTTGCTTGAATTTCTCAAATCTAGAGTGGTCAGTGGGAGTCCACATAATAATGACTTGCTTCTTGAGCAAATTAATAAGAGGTGCCATAATCAAGGCATAATCCTTGATAAAAGCCATGCATCATCTAGTTAATCCTAAAAATCTTTGCACTGCTTTAATTGAGGTATCCATTCTTGAACGTATTTGACCTTGGCAAGATCCACTGTAATTTATTTCTTGGATAATATGAATCCAAGATACTCAACTTGCCTTTTGAAGAATGCACATATCTTCTTCTTAGCATAGAGTTTATGTGTCCTCATTGTTTCAAGGATGATATAAAGCTGCAGTTTATGTGTTAGATATTCTCAATGCCCCACCCTCGAAAGGTGCAACCAATGGTCCATGGTGCTCAATGTTATAAGGCCCCCATTATGAGGAGAAGCCATGTGTGAGCACAGACGTTGAGTGGGTCCTGACTAGTATGTCAGATGAGGTCTATGTGGCTAGATGGAAAAAATGTGACCTTTGTGGATCTAGTCTCTGGGTTAGATAGAGTAGCACAATGTATCGAGTTGTGAGGTGTGAAAGTTATCAGGGACCCTATTTTGGGGTTTGGGGGTTGTAAAAGTGGCCCTTGGCTAGGGGGTCTCAGGGGGGCCAGTGGCCCCCCTAAAATGGGAGTCTAGAGGCAGTACCCTTGACCCCGACAGTAAATGGAATACTCCTTGGATAAATAGGGAAGGTTCATAATATGATCAGACATACTGACCATATTACATTCTCGGGCTATAAAAGAAAGATCCCTCTAAATCCATCATCAATCTATCTTTCACACCTAGTCAGTGTTCTTCCAACTACCCTAAGCTCTTCGCTTATCATCTATTTGGATCGCCATCTAAGCTTCACAGTGGAAGTGCATGGGTGGACAGAGCCATCTTTGTATCAGTTTGTTTGAAATTAAAGCAATCTCTGTTCTTCTCATATTTGTTGTGCGTTCTCTACTCCTTGCTTAGATTTTGTCTGTTGTGCCGTCATGTAATTTCTACATTATCATATTTGTCTTTCTTTGAATATATCAGAATATCCTAAAACAATACGAGGACAAAATCATCAAGATAGGGCCAAAAGTGTGACATGCCAGCTTTGAGACAACCTCCATGGCATGATTTAATGGTCCCTTGAGAGACTTTTCCTAAGCAAAACCACCGATACCCCTCAGAATAACATGTGGTTTGTCACCTAGGTGCTCTCAAGTCCACTCTGCAATGAAAGGTTTTGGTTGTAACCCATGAGAATCAGCCTAAATTTGGGTTCCTAATTTGGCAGTAAGGTTGCCTAACAACTTAATCTAGAGTCGGTTCTTGAGTCACTATATTCGCAAGTCAATTGAAGCAAATCAATGCTGCACTTGGTTCATAGTAAGTGAGAAATGAGGGGGAGCGATACGTGTCGACCCCTCTACCTGTAAGGTATAGTCTTGACTTTGTTCTGAAGGGGATGCAATGGCAGTGGAGAAGGAGAAGAGGAAGATGCGGGAGAGAAGAGCACACACAATGTAGGTGCTGTCAAGAATGATATGACAACCTTATTACACTATCATATATATATGAATAAAGAATATGGATGGTCATTGTACACGGGCAGGCCCAAGGGCTTTTTACCCCAACAACCTCCCACTAAAAAGCCAATGGGCCAGAGAGTGAAAAAACAAAGAAAAAAGGAAAAGAGACAAGGTGAGGAATCATGACATCTCACCTAATGCCCAATCGGAAAACGAGCTATGCAATAAGCGGGAACCTCTTTGAAAGAAGAGTCAAGCATCCCCGAGTCCATGACATCCAGGAGATAAGCGATCCCGTAGCTCCATACAGTGGAGCAATCCAAGAATGCTTCTCATGAAGCAAGCACAACTCATGAGTCAATGCTGTAATGCATAAGCATCAAAGTACCACATAGCATCAACGTGGTGCATAGGTGTAAATTCCCGTGAGCTTCCCCCCCCATAGGAACTCCATCCCTTAATTTCAAAAAAATAAATATTATTGTTAGTTCAAAAATTTTTAAACTCCCCCTCTCTCTCCCCGTCAACAACACATCGGGGAGAGAGAGAGGGAGTGATGTGGTGGTAATGGGGGCATGCAATCCCTAGGTGGGAGGGGTGGCCTTGCCACCCACCTCCTCCCCCCTCCTATAAAAGGAGCACCCTCCCCCCTCCCTCGTCCACAGAGAGAGCGCCCCCCCCTACTGCGTCACCTTCTCCCCTCCGTTCGGCAGCTGTGCGGCCCCTTGGGGCTTTCGATTGAGTCTTCCCCTCCCCCCTCCATTGGAAAAAGGGCCCTCTAGTGGACTGTAGAGGCAGCGAGCTCTCCCTCCCCCCCGTGATAGCAGGCAGCGGCACCCTCCTTTGCCCCCGTGAACAGTGCCCTGGATGTGTGAAGGAGAAGAAGAAGTGAGGAAGTGGGAAGAGAGAGAAGAGGGAAGAGAGAGAAGAGGGAGAGAGGGAGAGAAGAGAGAAGGAGAAGAAGAGAAGAAGAAGGGAGAGAAGGAGAAGGACAGAAGAGGAAGGAGAGAGAGAGAGAGAGGGAAGAAGAGAAGGAGAGAAAGAGGGAGATAGAGAGAAGCAGTAGAAGAAGAAGAAGAGGTAGAAGGAGAGAAGAGAGAAGTAGAAGAAGAAGAAGAGGTAGAAGGAGGGAAGAGAGAAGGAGAAGAGGAAGAGAGGGAAGGAGAAGAAGGAGAAAAAGAAGTGGGAGAGGAAGAGGAGAAGAAGAAAAGGAGGGAGAGAGAGAGTAGGAGAAGAAGAGAAGGAGAGAAGAAAAGAAGAAGAAGAGGGAAGAGAGAGAAGGAAAAGAGAAGAAGAAGAAGAGGAGAGAGAGAGAGAGAGAGAGAGAGAGAGAGAGAGAGGGAGGGAGGGAGGGAGAGAGAGTTGGTGAGAGGTAAAGGTTTGAGGAGCCACACTCAAGCCAACCCCTCATCAGCGAAGGACCCCTTCCCATGACTTTTCCTTCCCGAGCTGGACATCTTAAAGGCCGTTAAGGTCCGGTCTATCCAAACTCCGTGTGAAAATGGCCCCCAAAAAGAAAGTCGCGGGAAGCATAGGTGCCAAAGCTACCATTGGTACCGGTAATGCGAGAGAGGCGAGTGGAGCGACCAATGCAATAAACGCCCCTAAAATCACGAATCAAACCTAGGTTCTTTAGATATTCTATGCTTTAAAATTAATTCTGTATTATTTCTCGTGGAAGAAATGAAGGGGTTAGCTACATGCATGGAACAAGAACATGCCTTAGGAATTTTTGTTACGTACATCCCGCATAACAAAACTGCTGCCAAAAGGAAATTGCAGCCTAACATCACCAATGCCCACAATATCAAGAGAGCTATTATCACCCAAGCGCATAGAACCCGAAACAGTACGGTATGAATGAAACCACTCTCAGTAAGGTGTCACATGAAAGGATGCACCTGAGTCCAAGAGCCAACACTGTGCATACATAGAGTGTATCTCTGTCATCTGCGAAGCACTAGAAGAAGCTGTTAGGATATAATCATCATCATCAACATTCTCAGGCTGCATAACATTGATCTCTTCAATTTTAACACTGGACTTTGCAGGTACTATGCTGCGATCAGAAGACTTATCCTGCACTTTGTCTTTCCCCTTATCTTTGTGCCTTTCATTGCACAATTCATGGCATTGTGGCCTAATATGGCCCTTTTTCCCACAATGGTGACAAGTAACATCTGCATTCTTGCCACGAGATTTGCTACGTGATGTCCCACGAGACTTGGACCGAGATTTTTGAGAATCCCATCCATGGCCACTACCAATGCCATGCTTTCCATATCCATCATTCCTGCCTCTAATTGTCATAGCATGAGACACACGAGAGGCATCCAAATTCTTACGGTTAACCTCTTCCTATAGAAGAGCACTCTCAACATCAGATAATTTCAAGGTGGTAGTAGAGGCACATAATGCAGTGTGGAATACATCCCATGACTCATTAAGAGTACCAAGCAAGAAAAGAGGAGTGACATCCTCTGCAAAATTGATGTCCTGCAAAGTCGAGTTCTTGAGTATAGCATGGAACTGGCTCAAGTGAGCAGACATAGTCACATTCTCCTTCATGCGCAGATACATAAGCTGCTTCAGCCAATCCATTTGACTCGCTGGACTTTTCTTGTCATACAGATTTTTTATATTTTCCCATGACTGCAATGCACTTTGTTCTTCCTCAAAGACATTATAGTGAACTTGTTCTATGAGAGACAATACAATAGTGGACTTGCATAACTCATCAAGCTCAAGCCATTCCTCATCTGGCATAGTTGCAGGCGGATGCCCGCTTAACCTCAAAGGTTTGATCTGCGATTTCTGCACCAATACCTGCCAAATTTGGCTCTTCCAATAAGAGTAATTCGTACCATCAAGCTTAGTGATGTGAAAATATCATGACCAGTGGATGAACTTGCCATAATGCAGGCTGGAAGACTGTAAATAGTTCAAAATTGCTTGTTGTTTACTGCAGAAAATGACAAAAAAATCACCAAAATCGAGGAAAAATGGCGAAGAAAGTGGAACCAAATCTGCTGCCCACCAAGTACTAGTGAAAGTACATCATTTCAAAGTGTTTCAGCATGAAAAATCCATGTTAGTCCATACATATATGCTTGCTATAATAAATTTCAGATTTTAGTAAAATAGAGCTAATAGTGCCAAAATCGGATCCCAAGGCAATCAGATACTGCCAAGACCAAAGCCGGCATCATGCGGGCATAGCATAAGCATATGACGGTTGATAAGCATGAATCCAACACCCAAGTATGTCATACAAGCATCTGCCAGTGAGTAGGCACACCCCCCAAGCAATGGGGCAAAGTGTTCCTGCCACTACCAAAACTTGACACAAGTAGGTGTCAGTTCACAAAGATACGGATCCAAAACTGAGACTTGGCTCATAAGCATACAGTGAACCAAGACATATGATGTATCATCCCTAAAGGTAAGAATTCCCAAAGTCTCAAGTGTCTGTAACTGCTCAATAGCATGTAACGGCTCAATGCATAAAAGTACCACCTACTCAATGTCTGATGATAAGCATTCAAGAATGCTCCCATTGGCACAAAATCTGTATGTATGAGCTCAAGAGCTCAAGCCAAGGCAAGACACAGTGCCAATGACATAAGTCCAAGACAATACATTAATAGTACATCCCGAACATGTAGGCGGTAGAGCATCCGTATGTAGCATCCATAAGCATGTAAGACATCAAGTACATCCCAAGATACAACTCTGGCAAGCCAATAAATAGCTCAAGTAAGCTCCGAGAATCCAAGGTCAAGCCAAGACCGAGCTCCAGTAGCAATAGGCTCCAAACAATGTAACTAGCATGTAGTAATGGCATAGGCTAAGCATGTCAAGATCGGTCAAACATAAGCAACATGCATGCCATAAGTACATCCAAGATGGACCATACAAATGCTTTGCAAAGCAAGCTCAAGCTCAACCAATGATCCCGAATCAAAACCAAGCTCTATGTCGAGCCCCAAGTGTCAATACATCACCATATATGTCCGAAACATAGCCCAAAAAGCATAGGCATAAGTATACATGGGTAAAATGACTTCAGCCCAACTGTGTATAGCAATGATTTACTATTCAAAATTGAGAATTTCAGCACTAAAATCAGCTCCAAATGGTTTCCAAACAATAGGCATACATTCCCCTAACATCCGGGCATCAAACGGGACCAACCGGGCATCAAATGACAATGCCAAACAAGTTGTAGCATCAAATGTCAGTGTAACATTGTCATAAACTGCCTATGGACTGTTATGACAGTCCCAAAACAGTGTTAAATTAGTCCAATGCTATGCCAACACATCAACCATCAAAACCAAGCATTAAAGCATGTTCATATGCCCGAAATGGAGCCTTTCCAAGTGCCAATGGAGGGGGAGAGCTGCTATTGTGATTGTCAATGCTGAAGACACATATGGGAGGGCTGCATGATTCTGCCAACTGTAAATACTGGTCCTGGGTAAAAAATGGTGGCCAAGGTTTGGAGGGGTCCGATTAAATCTAAGGAAGGCCTCAAACAAGCTCCAACAAGTCTTGTTCAAAGGCAAGTGAGATATGAAGCAAGGGAGCTTCAATGGTGGCTACCCCAATCTTGTTTACAGCCTGTGAGACCTGAGAACTGAAGTAAACCCTGAAGAAAATGATCAAATACCTCTGATCTAATGCCCTGAAGGTGCCCAACAATGCTGGGAAGGTGCTCAGGAAGCCGGGGAGTGATGGGAGCTCGAAGGAGTCAGATATGGCTGCTGGGAAGGAGACCCAATGCAAGTAGGGAGTCGATGGGATGTTGAGAATGCCACAAGCCAAGCTCAAGAGTCAGAAAGCAAAGCTCTGATACCAGTTGAAAGGGAGCGACGGATCGAAGGTTGGACTCAAGAGCTATGGCGGGAGAGCAAGAGCAAGAAAGGGAGAGACTAGAAATGGGAACTACAACAGTCACAATGTGTGACCAGGCCTTCCTTTATTCAAACTGTCACTAAAAGAATAAAGAATAAAGTGACGGTGACGGGCACCCGCCACTTGCAGTGTGCAGTGGCGGTGACTGTCAGTGTAGTAATACACGGGCAGCTAGGCAGA
The DNA here is from genome assembly GCF_053477565.2 of Lygodium microphyllum. Lineage (NCBI taxonomy): Eukaryota > Viridiplantae > Streptophyta > Polypodiopsida > Schizaeales > Lygodiaceae > Lygodium > Lygodium microphyllum. The sequence continues at coordinate 73,375,330 of NC_141157.1, read as the reverse complement.
GGCTCCTTTACCCCCAACAATTCCAACATAGCCATGGCATATGGGATCAGTTGCATACATCAACGCATTACCGAATAGCATTTGACAGCTCTATGGATAACCTGTCTACATATGAGACTTGATGTTCATAGTGTACAACATCAAAATGTTTGCAAAAAACTGATTTGTTTCAACCCAAAAATGAGTCATAAAGCATATGTTATCACTATCCAAACATATGCCAATGAAATTGTACCAAATCAATACCCAAAGACATCAATGGGAAGCGTAAATCTATACCAAATGCTCTCCCAGATATGGTACCAAATGAGTGTTTGTTGTAGTCAATGACATACAATGTCAATCAAGAATGAGCTTCAATCACTGCTCAAATGCATTCCGGAGTCATGACAAAGAATATATCAACCACAAGAATCAATGTATCAACCCAAGTAGTCCCAAAGCACCCAATAAGTAATAGGCATAGCATGAGCCTTGTAAAGTACATTCAGCCTTGTCTTTTACAACACATAAGTTTTGAATTAGTCCAAAGACATCTCATTGCATAGGGATAACATCCCCAAAGTATCCAACATCAATCATAGCCATTGTGGCATCAAATGAGCATAACCAAGGAGCATGAAGCATTAAGACAAGGGGTTGCCCTATTTTACATAGCATGTAGACTATTCTTCACAATCCAAAATTGAAGATATGGTGGTCAATCTCAATGCCAAGTGTCAATAGTCAATGATAACGTTCATTTTCCACTAACCAAGGGTGTAACCAAGGAAAGTAAGCCACCATTGAGCTGGAGTAGAAGTGGGAGAGGACTATCTAAGAAAGAAAATAGGTCTAGGCAATTGGTGTGAATTTGTGCTTGCTATTATTGGGGTTGGGCAGCAACAAGTGATGGCTCATAAGCCTCAATCAAGGCTATAAGAAGGCTAAGATAAGCCTAGATCAAGTCTAGATCAAGCCCCCATTGCAAGCCAAGGGGAAAAAGGGCTGCCAATCTTCATGTCCAAACTCAAGTGAAATTTCCCTATAAATTGAGCTCACTATCCTAAGCTCAACACAAGCTCAAGGAAGCATTGTAAAGCACCCACAAAGCTGGCAACTCCTCGCCCAGATTTGATACTAGTTTGAAGTGCAGTGTACGTGACGGAGCTCCACTATGCTTCAATGTAGATGCAAGTTTGAAGAGAGAAGAGCAGACACGGCATGTGTGGGTACAATCAGTTGTACTGCTTTAGGTTTTTCAAATAGATATATCAAACATGGTACATGACCCCAAATAGTATGTTCATATCCATACATGGGTGCAAGTAGCATGATGGCTCTTTATTCCCAACAAAGCTAAAGTGTAAATGCTATTTCTCTTATTTAATAGCTTTGTGAACAATTCACTACCAACAATAATGGATTAAAAAAAGGACATTGGAACAACTCACCTCTAGTGTATGCTTGCAAGTGAAGGAGCTAAAAATAGGATGCACAAAAATTCCAAAGAGAGGCATGATAGCTTTTGCATGAGCACATAAATCTTATAGACACCATGCTCATTATCTAGTCTCTATGTTTCCTTCTTTTGAAATGTGATACTTATTTCTTTTGTCTTTGCTTTGTATAGTTGTTTACCTTGTTCTTTTTACTTGGTCTCCTCTTGTCCAATTGTGCCATTTATAGGCTTGGTAGCAATGTTCTTGGTTTGGGTATCAAGCATATCCTTTAGTTAATACATAGAAAATACTATGTCATCTTGTGTCTTTCACATACAATGGCACTGCAACTTTGTGTATTAATGGTATTAACTTATTAGTAATTTTACTCTAGCTCTAAGCCAAGCTTGGAGAAGGGATCATTGCAAGTGAAGTAAAGTCCACACAACAACTTCACTAATAACATATTTCTCATAAAGTGAGCAATATTTTGCATTGAAATTTTGCTTTATGCAATTATCTCAAGGTCGTTGTGCACTAGGATCAATAATCTAATATAACATAAGACATATTAAATGAGGATCACTAGTTTTCCAATATGGAATAGATAGCATTAATGTTTCCTATGAACTTTGAAGGCACTAACATTTCTATACTTTAGTGTAAACTTGATCTTCTATGATCAACTATGGAGGCTATTGGCTAAGAAGATACCTACTGAAGATAGACTAGGCAATTTCAAGGGCATCTCTCCACAATGCTTTCTTTACCAATAAAAAGAGGAGAATTCGGTACAAGATATTTAGCATCATGCATAGTAAAGGCTTGCACAAGGTATATTAGCGATGGAATGAGATATTTAGCATCATGCATAGTAGAGGCTTGCATAAGAGGTTGAGCACGAAGGGAGTCATTTTGGGAGCTAAGGGGAATCTAAAAACAATGACCCTAGACATATTTAGTCTCTGATCAGATCCCTTGTTTGCAAGTACATCTAGTCAACACACAATGCTAGAATGACATGTCACATTAAGATTGCTAATGTTATGCTAGCTAATTGTAATAGCCTATAACCTAGTATATTTTTCTACATTTAAAAATGGCAAGCAAGAAGTATGATTGTTACAAGATTTCTCAAGGAAGGTGTAAGCTTCTTTGAATGTCATTTATTTGATCATGTGATCAATGGATGGTAGTAGATAATGTTTTGTCTTCATTGCAATGTTTAGCTTCTTGCATAGTTAATGCATATGCATGTTTTTTCTAAATGTTTAACTTATTGTAGTTAATGCATACTCATTTTTTTCTTTGTTCTTTGAGCATCATGACAATGATTAATACATAGTTGATATTCTTAATCTCATATATGAATCCTAATGTTGTATTTTTTCAAGCTTTTGTTAGACATGATGAGTGTAGTGAGGATTCATGAGATTAGGTATTTATTTCATAGGCTTGGTATCAAGTTGTAATGGTTTTATATGGGTTGATGTTTGAAGTGCTATTCCCTTCTAGTCATAGTAGTTCTGAGGAGCAAGTATGTCATGCTATTCCTTAGATAAACTAATAAGGCACTTTACATCCTCAACACTAAGGTCCTCAATGTCTAGATCATTCAAAGATTCCCCTAGCTCAATAAGGTTCACCTCTTTCACCTTGGGTTTGATAGACTAACTTCTCTCTTGGCACCAAGCAAGATAATAACATGATATACCTTTTTAAACTTCATGAATCACTTTAAAAGATCCTAGGGTTTCTTTTGACTTTTAGCCTTAGATTCACAATGCATTGAGATATTTTTAATATGTTTTTGCTTGATATTGACTAGGAGTTTCATTTTTTCTTTTAAAAACTTTGTGGATTGTAGAGTTTTGAGGTTAGAATCATTACTCTTATTTGTATGCAAGTCAAATTCCTCTATCATTGGTGGATGTAGAACCCATGTACTACTCCTTATCTACAAGTAATAGTTTAGAGTTGGAAATCAGATTTCACGATTGATATAGTATTCATTCATAACTGACTACTTCTAGATGCTTTATCCATTCCAATTCCAATTTGATGCAATTATGACTAGTGAGATAAAGGCCAACGGCCAATAGCCGAGTAGGCACCCCTTGTATAAGTAAATATAGTATAGTCATATATAAGTGAAAGTGACAAAGAATAAAGATACCATCCATTGTACCTAATAAACACTCTTGTCTACTTACTCTCACTTAGTGTTTGTGATATAAATTATGTGAAGGAACTTCTGATTTAACGAACTAATTAAGGAATTTGGTTGTATATGTTTCAATAAATGTGTTGTAGGTAATTTAAAAAAAAACTAAAGATGATATCATCATCAAAGGAAAGCGGCTAGGCATGACCCCCCGACGGGTCTACCGTCCAACGGTAGGGTGGTCCCGGTTAGTTGGGAGCTTTTCTAAATTGGTGATAGAAATAGAAAGATGATAAATTGATCAACTAGTCGCTAGGTAGAACCGACTTGCATTGTTTTAGGAGGTCGGAATGGGATTTTCCTTATGGGCAGGAGGGTTGACATAGCGCACTCCCCTTCGTCTCCCATTCTCTTTGAACTAAGTGCAATGGCAAGTCCACTTTAGTTTGAGTAATCCTGTAGGAAGTGGGAACTCGAAATTACTGACGCTAGTCGGCTATTAGGAGACCATCTGATTTTAGGAAACTGAAAATTTAGGTCGATTCCAGTGGGTTCTTCGGCTGTCGGAACTCTTCCATTGAGATGTAGACTCAGTAGGGACTAAGTGACAAACTGCATGATACTCCAAGGGAGCGTCGGGAGGCGTCATTTGGAAAACCTATTGATGGAATACAAAAAGGTGTTGAGAAATAAGTCAAAAGCCTAAGCCTTATCCTATGGCTGTATTAAATAAGTGTCTGAGAGGCTGTGTAAAGTGTCCTAAAGGTCAAAGTGTCTATCTCTTTTTGAAAGAGACTTGGAAAAGTGGATTGTAGAGAAGATAGTATGAGGATGAAGAAATCTTGATTCTCCATATCCGTGTCTCAATCACCTTCCGTTGTGCATTTCTGTCGAATCTCTCATCTATTAAGAGAATAAACACAGGAATAAAAGATTGAAGCAAGGAGCTCACCGAATCAAGGTCTACATCGACTTGAAGCAAGGAGTTCACCGAATCAAGGTCTACATCGAATTGAATGCTTGTTGCCCGCCATTAAAATTAGGTACAAATCCCTATCTAAATCACCCACAACAAGTCTATGGCTTGGATGAGCAACTAAAGCTCGAATTTGGGGGAAATTGAAGTCCACATTGGATGCATATGATAAGTCAAATGAGGTGGGAATGAGGAAGAGGAAACCATTCTCTTGACAGATGATAGCGTAGCGAGCTAAACCATTAGCATTTTCCAACATTGCCAAAGGTGATGGCTTGGTTGGACCAATCTTAAGAATAGCTCTCCACTTTGCAAAGTGGGCACCTACACTGTAGTACTATTGGCATCTCTGGTCAAGGCCATCCAACCCTTGTGTGGTAGTCTTACCATTGGTACGAGCCAAATCGGCGGTACCTTTATCTACCTTAGTTTCAAGAATAATAAATTAGTAGTTGCGCCAACAATCAAGGTCTGGCATGTATTAGCACTAGTGATTAAGGCCTCTCGCTGCAAAATGGTTGTCCTAATTCTAGCTGGTTGCGCGTAGCTACTAACAACAAGGCATTGTTGCATAGTAATTGATGGATGATGAAGAGGACAGCATCAAGGGTCCGAGAGAAGCCAGAGAGGAGTAGCACTACTACTGATGCAGTACACAGGCCTGAAGTTGCTCCTCGTATAGTGGTTGATTACCACCAGATGCACAAACAAGCGGGCAGAGGACAGTGTGAGTTCTTGGCTTGCAGAGAGTAGCAACAACGCAGATTGAGTCAAAAAAATCAGCACCATGAGTGGTCGACGTCAGCTTATGTTCATTTCCTTCTCCTTTTTTGGATAAGCCTTATTAAGCCTTAAACACTAAGGCTTACAATTAATAATTATTGGACAATTAAAATTGGTTATCTTCAGGAGCTGCATTCACACTCGAGTTTTCATGACCTAGTGATTCTCTCAACCGATTCACAGTTAGAGGTTTCACATTGCTATAGAGCTAAACTGGATGTTTGAAGGTAAAAAAGACGGGGTTTCTGTGTAGCTTACAGGTATCATTTTGGAGGTCAAAAAATTACAAAAAAAATTCCATAAAATTTTGTATAGCTTTATCTTGACTAAGACTTCATTCCTGGTATAAAAACTGCAGAAAAATAGCAAGGAAATTGGTCAATTTTAAGTCCGTATGTTGATGCTTTTTGGGTCATATGAGCTGTGTTTTGGATGTTTCTTGCTAGACAGCCAATGTATGATGTATGGCATCATGTATGGATGTATATGATAACATTTGAGCTTATGTACAGTAGCCATTCTCTTGGAAGGGAATTTGCATGAATTTTTGGGCTATTTTGGTGCATTTTTTGTCTCGGGTTGACCATTTGAGGTCGTGGATTGGTTCATGTTGTTGAATGCTTGATTGGGAAAGCACATACTGCTAGTTTTTCTAAAATTGCAACTATTAAAATGTCAGACACAACTCTAATTACCCAGATTGTTGGAGATAAATTGACCAAGGACAACTATAGTGTTTGGTCATATAGGATGGATATATTTTTGATGGGTGGGGAGAGGTCTTTGGGACCTCATTACAGGTGATGATGCATGTCCAGAGCTTCTTGAGGAGCCCACGAAAGAGCAAAAGAAGGCATGCAAGGATTAGACTAGAAAGAACACGAAAGTTTTACACTGGATCTCTATATGCATATCAGAGACTTTGATTCCTCATATAAAAAAGGCAAACACTTGTAAAGAGGCATGGGAAATCATTGAGAAAATGTATGGGACATGTATAGAGGCAAGGAAGATACAACTTAAGCAAAGATTGCATGGATCACAGAGAGGAAACCACACTATCAGTGACTATGTTGCAGAGATCAAACAGGTTGTTGAAGATCTTGCATCTATAAATGCACTAGTGGATGATGATGACTTGGTTTCAGTCACACTTAATGGACTTGGACTAACATATAAATCTTTGGATTCCTCCATTTCAGTTAGAGGAGGCTCTATGCTAGACTTTGAAGAATTGATTGTTTTGCTACTTAGAAGAAATTATGTTGGGTTTAAATGCATCTAGCAACAACAAGAATACAAGTGGAGATAGTGTATTTTATCATCAGAGAGGGTGTAGCAGCCCATCTAGAGCTAGAGGCTCATCTTATGGCCATGGAGGTGATAGTTTTTCACATGGTTGAGGTAACTTTGGTCATGGTGGTTTCATGCCTAGAGGCAGGGGGAGAGCTTACTCTAGAGGTAGAGGACAATCTACTCCTCCACATAGAGATGGTGCATGTAATTATTGTGGGTAGTATGGACATTTTGAAAGGAAATGTTATCACAAGCAAAATACTATGCCTAGGGGTCAAGGAAGGACTCAATATAACCATTATGCAGGTGGCTATGGAGTGTAGGTTATGGACCTAGAGGTGGCTCTACTAGAGGCCATTTATTTGCCATGGAACATGTATTAGGGAGCATGACACACCCTTCAAGAGAGGATGATTGGCTTTTAGACTCAGGGGCTACAAATCACATGATTCATCATGTTGAGTGGTTTGACACAAAATAGAAAATGCAGATTGAAGAATATGTGGCTCTATTGGGGATGATACTTCGCAGAAAATAACTCATATTGGTAGTGTGCCACTTGTCACTAGAGATGGAGTTGAAAATAAGCTTGGGGATGTACCTAATGTACCTACAATCATTAAGAACTTAGCATCAGTTGTGTCAAATGGCAGACCAAGGAATGCAAGTGAGATTCAATAGATATGGATGTTTCATTGAGGAATTTTGAAATGGAAGGCCCGGCAGATTGATTGCAAAAAGGAAAGAAGAAAGGCAAGTTATTGGCCTTAGGTGCAAGTACTCCTGTCATACATAATTCTATGTATGTTGAAAGTGGGCATGGTCAAGATAAGGATGTTGAAATATGGCATAAGAGAATTGGTCATGGAAACCTGCAAAGATTGAAACAGGTGCAAACTAAATAGGTGGTCCGTGGTTTGCCCCATTTTGTCTATGTTAATTATGATCATGTATGTGAGGCTTGTCAGTTTGGCAAGCAAGCTAGATTACCATTTCCAAAGAGGGGGAGAATCAGTAGTTATCCTTTGGAAATGGTGCATTTTGATATTTGGGGTCCATGTCAGAATGTCTCATTGAGTGGGAGATGCAGGCTTTATATCACTTTTATTGATGACTTTAGCAAAATGACTTGGGTGTATTTCATGCAGCATAAAAGTGAAGCCTTTGAAAGATTTTTTGAGTTTAAAGCTATGGTTGAAAAACAATTTGGTTGTTACGTAAAATGCTTGAGGTTTGATAATGGAGGAGAGTACATGTCATATGATTTTTCATATTTTTTGAGAGATCATGGAATCAAAAGACAGGTGACATGCAAGTACACACCTCAGTAGAATGATGTGGCAGAAAGGAAGAATCGTATCATTGCAGAGATTGCTAGGGCAATGATGAACCAAATGAATGTGCCATTGACATATTGGGTAGAGGCAGTGCATACTGCAATACATATCATGAACATGACACCTACATCATTGACTCATCATGTATCACCATATGAAAATATATATGGTAGGACACCTCACTCTTGCCTACTTTAGGGTTTTTGGATGTGTTTGTTCTGTTCATTGTCCTAATGATTTGAGGAAGAAGATGGAGCCAAAGGCTATAAAATGCATCTTTCTTAGATACTCTGATGAGAAGAAGGGTTACAAATGCTCTGATCCAATGACTAAGGAAGTTTACATTAGCGGGGATGTCAGATTCAATGAGCATGAATCATGGTACAAGCCCAAGATTGCAGTGGACTTGGATTCTTTTGAGAGTAGTGATAATGGTGCTCATGGGAAGAAAATTTCAGCAAATGGTAAGCTTGGAAATCAACACTTAGAAGATATGTCTGGACCTCAAGAGAATGCAGAAAGCAGTGGCATCTATAGTCCATGGAGTGGCAAGTTGAGGAGTTCACAAAAGAGTGCGAAAATTGCAAAAGGCAAGAGGCCTATGGCTGAAAGTTTAGAGGATGAATCTATCAATGATGAGTATGGCATTCCTCATGTAAAAACTCTGGGTACTAGAAGTGCAGGAAAATATGTGCCACCACATGCAAGAGTAGTTGAGACTCCAAGTAGTGCACCTTAGTTGAGGAGATAAAAAAGGGTTAGATATATTGTTGATAGATTAACATATAATGGATTCATGAAGATGCATTATGCTTATATGGTTTCTTATCTACAGCACGTAGAACCTACTTGCTTTGAGGAAGCAGTGGAAAGTAAAGAATGGAGACAAGCTATGGATGAGGAGATGGATTCATTGAAGAAAAACAAGACTTGGGATTTAGTGCAGTTACCTCATGGAAAGAAATCAATTGGTTACAAATGGGTTTACAAAGTCAAGTGCAAATTGGATGGTTCTCTAGGAAGGTATAAGGCAAGGCTAGTTGCAAAGGGCTATGCACAAACATATGGATTGGATTATGAGGAGACATTTAGTCGAGTGGCAAAGATGACTATAGTGAGATCAGTGATTGCTTTGTTGGCTTCTATATATGACTAGAAATTTTATCAAATGGATGTGAAAATTTCATTCTTGAATGGGAATTTCAAAAAGGAAGTATACATGGATCAGCATGAAGGTTATGTGAATCATAAATATCCACATTATGTATGCAAGTTGAGGAAATCATTGTATAGACTGAAGCAAGCACCAAGAGCCTGGTGTGAGAGGATTAGCAAATTCTTGTGCAGCATGGGATTTCAGCAGAGTATGGCTTATTACTCACTCTATGTGAGACATACAGAGAATGGCATGGTTGTGGTTATCATTTATGTTGATGACCTCATTATTATAGGTACACTTGAGAGGGAGATTGCTGAAGTTAAGCATGGTCTTCAAAAAGGAATTTGACATAAAGGAACTTGGTCTGTTGAGATATTTTTTGGGCATTGAGGTCATTGATACACCTCATGGTATTTGTTTGTACAAAGATAGTATTCCTTGGAGATGTTGGAGAAGTGTGGCATGATAGGATGTCAGCCAGTGGATACTCCCTTGGATCAGAACATCAAAATGATTGATGATGGGAAATATGTGGAAGATGTGACTATGTTTAGAAAAATGGTTGGTAGTCTTATCTACTTAACCATTACAAGGCTAGATTTGAGTTATGTTGTTAGGTTGATTATCGAATTTATGCAAAGACCATGTAAATTACATTTGGATGCAATGAGGAGAGTTCTAAGGTATGTGAAGAAGACAACTAGATTTGGCTTATTCTATGAGAAGGGAATAAAGCCTACCTTGTTTGGATATACTGATGTAGACTGGGCATGTAATTTTATGGATAGGAGATCCACCATTCGTTATGCATTTTCATTTGGGTCAATCATGGTAAGTTGGAGCAACAAAAAGCAACCTACAGTTGCTTTATCAAGTACAGAAGCTGAGTATCAAGGTATCGCATTGGCAGCATGTGAGCAAACATGGCTGAGATTGGTTTTATGTGACATGGGGATTAAAATTGATGGTGGAGTCATCATTTATTGTGACAACATTAACAGCATTATGTTGGCAAAGAACCTAGTCTACCATGCTAGGACAAAACACATAGAAGTGCACTGTCACTTCATTAGAGAGGGTCATTGATAGAGAGGTTGACTTGGTCCATGTCAAAACAAATGACCAAGTTGCTAATATATTTGCCAAAGCATTAGGTAAAGATAAGTTTATAAGTTTGAGTATTTCAGGAGTGCATTGGAATATTACCTTTGCAAGCTCATTCTGAGCTTGAGAGGGGAGTGTTGAGAAATAAGGAAAAAATCTAAGCCTTATCCTATGGTTGTATTAAGTAAGTGTGTGAGAGGTTGTGTAAAGTGTCCTAAAGGTCAAAGTGTCTATCTCTTTGAGAGAGACTTGGAAAAGTGGATTGTAGAGAAGATAGTATGAGGATGATGAAGAAGAGAATGAAGAAAGCTTGAGCCTCCATATCCGTGTCTCAACCACCTTCCGTTGTGCATTTCCATCGAAACTCCCATCTATTCTCAAAAGGTGCACCTTGGATTGAGCTGGGCAAACACCTCACAACTTGAAACTAGTATGTTCCCCTTTTAAGTGGTAGGAAACCACTTATAAGGCAAAGTAGACCACTTAGGAATGCAGTTTACCATCTAAAAGTTGTAGTACTCTAGTTAGAAGTTCTATGGGAACACATGGAGTGATAGCATACCATTTATAAGTGGTAGGATACTAGGTAGGGTACCACTTTCAAGTATTGCATACCACTTATATAGTTTACAGTGTTGGAAATGCAATCTACACTTGCTAGAGAAACTAGCTCACTATCAGTGCAGCGGCGATGTGTTGAGACTAGGTTTGAATCCTAGGCCAAATGGAGGAAGATTTCCATAAGTGGATAGACTGGAGGTCCTCCATCACCTTAAGGTTTTGGGGGCTCAACGGCTAGCCCAATTATGGGAAACTTCTAGTTAAGCACGTAGTAGCATGAACAATATTAGGATGGGTGACCTCCAGGGAAGGGGAGGTACAAGGGCCCCCGCCCAATTTCTAACTTGTATCAAAGATCAAGTTGCTAAGCTTGGGTGGCATTAGGACCTCAACTAAGGTGTGGCTTGAGGGGGGTGTTGAAAATGCTGCAATCCACACTTGCTAGAGAAAAGTAGCTCACTATCGGTACAATGGCGATGTGTTGAGACTAGGTTTGAATCTTAGGCCAAATGGAGGAAGATTTCCATAAGTGGATAGGCCGGAGGTCATCCATCACCTTAAGGTTTTGGGGGCTAGATGGCTAGCCCAATTATGGGAAACTTTTGGTTAAGCATGCAGTAAGTTTTATGCATCACTTTTGAGTGGTATTGTACCACCTGTATAGGGTAGCATACCACTTTATGAAGGGTTGTACCCCACTTTTGAGGGGTGGCATTCTAGTTACAAGTCATAGAGGAGACAACTTACAAGCGATAAAGCACCATGTGTAAGTGGTAATAACTATTTACACAATACAGTATCACACTTTCACGGGTAGCATTCTAGTTACAAGTCATAGAGGGGACAACTTACAAGTGGTAAAGCACCATGTGTAAGTGGTAGTAAAACTACTTACATGATATAACATGCACTTTGCAATGGGAAGTATGTAAGTGGTAGTGTACTATAGCAAAGCACTTATAATAAGTGGTTACAAGTGAAGTAAAAAACCTATTATTGGAATCGTAGCACTTGTAAGTGGCAGAGTATCACTTGTAACTAGTCACACGCCTCTTGTTAGTGGTAGCACAATAGTATTAGTTGTTGCAACCATCTGTGAGTTGTAGCACGCCACTTGTATCTAACTCCAATAAAATGAAAAGCTGGTTCAAAGATAGAAAAGAGAAGTGTATAAAATAAGATATTCATTCAAAAATATAAAGGAGTTATCGCACACCACTTGTAGCTAGTTCCAACAAAATGAAAATTGGTTCAAAGATAGAAAAGAGTCGTAAATAAGTATAAGGATAAAGTGCTTTAGAAATATAAAAGTAAAAAAACATTGTAAATTATTACTAACCAATATAGTAAATTTTCAAATATAAGTAAAAACCATCAATTTCACTTTCCACTACTAATAATAAGTTATGTTTAGATATATCTATATAAATTTCTTTCATAGATTCCTACAAGCTTGGTAGCTTGTTCTATACTCATGTCAGAGCTTCATCCCCCATTGTCACTACTCACCAACATCATTGCTTCAAAAATAAAGATATATTGAAGTGAAAAGTATATTTGGAATTGCTAAAGACTAGTATAGTAATGTTTTAAAAAATTCTTAGTACTACAACATGACTAGCATGTGGTAAAAACACCCAAATTATGTCACAATACAAATAAGCAATGGTACTTATAAAATAATCACTACTTGAGGCTCATCAAAAAGGTGGACAAGATGTTTTCAATATGAACATCTAATGGGTCTTTTACTACAAACATCCTTTTTGTTAGGGAACACCCTTGTCTTACTCATCCAAAACTGATAGACTAAGTCTTTGACAATTTGAGTGATGTGGGTTCTCCATCTATCTTATTTATAGCACGCAAATGCAAAGAACAAACCATCAGCTTTACTTGCCATTGCTAAGTGATGTTTGGCTATATATAGGTTTCTTTTGTGGATTCCCATAAGCTGGGAAACTTGTGAGATGCTAATGTTGGTGCTTTTTGCCTCCCATTTTCTACATTCATCAACATCAACATCACTAATTTCTTCACACAAAAGGATCATCTTAAGATATTGGGATCTTCACATTATTCAAAGAGTTGTGGACATAATCTCTTCCAATTCTTTTGACTTACTCCACATAGCATGGAAGCAAGCATGCTGAATTTCAATGGTTAATTTCTCAAAATGTTCTCCTATAGATTGACTTATTATGTGTTTCATTCATTCATCCGACACCCCATTATTGTATTTCATCCCAAAGTTAACCATTGCCACTCATTGCTTTTGCTTTTGAGAATTGTTTTTTGCACTGATGAAGCTCAATCTCTCTATTTAGTGATAGAGAGTATGGAGGATTCCATTGTTGCAAGGGATTTTTTTAAAAGACCAATAAGACAAATCATCAATTTCCACTTGTTGCTTTTTCTTTTGAGAATTTTTTTTTTGCACTAAATCTCAATCTCTCTATTTGATGATGGAGATGTGGAGGATTCCAATGTTGCAAGGGATTTTCCTAAAAGATCAATAAGAGAAATCATAAGTACATGGTTCCTTTTCATTAAAACATGAAAACTTCTTGCACTAATTTGCAACAATATTGGCATTGCATATAGGAGGCAATTGTATCCTAGGGAGGACATAGAGGAGGAACCAAGAGAGTGCATTCAAGGACTATGTCGAATGTATG